>NC_142612.1:43320919-43623950 GCF_059453375.1 Lepisosteus platostomus | reverse complement strand
TTCAATATTCAGTAAAGTCCTGTCTCTAAGATGCCCCCTACCCTATACTGACACCTACTGCTCAATAAATATCACTGCAGTTTTCACTGTGCTTTGTTCCTTTCAGCTGATTTTAAGCTGGAGCCTACGTAGTAAGCAACGAGCACAAGGCAGGATACACCCTGGACAGGGCACCAGTCCATCGCAGGGAAAGTGCAAGCCAATCATACATGGGGACAATTTGGAGGCCACAGTAAAGGTTGAAGGGGGAAATTTGGGGATAATTTCCTTTCTTATCGAGAAATGCCCCGGGATCTTTAATGATCACTGAGAGTGAGGGCCTCGGTTTAACATCTCATCCAAAAGAAGGCACCCACTATAGTATAGTGTCCCCGCCACTATACCAGGGCATTAGGACCCACACAGACCACAGGGTGGGCAACGACCACTGGTCCCACTATAATAAATAATAATAATAATTGCTTACACTTATATAGCGCTTTTATGGACACTCCACTCAAAGCACTTTACAGGTAATGGGGACTCCCCTCCACCACCACCAATGTGCAGCATCCACCTGGATGATGCGATGGCAGCCATAGTGTGATGGGGATTATTAGGAGGCTGTGATTGGTAAGGGCCACTGGGAAATTTGGCCAGGATGCTTACGCTCCTACTCTTTTCGAGAAACACCCACAGTGTTTCCATTAAGTGTTTTAATGACCACAGAGAGTCAGGACCTTGGTTTTACATCTCATCCGAAGGATTTCGCCTGTTTACAGTAAAGTGTCCCCGTCAATATACTGGGGCATTAGGACCCACATGGACCGCAGGGTGAGCACCCCCTGCTGGCCCCACTAACACCTCTTCCAGCAGCAACCATAGCTTCCCAGGAGGTGTCCCATCCAGGTACTGACCATGCTCAACCCTGCTAAGTTTCAGTAGGAAGCCAGTTAAGAGCAGCAGGGTGATATGGCTGCTGGCAATTTAATAATGTCTTCCTTGGAAATTCTAATCCTGGAAAACCCTGGGAGGGATCTAAACCAACACACCAGAGAAATTGTTGTGTGTGGGAAGTGAGCTATGAACTTTCCTTCGTGTTTTTACCACATCAGTCATTAAAGGACAGAAATGCTGATGGCTGTTTGTGTTTCAGTCAGAAGCTAAGGTTTTTTTTTTGCTGAGCCTTTCTGACTTTCTTAGACAAGTGGTGTGTTATTTTAAATTCCAGAAGATATTGCTAATGAAGAGAAAATAGTGTGTAAAATGTAATGTATACATAATGGTTTATATGTTGGTTTATAAGTGCTGAACCCTGAATACTACTTCTACTACTAATAATAATAATGATCACCATCATTATCAAAAATGTATCGGGTTAATTTTGAACGTAAATTTTAATGATTTTTCTTGAGCAAACTAATTATAGTCTTATTACATGGTCTTGATTTCTCTAAAATTGATCAGCTGTAAATTTATGCTAATGTAAACACAAAGGGTTATGTTATTAGTTTGTTTTACTAAAAAAGTGATTGAAAAACTAATTAAAATACATTATCCAAACTGTCAATTCATTTTTAAACAATCCCTGATATTGTACCAATAAGACCTTATGTTCTGAAGCGTTTTTTTCAGGACCCTATGCAGACAGCAGTATCTGGAAGGGAGTGAACAGACACGGGGAGGAGATGAGGAACTGGGTTGGTAGACAAACAGGGGGGCATGACGAAGGTGCGCAGGTGCTTGGGGGGGTGTGGGCCAGGCAAACAGTCCAAGGGGAGTTCGAAGGGAAATCCAGGCAAAAGTCCAGAGCCGGGTGATCCAAGACATGACAAAGTTAAAAACTGGAGCGAAGGGTCAGGGAGATAAAAAGGGGTAATGGGACCAGGCGCTCCAGGTCTCAGACTCGGCTGGTTCAGGATGCCGACAGGAGACCTAACCCCTCGAGCCACGGACATAGGGTGACTCGGTGGTAGGCGGGGCTCCGGTGTCTGTGTTCCAGTACAGAGCCCGGAACAGGGTAGGCACCTGGCTTTTGTAAGGAGGCTGGAACATGGAGCAGATGCACAAAATCAACTAAAATGTGAAGGATCCTGTGCAGACGCAGGCACGGGTAATAGATGAGGCAGGCGAACAATCCAAAACGAGAGGCAAGGTCGTGGTCAAAAGGTGTAAGGCAAATAGTAATCCAGGGAGAACTCCGGTAGCAAACAGTCCAAGGCGAGAGGCGAGGTGCAAAGTCGAAAAGGCAGAAGGGGAGTCCAATAACCAGAATAAACAAGGTACAGGAAAAAACGCCAGGTAGAGCTCTCAAGGAGTAGACTCAATACCGAGCAGCGGGAAGCAGGTGAAGATGGTATAAATAGCACTGCGCACCGCACGGTGGAGTGTGTGCAGGTGGTTTAACTCGTGCGGCGGCGTTTGTTAATAATCACCCGCTGCTGGTGCTGATTAGCTCACTTAAGAGTTGGTCTTGACTGCCTGGTGGTCGTGACAGTACCCCCCCCTTCACGGGCGGCTCCCGACGCCCGAGAAGGCCGATCGGGATAGTCCCTGTGGAAGTCTCTGATTAGCGTAGGGTCCAAAATATCCTTCTCCGGAACCCAAGATCTTTCTTCAGGGCCATAACCCTCCCAGTCAACCAGATACTGAAGGGTACCGCGGTTCCATCTAGAGTCGAGGATCTTGTGGACTGTATATTCCTGGTGCCCCAGAATGCGATGTGGGGGTGGCGGGCGACGTTGGGGAGCCGCAAGAGGTGAGCGGTAGAAGGGTTTCAGGAGGGAGACGTGGAAAGACGGGTGGATTTTAAGGGTGGGGGGAAGTGCAAGACGGAAGGTAACTGGGGTGATCCGGGAGAGTATCCTGAAGGGGCCGATATACCTAGGCCCGAGCTTCTTGGAAGGCAGGTGTAGAGGTAGGTTCCTTGTTGATAGCCAAACAAACTGTCCTCTGCGAAAACGGGGGGCTGGTCTGCGGTGTCGGTTTGCAAATTTGGCCTGGCGCTGGGTTGACGTGGTGAGAGCTGTCCTCACCATTCTCCAGATCCTCTGCAGCTTGGAAATATATTGACGCACCGACGGCACAGCCGTGTCCGGAGGGGTGACAGGAATGAGAGTGGGTTGATAACCTAGAGAACAGAGGAAGGGAGAGAGACCTGTGGAGGAGGAGGTAAGAGAATTATGGGCATACTCTACCCAGGGAAGTAGCGATGACCAGTCATCCTGCGAGTTGGAGGAGAAGGCTCTCAAAAAAGTAAGGAGGCTTTGGTTGGTCCGTTCCACCTGACCATTGGCCTCAGGATGATAACCCGAAGTCAGAGATACATGGGTCCCTAAAGCTTGGCAGAACGCCTTTCAAAAGGCCGAGACAAATTGAGGTCCCCTGTCTGAGACCACATCGTCAGGGAACCCATGTATCCTAAAGACCTGTTGCACAAAGAGTGACGCCATTTCCTGGGCTGTGGGCAATGCTGGGAGGGGGACCAAATGGGCTGCCTTGGAAAAACGATGAGAGATCACCAAGATTACCGTATGACCTTGACTGCTAGGAAGGTCCGTAATGAAGTCCACAGCTATGTGGGACCAAGGGCAGTGTGGGATCGGAAGAGGGTGAAGGAGACCGGTCTTCTTGGCACGCGGAGTCTTGGTCCTGGCACAGACCGGGCAAGCTCGGACGTACTCTGCAGCATCTGATCGCATGGAAGAGTAGGTCCAGAGTGTGTCTGCACCCGGGATGGCCTGCAAACCGGGAGTCATGCCCCCATTGCAGGACAGCAGAACGCAAGTTGTCCGGTACAAAAAGCTTATCCGGGGGGCAGCACAAAGGAACTATAGCTCCGTTGAGGGCACGTCTGATCTGATCCTCAATAGAGCAGTGGATCGCCCCGAGGATTCTGTTAGATGAAATGATTGGTTCCGGTATGTAGTCCAGATCCGGGGGATCATGGAGCCGAGAGAGAGCATCAGCCCTCCCATTCTTAGAGCCAGGCGTATAGGTGATAACAAAATTAAAGCGAGAAAAGAAAAGAGACCAACGGGCCTGACTGGAATTGAGGCGTTTGGCTGACTGAATGTAGGTCAGGTTCTTATGGTCCGTGATAATGACAAAGGGTGATGAGCCCCCTCCAACCAGTGTCTCCATTCCTCCAGGGCCAGCTTGATAGCTAGGAGTTCAAGATTACCGACATCATAATTAACCTTGGCGGGGGAGAGCTTCCTCGAAAAGAAGGCACAGGGATGTGGAATGTGCTTATCCCTGTGGCGCTGGGAGAGGACTGCCCCAACCCCATAAGCTGAGGCGTCAACCTCCACAATGAATGGCTGAGAGGGATCCGGGTGTCGTAGAAGTGGTGCCGAACTGAAGAGTTGTTTTAAGCATAAAAAAGCCTGGTTAGCCTCCGGGTTCCATTTACCCAAGCCTGGTCGATTGTGGGTTAGTGCTGTGATAGGCGCCACGACGGAGCTAAAGTTCCGGATGAAACGTCTATAGAAGTTGGCAAAACCTAGAAAATGTTGAATTTGCTTTAAGTTACGAGGGGCTGGCCAGTCATTGATGGCCGCCACCTTAGCAGAGTCCATCTCTACACCAAGGGGGGAAATGATGTAACCCAGAAAGTGAATTTTAGAGGTGTGAAAAACACACTTCTCAAGCTTGGCGTAGGGTTTGTTGTTAATGAGTCTAGTCAGGACCTCCTGGACGTGGTGGACGTGATCCCTAGGGTTGGCAGAAAAGATGAGGATATCATCCAGGTAAACCAAAACAAAATTCCCAATAATGTCCCTAAAGATGTCATTCATGAATGACTGGAAGACCGCCGGGGCATTAACAAGACCAAAAGGCATCACCTGATATTCATAATGTCCATGGGTGGTCATAAAGGCCGTCTTCCACTCATCCCCTTCACGTATCCTGATTAGGTTGTAAGCCCCCCGTAGATCTAACTTCGAGAAGATGGAGGCTCCCCGTACGGACTCCAAAGCAGCTGGAATTAAAGGCAGGGGGTAACTATGTTTGATCGTAATGGAGTTCAGTCCTCTGTAATCAATACACGGCCGCAAGGAGCCGTCCATCTTCCCAATGAAGAAAAAACCCGCACAGGCTGGAGAAGAGGAGGGACGAATGAATCCTGACTCCAGAGCCTCCTTAATATAATCGTGTAAAGCCTGATTCTCTGCCTGAATGAGAGGGTAGATCCGTCCTTTGGGTGGAATGGTTCGAGGGAGCAACTCTATAGCACAGTCACAGGTACGGTGAGGTGGAAGCGAAAGAGCCTTCTGCTTATCAAAGGCTTGTTTCAGATGCCTGTATTGGGGCGGGATGGTAGAGGGCTCCTCCATAGAGGTTACTGCAGCAGCAACCTTAACCGGCTGACGACAACAGTTGACATGACAGGAGTGGCTCCAGGCAATGAGCTTGTTCTTGTCCCAGGAGATGTGGGGATCGTGCTTCTTGAGCCAGGGAAGACCCAGGATTACCGGGTAGGCAGGCGAGTCCAGGAGAAGGAGTGAAATTTCCTCAACATGAATAGCACCAACTGTTAGAGAGAGAGGGACGGTCTGCCAGGTAATCCATCCAGGTGCAATCGGGGATCCATCCAAAGCTTGAATACAGATCGGGGGTGAGACCGGAGCCAGGGGAATATCCCACTTCTTAGCAAAAGTGGCGTCAATAAAGTTCCCCGCTGCCCCCGAGTCAACAAAAACCAAAAGGGGAAGGTGTAAGTCAGTCCAAGAAATTTCAGCTGGGAATAAAGGGCCAGATGAGGTTTGAGAAAAAACGGTACTACTGACTCTAACAGTAGGCTGCGGAAGGGTTTGAGAGGGATACGGGGGTCTCAAGGGACAAGCAGAGAGAAGGTGATCAGGTGCAGAGCAATAGAGACACAGTCCCTCCCGACGGCGCCTTTCCTTTTCCTCCGAGGAAAGGGGTGCATGATGCAGAGTGGGCACCGTGGGGGTAGTACCTTCAGGACGGCCAGGACTGCTTCCAGCATGACTATCTGCTCTCCGCAGCCGAATGCAGGTGTCCAGTTCAACCACCTGTGTGATTGCTGATTCGAGAGAGCGGTTGTGAAGTGGCGAGAGCACCAGGTGGTCCTTTAGATCTTCAGAGAGACCCTTAGAAAAAAGGCAAATCAGGGCTTCAGGGTTCCAGTCAGACTCCGAGGCGAGCCGGAGATGAGTCAGGTCCGGGTTGACTGGAGAAAAACGTGCCTGGAGCCGGTCAGCAAAAAGCTGGAAATCAGCAAACTGAAAATCTCCCCTAGCAAGCAACACAGCTGCCCAGTCCAGAGCCTTGCCGGTGAGCAAGGAAAGGGCAAAACCGATCTGCTCCCGGGGAGAAAAAAAATGCTCAGGATGCAACTGGAAAACCAAGGATCTTTGCGTAATAAAACCCCTACAGCCCGCGGCGTTGCCGTCATATCTTTCTGGGAGAACAAACGGTGAGGTTACGGGAGTGGTGGGCGGGGTCACAGGGATCGGAGCAGTGGTCTGTGCTGGAGGCGAAGGGACAGGGGAGGGGGGAAGGCTAGCGACGTGGTTGGAGAGAATGTGGAGCGAAGATTGAAGCTGGGTGAGAGCTTGGGAATGGTGATTGGAAAGTGAGCGAAAGGCTTGTGCGTCCGCGGGATCCATCTGGGGCTCGGTATTCTGTTAGGAATCCCTGGTGGGAAGATACAAGGATCCTGTGCTGACGCAGGCACGGGTAATAGATGAGGCAGGCGAACAATCCAAAACGAGAGGCAAGGTCGTGGTCAAAAGGCGTAAGGCAAATAGTAATCCAGGGAGAACTCCGGTAGCAAACAGTCCAAGGCAAGAGGCGAGGTGCAAACTCGAAAAGGCAGAAGGGGAGTCCAATAACCAGAATAAACGAGGTACAGGAAAAAACACCAGGTAGAGCTCTCAAGGAGTAGACTCAATACCGAGCAGCGGGAAGCAGGTGAAGATGGTATAAATAGCACTGCGCAACTCGTGCGGCAGCGTTTGTTAATAATCACCCGCTGCTGGTGCTGATTAGCTCGCTTAAGAGTTGGTCTTGACTGCCTGGTGGTCGTGACAGATGGAGCTTTCACTCACACCACCTCCCCTGTCCCTCGCTTTACCTGGTGAGTCTCCAGTGCCCTGGACTAGCTGTCTGGAGTCTTTTGAGGCCTACTGGGCTGTACTGGACCTGAAAAACAAACCAGATGTAAAAAAAAATCCTTGTACACTGTCTAAGGGCGGAAGGACAGGGCATTTTTCACACTCTCATCACTGCTGCGAGATATGCTGGTGCCATGGAGCTTTTTGAAAATGCATTTTGCCACCCTCTGGAGTGTCATCCTCCACAGTTTGCAGACTTGCAGGCCCTATCCTCCCCTTGTCAACTTTGTGCAATGCGGAATGAGTTCATTCGAAAACCAAAAGAGCACATGAATAATCAGCGATAAATTGCTGATAACACTTGACGACCTTACACTGGATAAGACTATTTAAATAAAGTTTTAAATGGAGGTCCCCACTGCCTTATCCACTACACTAACTTGCTCCCCGGCTCCTTCTCCTGCACTCGCCGCCTGCCATGTGGCGCAACCACAGTGGCCGGGCAGCCCAGACTGTCTCACAGACACAGGAAATAGCCATGTTGCACATGCTGCAGACACTGCTGGTTCTCCTTGTCATGTCACCAGGGCTCAGAACTGCATCAATTGGCATTGCAGCAAATATAATCACCTTGCCAAGGTCCGCCCCCAGTGATCAACCTCATCTTCTCTGCAGCACCAACCATAATTTACTCAGTGAAAGCAACGTCTAGAGCTTTTAAGATGTGCACTGTTGAGCTGGGTGGAATGTGTATTCCACTGCAGCTGGACACTAGAGCTGCGGTTTCTGTCTTGAATATTTCATCAATGGAGCAGTTTTTCTCACACTGGCCTCTCTCAACACCTTCCACCTTCCTGTGTGGTTATGGCAATTATAAAATCATTATAGTGGGTGTACTCAGCTTACCAGTGTGCTATGGCCCCAGGACTCTCTCAGTCTTCAATTTCCACTCACCTTTAGTTCAATCTGCTCGACAGCCGCAGCTCGGCCATTCTTACTGTTAGCTCACTGTGGCAGTGCCGGTAGCCTACAGCACCTCATGGTCTCTGCTGCATCACCGCTTTTAACCATAAGGTCCTGCTTGACAACCTGGTGGGCGCGGTCATCTAGTCACTGTGCCGCATTCTGCTGGCCCTCTGTGATGATGTCACTGCTGATCTGCATGATGCTTTTGGCTTTCTTAGTCACCCTCTGTTTGTAAAGGATGCTTAAGTTGATTTGATTATTCCTGATTATTTTACCACTTATACTCACTAATTTACCCAGCCTATTACAATTACCGGTCAATCACTCATTCTCCACCACCGGTCTGAGAGACTCCATCACAATTTCAAATCAAAGTTCACTCCAGGATGTGAAAATGTAGTGACATTCCAGCTGTCCTGCTCCTTCCATAACACATTTGGATCCTGATCCGAACACTCTCAAGCCCGACCTCATCCTGATGCTCCACACACTACTTTAGACTGCAGTCTCTCTCCAAGAGCTCCAGCAAGCCTCAGAATAGGACCCAGTGCTCTACAAGCCTTTAAACGCTCAGGCTGGCCATCCAATGTTCCTGGTGAACTGGGCCCTTTACATTGCATTAAAGACAATGTAGCAATGTGTAGGTCAGGACCCTATGCAGACGGCATAATCTGGAAGTAAATGAAACAGACACAATTAGGAGACGGCGAGGAACTGGGCAGGTTGACAAACAGGGGGTAATCCAAACAAGAATAAGACAAGACAAGGTTTAAAAACCGGAACAGGATCCGGTGTAGGGACAGGGAATAAAAGTGGGTTAATGAGGCCTGGCGCTCTGAGCCCCAGACACAGATGGTCAGGATGCCGTGGTGAAGCCTATGCCGTCAGGTCACTCCAGGACCTGCTGGTAGGCGGGCTTCCGGGCGTCCATCTTCCAATGCTGAGACCAGGATAGTAAGATCGTCTGATTTAAATAAAGAGGCAGGTGCACAAAATCAACAACAAAGTGCAAGAGCCGGAGCACCCTTAGGAGGAGGGTTTACGATCATGACAGACAAGCTATCATTCTGGAACAACTCCTGTGTTGCACTGTTGCCCCAGCCAGTCTCCAAACACGTGTTCTGCAGATGACACATGAGGGCCACTTGGGCTTTGTTAAATCTGGTGTGGTGGCCAGCTAATGACCAAGACAAAGAGGCACTGGTCAGAAACCTTAAGGCTTGTCTCCTTAGCAGGAAAACAAGAGGACCTTCTCTGCCTCCTCTCCAGCCCCCAGATGGACCAACCACGCCCTGGGATCATCTCCAATTGGACATCTGTGGGGAGCTACATGAGGTCCAGCCCCTGCGTTGGTTCCTCATAGTGGCCTATGACCTACATTCAAAACGGCCAGTAGTAGTCTCCACAGGATCAGTTCAACTAAGGCAGTCATAGTGTTGACTGTATTAAGACAGTAAGCAAAGACTGATCAATCAGATAATTTTCAAATTTAGATTAGTTTAGGCTCCTGGTAGAGTGAGGATCCTACCCTAGAATTATTGCTATATTTAAACACAGTTTGAGGTGCCATAAATTAATTGATTCAACAGTCAGAACTTATTTTTAGATCACTATAATTTGGGTTAATATGCTTAAGGTTTTTATTTAATGGAAATGTCAAATTTGCTCAATACACATAATAATGTATTATAATAAACCGAACTAGTACTATTTAGAGGGATTTTTAAATGTTTTATTTGTAAAATGAACAAAAAATAATCAAATGTCTTTTATGCAGAAACAAAAAGACATTTGAACATAGTGAACACTATTAGATACAGTACAGTGACCAGTACAGTGAACAATATTAGATACAGGAAACATACTTAAATAAATGTGTGTTAACTTATTTTAGTATAACAATAAGCTAAATAAGGCTCAAAGAAGTTTATTAACAAATTAATGTAAAGAGAAGGGATAGTTTGAAGAGCAGCCTTTACCTTTCTGTTGAAAAATGTGTACATGTGTGCAGTTCTAGAAAACACATTATTATCCTTATCACAAGTTCAAATGAAGACGTATAACAGGGACCTCAGCCGCCTTTGCTGAGGGAGGTCTCCTTTAGCTCAGCCGGCTGTTCTCTGTTGCTTGACACCAGAGAGCTGGGTTCGTGCCCAGGTAGTGAGGGATGAACTAGCAGGGCGGAGCGGCAAGGACAGGAGCCCGTACAGAACCCTGATGGTCACACATATAGAACCTGTGTATTTTCTACACTTGTACTTTATTATATTATTTAAATACAAAGTTAAGCTAGATATCTCTTTAAGAGATTTATTAACAAATTCGTTGCACGAGAGGATTTTATTTTTACTGAGATGAAAGGTGGGAGAAACTAGATGAGCTTTTAAAATTGAGTATATAGGTTTTTATATTTTATAACCTTGTTACTGATTGCTTCTAATTTTTTTAATCAAAGGTTGATATTTACATTGGTACACATTCCCAGTCCACTTTCATAGTTTGTGCAAGTCATATAAATTTTGGAGAACTCCCTTTTTGTTTCTTGCATATTATATATTATAAATCAGCAAGAGAAAACAGCCTTCTCTTCCTGATTCCTGATTCCGTTTTCACAATTTAGTTTTAATTCAAAGTCAATAAATGATGTTACTTCCAATTTGAAAGAGGTTTTCCATAAAACTGGATAAATGTCCCACATGAAATGGACTCAAGAATTAAGACTAGAAATATCTCTTTAGTGGAATCCTTTAGACAAGAGTACTCACTAAAATGTACACGATTTAGAGCAGCAGGAAGCTCAACTTTCTGTCATGGTGTTTGATAACATTGTTTTCTCTTCTTTTTTGTTGTCTCATATTTTGTTTACTAATTTATAAAATGTCATCTTGCACAGTTCTGCAATGGGGACATTAAACCAAGCTGAGGGATTCTGACTGCACAAACTGTGAGAAAAGTATAAATTTATTCTGAATTAAAGGGCTATAGTAATGAAAAAACTTTTATGAAAAGAACTTATGTTTCAAAAGATAATTATTTTTCATAATTATGTGGCTCAACTTTACTGCCTCTTGAAATGGTCTCTCTAGAAAGCTTCAGAGATTAGTGTATGATATATGATTAATTTTAATTGATACATATCTTATGAAACAAGACTAATATAATATATTTTCATATTTTGCAGGTAGGAAAGTGAAACACATCTTTATCTCATTTATTCTAATTTAAATTCCATAGAATGTTTAAATATGAATACTTTAAATATCTATATATGACTTTCAAATAACTGCCTTAAAAAGGCTCTAGGTCTGCTTAGAAAGTAACATGTATTTTCATTAAATTAAGCCAGAACCTAGTTTTGTGAAATAGTCAACTTATATTTAAACTGTTATTGAAGCCACCTGTTAAAAATTGAGAGTTCTAAGGCTTTCCAGATACAGGGGTACAGGCTATGACTTAAAAATCTATTCTTTTACTAAGCTTAACATCTTTGAATGACTTGCATAGTACAATAATTATTTAATTTATAAACTCCATTTATGATAACATAAACAAAATATAGATTTTTAATATTTGTTCCAAGTGGGCAGTGATTCATCGAACTAGGAGTATACTGCAATCTGCACAGTGTACGAGGTAAATTATTTTCGCAGTAATTACTTTATTTACACATGTATAATAAATATAGTAATCAATATAGTAAATAAATGAATTACTGAGAAAATAATTTACTTCGTACACTATGCAGATTGCCATATACTCCTAGTTATACATATACAGTAAAAAGCCTCAGGCACTGTGTTAGATGTGTTTTCGACGTTATATATGCGTTTAATAATGTTATTAATGTTTCTGCAACTTTGGTCACCCCCATGTAACTTATGTGGCAGGAACAGCACACTTTTCAAAATGTGTTTTTCAGCCCGAAATAAACGCGTTTTTTCAGACTGTTGAATCCCAATGTACCTGCTAGGCTCAGAAGAGCCCACTGCCTCAGCTCTTAACCCCAGTGTGCAGAAGTTGTCAAAACGTGTTTTTCAGCAGAAATAAACATGTTTCTGCATGTGTGGTCACCCCCATGTAACTCATGGGGCAGGGACAGCAGACTTTTCAAAACGTGTTTTTCAGCCAAAATAAACACGTTTTTTCAAACTTTGGAATCCCAATGTAACTGCTAGGCTCAGAAAAGCACACTGACTCAGCCCTTAACCCCAGTGTGCAGAAGTTGTCAAAACGTGTTTTTCAGCAGAAATAAACATGTTTCTGCAACTTTGGTCACCCCCATGTAACTTATTATTTAAAATTGCACATCAGCACATAGCAGGGGGCACATAGCCACGGTGTATTACCAATGTTAAATTTCAACCATAATATCGACAACATTAATAAACGCATACGTTGAGAAAATTTCGAACCCAGCATATTTTCCGGTTATATACTGTACCACAATGCATTGCTAGTATTAGTTGGTCACCATTTTGGACACGTTTTTCAATCATAGAAGATTGAAGTATTTATCCGCAAATATCCCAGCAATCCTATTTTGACGAGTAAGTATAATTAATAATAATACTATCTGAATACATACAGATCTTTAATCAAAATAGTACGTGAATAAGCAAAAAATGGCACATAAAAATAGTGTGAATGGGGAAGATGACACAAAATCGTTTTGCCGTTTCTCTAATTATTTTATTCTATGTTGTACTTTCAAACTTTGGGTACTTTTTAATTAGGACAGACTTTATTGCTCAACTGCTATGATGCAAGCCAAATTTTATACGCTTATTTCAGCTTTGAGCTTAGTAAACCTTAATAGTTCATTTTTGAGATTATGCTAAAGAAGATATTAATCATCATTTATTTGGGTAGTAATATTATATAATTTTCTCCTAGCTGCGGTGCTGAAGTCCCACCCTACATCGACAGAAAAAGAAATAAAGGAGCACGCAATGCGTTACTTGAAGAATGCATATGCAAGGCAGGGGGCCAGGAGATCTGGACACTGAAAATAATAGGTTTCTGGTTCTACGTGTTAGGACAATTAGACAGGGTTTGCAAATGGTGGACAAAAATCGTCTTAACTTCCATTGTAATATTTTTTTTCTTGGAAATATAGAAGTTGTACATTTAAAAATTTATATTTGAATCAAAATGTGGTTTTGAGTTAGTGTTAATGTAATTAGTTTGTGTTTGTCATTACTATACTGTATATTGCTGTAACGTTGCCAGAGCCAAAATGTAATGTAGTGTGCTCTCTGAAGGCACCAGTTCTGTAGGGTTTGGGCATTTACTGGGACAATTATTAATTGTAGCAGTAAATCACAAAATTGATTCTTTTGATGGCTTTATAATCCAACCATGCGATATATCTCAAACAACGCACACACAGGTACTAATACACGAGGATACATTTATTAATACATAGAATATGCATATAAACCTAACAGATCTTATCGAGAGGGTTATCAGAATACAAAAGGTATATATTCAAATAGTTACGAAGTGTTACACATATCAAGAGGACATACGTTCAGTATATCATTCATTTAGACCGTTTCGTAAATGAACTTGGTTATAACTTCTACATTAGATACTCAAAACAAGTACATAACTCTTAGGAATTAAATTGATATCAACTGGTTAGGATAACAATTGAATTCTCGAGCTGTAATGCATTGAAGTTGAATACTCATCCAATCTCTGGGGATTCAGATCTCCTGCGGGCACAAAGAAACAGTTGCAGGCTGTTGCTGTCCAATCCGCGCTCTCTGGCTGCAAGCCAGGCTGTGCTGTGCGGTTTGCGACGGTGCGCTGCAGATGCTCACTGACCGGCTAGTTAGTGTTGGCTTTAACTAGCAAAGTTTGCACACAGGAGAAAAGATGACTGTGAGTCCCAGCAAGTCAGGAAGAGGACCGGTTCGTTCCTGGTGAAGCGCTAGTTCTGAATAGTGATTCAGCTGTCCACAGTTCTGACCTGTTCACGAGGCCTGCTGCTGGTGCTAACCTCGGGTGGATCCTCTGGTTACTCTCTGGCAACCTCCGCTCTTGACTCTTAGAACATCTCTGTGTTGCCTGTTTTTACCTGGAGGAACTTCAGCTCATTCATTGGCTGAAAGTTCCATGGGCATCAGAGTCCCACGTGGGTTACTCGGCCCTACCAGTCCCTGATTGGTTGATCAAGGTGAGATATGAGTCACTTACTCCTGACACTTAGGAATGCAGTCCAGATGTCCATCTGGCACTCCCTAGCTACATATCCCCCCTTTTTGAAGGTCACGAGGTCCTGAGGCGTTGTTGCCTTCAAAACAAAACAGAGTTAAGTGATGTCCCTTGCCATTGGAACATTAATCCTAAATGTTCACATTACTCCTCAAGAATTCATACCGGAACCAGTATTGGGAACAAACATGATGAATAACATCTGGAGTATGTATAAACACGGTAGGAGACATCATCTCAGTCTAGGAATTACACATCAGGAAGTTTACTGTCAATATCTGATACCTCTGTAGTAGATATTTGGGGAGAAGTCACTTCCTTTCTTTTGACATGCTACCTTTGACTCATTCATGCTACCCAGAGTACATCTTGATGTGAGAGTACATCATTCAGAGTACACTGTCAGTCATGATCCAGCTACCCGGCAGCAGTGTTACAATAACACCAGTTTCTGTTCCCAGCCCCCTGATAAACCACAACACCTGTGTTGGGTATCTGCTAGGGTGGTTTGGAGGTTTGTTCCATTAAAGCAAACTAACTACCTGTACCTCTTAGAACAAAGGAAAGTTCTGGCCCTCGGACACACTGGCCGTTCCGTGGTTGTCCGGGCTGAGTCTCAGGATGGTCAGGAGGCGCGCTGTGAGAATGTCCTGCCCTTGGGAGCCTTCTGCTCCTGGGCTGTCCTGCCCTGGAATTCTCCTTTGAATTCCCTTTAGAAAAGTCCACAGAATCCTACACTGAATCTTACTGAATCTCTGTGTTGCCTGTTTTTACCTGGAGGAACTTCAGCTCATTCATTGGCTGAAAGTTCCATGGGCATCAGAGTCCCATGTGGGTTACTCGGCCCTACCAGTCCCTGATTGGTTGATCGAGGTGAGATATGAGTCACTTACTCCTGACATTTAGGAATGCAGTCCAGATGTCCATCTGGCACTCCCTAGACAGATAGGCGCCAATGGATGACCATTGATCATGATAGCCAGGCTTAGCTAAGTGCATCCTCCTTTGGGAGCTGTCCTAGGAAACCTTAAATCAGCCTGCATGAATAGTTTCTCTGTGGCTGCACCACAGAGATGAACAGAGAAATGGGGCCTCATTTGGGAAGGCTCAGAACACTTAATTCTTTCTTATTAATAAGCCTCGCCGCTACATTGCCATGTTACCAGAATTTGTAGCTGAAGTTTAAGACTAGTTGTGTTTTTTATTATTATTGAATGTGTATTTTCAGAATAAATTTCTAAACCAAATCATTGGCTTAATTTACTAGTTTCTACACCTGTAAAACCTATCTTTGATGTATAATAGACCTCTAACCATATACTGTATGTATAATAGTCCTCTAAAGTTATCCGTATAATAGATATCTAACCATATACGTATAATAGATCTCTAACCATATACGTATAATAGACGTCTAAAGTTATCCGTATAATAGACGTCTAAAGTTATCCGGAACTCCAACCATATATGTATAATAGTCCTCTAAATTTATCTGTATAACAGAACTCCAACCATTTATGTATAATGAACATCTGATCATAGACGTATAATTGATGTATAACAATAGACGTCTATTAGAATTTCATTCTAGACGAATTGCGGACCACATTTATACGTCTAAGGTATGCGTTTCATAGACGTATATTATGTCTTTTGCCCGCTGGGTTATTGTTATCTATAAATTGGAATTAGCTACCATATAAAGTATAATTTTCTGACTTTTTCTAGCCAGCCTGGTTTAAGCCAAACACTTTGGCGCTGTTGAAGGAGAGTTCTGAGAAGCATTTGAAACACTACTTGCTTTTACCTCAAATGGCATTAGTGTGGGTAAAAGAGCAGTCATAGATTGACAAGGATCAGTAGTGCTTTTCTGTCATTTGTTAAATTGGCACTAGTCGTAGAAAGGAATCATGCTTTTGAAATAAAGTTAGTCCAGGGCATGTCTAGTTTATCCTAGAATGTCCAAACCACATAATAATATGTGTTATCTTTGCTGCAGAATGGCAACTTTACAAACAATTCTTATGTGTATTTTTGGTCCAGTGACCTAAATAGTTTCCTTATTCTCATTAAAGCTTCAAGCAAGATTAAAAAATAAGGGATTTTGTGGTTTAACTCTATTTAGGTGCACAACATAAATTGATTTTTTATAGTACTAACCGGCAGATTTAATAACTGGGCACATCTGAATTGCTTTTACTCTGCCCTCCAAGGGACTGTTCCCAAATATTATTCTCTGCTCTACCACATAAACTGCAAAAAACAGTGTTGTTAGTGTAGTGCTGATAGCTTTTTGAACTGTGAGTGTTGTAACATTTAGCTTATCTACAGTACCTGTTGGCTCCTTTTACAAAAAATAATAACATTTGTAATGGTTAGAACAGTGACTTTTTATCCTCACACTGATTTGAATTAGGAAACATGCCCTTACCTGGTCCTTACTAGGATTTTGTTTCCTCATATCACTGGCTAGGAAAGATCATCTCTGAAAAAAACATGCTCATTATTTTGCTCTACATATGTTACTGGTGTACGAAAGGTTGGGCTCATTCTTTCTACCCAGTGAATATAAGAAAGTTAGTTCTCAAAGAAAAACACCTTGTTAACAGGGGAAATTCAGGAGAATTCAGGTTCAGACTCTGGTTCTGCCTCTGAACCACTGTGTCACCCTGAACAAATTATTCAAATATCTTGTGTTTTGTCCCTCAGATGAGATGTGAAACCATAGTTTCATAGGACTGAATTTCCCACTTACCTCTTTCTAAATCATTTCTTTAATTAAGGAACAAGTAAAGGTTTATTCCATGCTGAAAAGAGAAGTTATTATATCCTAATTGTGCTTCTTTTCTTCTCTTTTCAGCATTAAATAATCCTTTACTTGTTCCTTTGCACCCTACACATGCTGATGCAGCTACCTACTTGAACTATTTCTTTAATGAGATTCCTTTGTGTAATTTTCTTGTTACAGGCTGGTTGAAAATGATGCAATGTTTAAGTTTCAAATGAAACAAGCATGGTAGCTCCTTGTTTTTGTTTTAAATTGTTTTCAATTATCTGGACTGCTTCTGCAAAAGACAGCTCTTTAGTCTCTTTCTTCTGTCTCTTTCATTTAACTGTCAGTCCCTGGACTTCTTCACAAGCCGTTATCAGGCTGTTTTTCAGGCTTGCTCATCTCCAAGTTTTAATCTGTTTTACAGTGTCTCTTACAGTGGCTTGTCTGTGGACCTCTGGTACTGGGTGACTGTGGCCTTTCTCAGCTTTCTCACACACCGGCTGAAAGTTGTTTTTATGTTATTTTTTTAATGTTTTTATAGAAAGGAGTGCAGCTTTCTTATATCAGGAACACTGACAGTTGCACCCTTTCATAAGATGAATAACCGACTGTGTGTCACAATCCTTTTCTAGTTTTGTATTTGAGACTAAAGTTTTACAGTTTAAACTCTTACATTTTCTTCTCTGAGACAAATAAGTTAATGTTTTGATGGTATGGATGGTAATGGTATTATTTCAGAGATTTTAATTGACAGTTTAGTTAAAATGGCATTTTTTACTTCCTAATATTAAACACATAATAAAGTGATCCCTCTCCTTACTTGTCTGTGAAATTGAGAGATGTTTTAATTTGAACATCAACCCTTAAAATATATTGTTAATGTGGTGTTGCCATCTGGAACCTAAAAAATATGTTTATGCCCCTACCCAAACTGTGACTCAAATTGTCTGCCAGAAACCAAACAACAAGATGCAAAGCTTTCACTTCTAATGTTCCAAATTGAGACACATTCCCAAGTTGCATTTCAAATTATGTGTCAGTTATTTTTATTACAAATACATAAAAAAATCACTTCACCTTTTAATTTGTTGTGACTTGAACCATTTGTTTCTAATTACCTTTTTAAATGTAATATTGCTTTGATATTTGCTATGAAAGGGAATTTTTAAATGAAAGTACAAAATTAAAGTTTGTTTCTGTTGTTGAGTTGTGAGATCTGCTTCCCAAACATATTCACTTTGAACATCTCTTAGAATTCTTCCCTGTAATTATATCTGGTTATAAATGTTTTGCTTGCCTTTTGGTTCCCATCATGTAAAATAAAAGAAGCCTAATGTAGTGTCAGCAAATATCTCTCTCTGCCCATCTCTCCCGGTCAAGATTATTTGAGGAACAAAAGTGGTGTTTCAGCACGTTTAATGAGCTACACACAGGAACAAATGCTCCAAAACATAACCATTCATCCAAATTTGGTTTTGTTCCTTTGTACATTTTCAATTAAAGTTACTGTAATCTCCACTAAAACAATAGAAGCTTTTTGTTAATATGATACAAACAGTTTTCATTCAACAGTATTAATCTGAACATGATGCCTGTGTTTATATAATTTACAGCAGACTGAGTTTATATTAACATCTGCAGAAAAAAGGGACCCCCGGTCACATTATTCTCAGGAACTCTAATTTACTCATTCGCGTTCCCTCAGTCCCCTGAGGCTTTATCCCAGTTGTGAGGCAGCGCCTCTCATGAGACTCTCAGCGAGTCAAGGGGCTATGTCCTCTTTTCTATCCCCTCTCAAAGCGACCCTTAAGGAGTCAGGGGAGTCTTCCTCTTCCATTTCTATCCCCTGATGGCCTAGCTCCCAGTCATGAGGCAGGGAAGTCTTCCTCTTCCTTTCCTACCCCTGATGGCCTAGCTCCCAGCATTGAGTCAGCGCCTCTCAAGCGACTCTTAGCAAGTCAGGGGTGTTCATGTTTTCATGCCCCTGAGGCCGCCGAGTCAGCCAACCTAATTGGCCACCTGGGTTCCCCCATGTGATACGGGTGCTCTTTTCTCTACTTTATTAACCCCTGCTTTTTTCCCCACTTCCTGTATTCAGGATCCCCCTTCCTCCCCATTGGTCCATCATTACACCATTGCTGCAGTTGTGACATCATTATCATCTCTACTCCCGGCCAATCAGAACCCAAGATCTACAGTTTAAATACCTGAAGAAGTTTGACTCCATTAGCTTTTGGCTCAACTTTGGTCGGCTTTTGGCTCAACTTCAGTTAGCTTTTTCGGCTTAGCTTTGGTTAGCTTCCGCTCATGTTGGGATTTGCTCACTAGTGTTCGTGTTTGTTCGTTGTTAGCTTTGGGTTCATTGGTTTGTTGGTTTTGATTACCTGTGTTTTGTTATTATCTTGCCTGCACTTCTTACTTTCCTTTTTACCTTGCTTGTGCACATTTGTTACCCTGTTCCTTGTTCATGTATTTTCTTCGGTATTACCCGTTTTCCCATAATAGTACAATTGATTCACTTGTGTCGTGTTATTGTTAACTGTGAACTTGTTGTACACCAGGAGAAAAAGTATAGGTAGGGTTGTCAGGTTAAATTGTGCACACGTAGGTTTGTTTTTGTCTAGACACACTAGGTTTGGGGTATGTGCCACTTGTGTATTTTGGTTATGGTTAATTCAGTGTAGGGAAGTTAGGGTGTATGAAGACCCTTTTGATTTTTGTTTGTTTAGGTTAGTTAGATTAGACCTCACTGTATTAGCTAGATCCGTTTGGTTTTGTTATTTTCTTTCCTTTGGCACCGCTCAAGTTCCTTTTCCCTGTGTTTTATTTTGTCCTGTATACGTACCAGTCGTTTATTCACTCTTTTAAAAAAAATCACTTTTGCACCCAACTTTTGTTGTCACACTTCCTAAGTTCCTCACCAGAAACCCACCTGCATCCAAACCCATCCTAAATGTTACATCCCTTTACCCCTAGACACCTGGGGTCGTAACATTATTGAGGGCTTGTCTGGGATACTATTCGTCCAGGATATCAAATTCCCCTGCTAAGAATTTTTGGCTGCAGAATTTTGTTGTTTGTACTTTTTGCATATTGGAACTGGTTGCTTGGTATATTGAATAAGGACTGGTATAGGATTCTGAGTTTTGGAAGAACAGGACGAGGTGCAGGTGGTGGCTGAAGACGTAGCAGAGGCTGAGGTCAAGGTCACATCACCTCCCTTTGTACCGTTCTCTCCTGTCTCCACTGGGTCAAAAGATGAGACTCGCCTGAAAGTTCATCTGGAGGTGCAGGAAAAGCCCAGGCACATCAGGCAGAATTCAATCTGTGTCTTGCGATTCGTAAAATGGAGATTAGGTGGAGAAAGAGGTTAAGACTTTGTTGGCCTAAAGAGGTTTGGTCACTGCTATTGAAGTGTAGGTTAGCTGGAAAAGATCCCGAAGTTTGTTATACACTTTCTCTAGAGGAAAGTTTGAATTATGACAATGTAAAATCTGCTATCTTACGTGCTTACGAACTGGTTCCTGAAACTTATAGAATACGATTCCAAAATCATAAGAAAGTGTCAGGCCAAACTTTTGTTGAATTCGCCAGAGAAAAGGGAATTCTCTTTGATAAGTGGTGTGTAGCCAGTAAAGTGAGCGACTTTAACTCATTTTGAGAGTTAATTCTGTTAGAAGAATTTAAGAATTTTTGCCTGAACGTGTTGTTGCCTATTAAAGTGAACAAAAAGTATTGTCTTTGCCTCAAGCATCTGTATTAGCAGACGAATTTGTGCTTACCCACAAAAATGTTTTAACGTCTGCACGCGTGGAAAAGGCTTTGCTTACTCCTAGTACACAATCTCGACTTAACCTATTGTTGTAACAGAAGGAATAAGGTTCTTGATCCCGAGATGAAGTAAAACAGATGAGTTTATTGCATGCAAGGAACAATAAAGCCGAAGTCTTGTTTCCCGCAAGAAACAACAAAACCGAAGTATTGTTCCCCGTACCGGTACAAACTTTTGGGTTATATAGTATCTTCTTCTCCGTTTCTGACGTCACTCGGTCTGATGGTAAAGAGGGGGGTTCATGGTATTTGGCAAGTTTATGAGGTCCTGGCCAAATGGTCAGTTTAAGATTACACCCAGGGGGGTTCCTAGCTTGCATCTGCAATCCTTATCAGTTAACCCCCTTTCCTGCCATAAACCCCAGCTTGTGACTTAGAAGTTTAAATCTCATACAGAAAGGATTAAATTCAAACCCCCGTCTTCACATCTTTCTTCACTATTAACTAGTACACCACGTCCTAAGGAGGAACATGAATGTTTCTATTGTCACAAGATGGGGACTCATCTGGGATCTGAGCCGGGGACCTCTCGCACCCCAAGTGAGAATCATACCCTTAGACTTACTTTTTTGTGAAGTAGAAAATGACAAAGTAAAATTTGTGTTTGTTATTTGTCACGAGGTTAGATTTACAGTATTATGTTTGGAAGTCTCTAACGGTAACTGCTGTTTTCCCAGCAAGTGAATGTTTAGTACTTTGATATTTTGATTTTTTCTGCCCAATCTAACAAGGCCCTGCAAACAGGCACCCTTAGAAACTACTGTATATTTCAAGACATATCTGTTATCATAGGTGATCTATTTCCACAATTGTTCATTGATCACATTTAAATTCATATGGAAAATATTAATAGCCAACCTAATAGTATGTCTCAGCTAGGAAATTTAAGAAATTCATTACATACAGTGCTGTGAAAAAGTAAGCATACCCCATGAAAAGGTGTGTGTTTTTCAACATGTTTGCATGCATGGATATTTGATCTTCATTTAAAAAAATATTAATTGCTAAAGTTTATCTAATTTAACAAATAACAATGAAAATTATTCTTTGCAATCAGTTATGCAACAAAACAACAGTCAGAAATGCAATTGTGTGCTGTGGAAAAAATAAGTACACCCCCTAGCTTCAATAGGCTGGTGTTGCCCCCTTTGGCAGAAATCACTTCAGGTGTTTCTTGTAATTTTCTATCAGTCGCCTACATCAACGTAGAGAAATTTCTGCCCACTCCTCCTTACAGAACTCCTTCAACTGTGTGATGTATGAGGGCTTCCTTGCATGTACTGCCCGCTTCAAGTCCCCCCCCCACAGCATTTCTATGGGGTGAAGATCTGGGCTTTGACTTGGCCATTCCATAACCCTCTACTTTTTCTTTTTGAGCTTTTCTTTTGTGGATTTGCTTGAGTGTTTATGGGTTATTGTCTTGTTGCAAGGTCCACTTATGGTTCAGCAATCAGCTTTTAGACAGATGGCCTCACATTCTCCTCAAGTACTCCCTGGTACAATGTGGAATTCATGGTTGGCTCTATGATGGCACACTGGCCAGGCCCTGAGGCAGAAAAGCAGCCCCAAACCATAATGCTTCCACCACCAGTTGGTATGAGGTATGAGGTTCCTTTGTTCAAAGGCAGTTATTCACAAATATGATGTCTGGCATTGTGGCCATTGTCTCATTCATCCAGAGCACATTGTTCCAATAGTCCTGATCTTCACCTAGGTGTTGTCTGGCAAACTTCAATCGTTCCTTCCTGACCTCGCATTGTAGGGAAAAGTTGTGCAGTCTCTTTCGGATGATTGACTCATGCACTTTGACATTGACTGAGGCAAGACTTGCCTGTAAATCCATTGATGTTATCCTGGGGTTCTTGGAGACTTCCCGTGGCATGTTTCAGTCGGCTCTTGGGCTAAATTTGGTGGAACGACCTGGCCTGGACAGATTGCCAGTGGATTGAAATTTTCACCATTTGTAGATGATCTTTCGGACAGTGAAGTGATTGACTACAAATTGATTGGAAATGGCTTTAAAACCCTTCCCAGACTCATAGGCATCAACAATCTTTCTTCCGAGGGCCTTAGAGAGCTCTTTTGATCTTGGCATGATGTAGCCACACACCTCAATTGCTAAGATCAAATCAGACCGCAGGTGTCCAATGTTTATAGAAGGCAGTGTCCTCCATTTTACTCTCTAATGATATTCTAATAATTTACACCTGTTTTGGTGCACCTGATTCTAATTTTAGGCATTTGATGCAATGATAAAGGTAGGGGTGTACTAACTTTTCCCTGCACAAGGAAAATGCATTTCTGTTGATTTAAATAGTACAAATGAGTGCAAAATATAATTTTTCAATGTTATGTTTTAAAATTAGATTACCCTTATCTATCAATATTGTTTAAATTATGATCAAATATACTTTTGTCCAAAAATGTAAAAAAAGAAACCTTTTCATGGGGTGTACTTACTTTTTCACACCACTGTAAATTATATATCAACATGGTATTAATATATATATAATGATATATTGTAGATTCTGCACCTATTGAAACACAGTAAGCCTGAAAGAAAACCTGAAACAGATGTCCAGAATTAAAATGAATTGAAATCATTTACTGAAACCATGACAATTTTGAGAAGTTCTTTTTGTAGATTTTGCTTATATAAATACATTGATCAATTTTTAATAGCAAAGTAAAATAACTTTGTTGATGTGTTTAGGTATGAGGCATACATACTGTATTTTAAAATATAATATAAACATATGTGTACAGTATGTATTTCCATATTATATACAAAGTGAGAAGTAGGAGCACCTTCTTATGCCAAGTGCAAACTGTACAAGATCTATGTGATGATGCACAGTACTTAATAATGAACTGGTAAATTCTGTCACGTACTGAAACTTAATATTTTAGAAAATTCCCCAATAAATAAGACATTACAAGAGTCTAATCTGCTATTCAAATACTGCTAGTTACTGCTAGTCTAAAACACGCTATTCAAATAATAGTACAGCATTATGAATACTAGGGTTTCTGGCAAAAAATAGACATTCACAATGTCTATGGTAATTAAAAAGGCCAGGACGTTTCTCAGAAAGAGAAAGGGGTTCATCCCAGTGTCGTGTCCAAAATTTCCCATTGGCCTTTATCAATTATGGCCTCCTTATAAGCCCCTATCTTGTAACAAGCTGCAAGAATGGGGCTGATCTGGTCAATGGATCCTGTGCAGGACTCAGGAGACTGAGAAAGACACAAAGCCGAATCGCTAGACAAAACGAAAACCAGGAAGCAGGAGAGGAGGTCTGAACACGAAGAGTCAGAGAGGAAGCAACAATCCAAAACACTAGGCGAAGTCAAATCCAGGAAGCAGGCGAGTAGGTCGGAACACGGAAGTACAACGAGAAAGCAACAATCCAAAACACTAGGCGAAATCGGAAAACGAGAAGCAAGCAAGGAGATCAGGAACCGGTGAAAAACCGTGCACTAGGGAGCTCGAGGAGAATCCGCAATAGTGAGCGAGGAAATGAGGAAAAAGGAGAACTAAAATAGGGACAGGAGAGAACGGTGATAGGCGTGTTACTTGCGGCGTGAGCGTTTGTTACAGGGTGTGCGCGTGGGAATGCAAGAAGGAACAGCGGTGTGAAGAACCCTATGCAGGTCAGGTTGCAAACGAGTACATTAGGACAAGGCGAAGTATGCAGACAGTGTCATTATCCAGGAGGCTGTTAAGAGGGTGTGAACAAATCCAAAGAATCAGACAAAGACAGAGTCGGGTAGGCAATCAGTGTTGTTTCCTGGAGGCTTGGGGAAAAAAGGGATTGCAAAGGTTTCAAGGGTGATGATCTTAGGAAAACAGTAGACTGTTTAATACCAAGCCATAAAGTGAAGGTTGAGGAGGTTTAAATAGCAGGAGCGGTGAGAAGCAAGAGACGTGATAGGATGATTAGCTTGTGGGTTGTCGTTTTCAAGAATTGGATCGGGCTGGTGTCTGACAGGGGTTGTGGTAATGCACTGGCGTTGATCCAAATTATGCGGTTGATTATGTGAGAGAGTGACACATCTGTGAACTGCGTTAACCACTCTGTTCTCCTCCCTACTGATAGCTAATGTGTGGTGAGCGTACTGGCGCACTATGATGCTGTTGCATCATCCAGGTGTGTGCTGCACCCTGGTGGTGGTGGTGGAGGGAAGTCCCCATTACTTGTAAAGTGCTTTGAGTGGAGTGTCTAGAAAGGCACTACATAAGTGTAAGGAATTGTTGTTATTATTATTACTGTTGTTTACATTAAGTTACACAATAAAATGAAAGTAAGATTTTGTTTAGTTATTTTAATTCTGAATAAAATGTTCGTGTAATTTTAGCAATATGCTAGTTTTGTTAAAGAAATAATGTAATTTGAAAGTGCAACGTTTTAATAATCAATTGCATTATATAGTTAGACTTTTCTACAGAGTAGTTTTTCAACTTTGAAAATATTTCCAGTTATATATTAACAAATCAATTATTTATTTGGCATATGCTTCTATTCAACATCATTTACATTTGTATTTATTTATGCAGTTGAGCATTTGACTGGAGCAATATTACACTTTGCTCTGGAGTACAACTGCAGTACCACACCTGGGATTCAAATTCCCAAACTTTCAATTACAAGGCTAGAGTAATGGGTAATACAGTAGGTCATAGCTGTCAAATGTACACAGAAAAATTATGACTTGGTTAATATTAATGGCTTGTTTAACTAGTTTGTTACTGGATAATTGTTTGAAAATCTCATCCAACCATTTCTTGATAGAAGCCAGGGTATCAGCCTTCAACAACATGGCTCGTTCTACACCCTCACAGCCCTTTGAACTTTGTGGTATATTTGTGGTATATTGGTGTAGGATCAACCACCTCGACATCCTGACTTACCCATAATTATTTATGAAACTAAAATCATTTGCTGTCATCAATTAACTAGTTAGAGATGTTTATTCATTCATGTGTTGAAACCACAAGGGAATTTGATACCATACTGCACTACAATGCTGAGAGTAGCTGAACTGTGGAAGGAAAACAAACAATTATCATCTTAGTAAAGCCAGATAAAGTTTGTCCCTCAGGTGTTGTAGACTGGTTTTCATTAAAATATGTTTGCTAATTTGCACCTAGGTTTGAAGGTCATGATGTTACTTTTTCTAACACACCTTTGGAGACTAAACCATTCTACATTATACATCAGTATTTATCACAGCAAATGTGTAATAATTTATGTAGCTCTTTCAATTTCGATTTAAAATCTCATTATGTCTCAAAAGTGTTCCAGGGAAAATGAAGTGAAATAATCAGCCCAAGACAAACGCAGTGTGTATTTTAACAGTAAGTAAAATTGCATCATAGTATTTCTAGTAATAGTATGTCATTGTTGCAGTCAGTTTTTGTTTAAAGCGTGATAACTTATAAGTAGTAAAAAAGCAATAGATAACACTAAAACTGGACCAGTAGGTGTGTTGGTGCGCTCTTTATTCAAGATTTTTCAAACTACTTCTAGATGAGATGTTAAATGTAGGGCCTTTCCTGCTTGGTCATTGAAGATCTTGCCTACCTAAATTTAACCCCTGATTCAACTGGTGAAATAATTTGCTACTTCTATATCTGATCTACTGTGCAGTAGAGTTTCTAGCTTAAACCATCTGTTGTGTGTCAGTGAGATGGATGGGTATTTACATTATAAATAAAGTGGGGCTTCTTCTATATGGAAAGTACTTTTGGTTCTTTCAGGAATATATTGTAATGCCCTCACCCGGTGGTGAGGAGGAAGCACACCTAGCAAACATGGTACCACGAAGCAGGCTGGGAGTTGTAGCCGGGGGGGCAATTTTGTGTGGTTTCAATAGGAGAATAAAGCAGTTGCTTGGTTTACTATCTCGTCTCCACTTGTCCTTTGTCTTGTGGGAACTTGAAAACACTACAATATTCAGGAAAAGTACTATATGAATGCATGGAATTATCATTATTAGGTACTACCTAGGTGTGGAAAGATGGCAGCTGTGTGTCTTTTTTACAGTGCTATGAATTGCTATGAAGTTTATTACAGTTCAATGGTTGAAAGATTTTGTTAACAGAGGATCAGCGAGGTTAAGAGAGACAATAAACACCCATCCATCCACGAACATGCACACACTTACACCAGGGCCATTTTTCACAGAAGCTAATTAACCATTTTGTATGTCTTTGGACTATGGGAGGAAACTGAAGCACCTGGAGGAAATCCATGTGAACAAAGGGAGAATATAGAAACTCCATTCTGGCTATTCTGGCATTCTCTCTATGGCAATAATGCTTACCACTGTGCCACTGTTTTACCTAATGATAAATAAGTTGTTAAAAGAATAGTCTGTGATGGTTTACATAAATAATAACTTTTACATTATTTTAGCTTTTTTAAGTTTTAATTTCTTTAAAAAGTTTTCCATGCATCAATATGGTAATATGACCAATTACCATTTTAAAGAATAAACTACTGGTCAGAACTAAAATGAGTAAAATGACTAAAATTTACGTTCCTTAGATTGATCAAACTAGTATCAGTATCAGATCTGGTAGGAAACACCAAAGTAGTGTATAATCATAATTGCACTCTTTATTTTTAGTTTAAATGTTTGTGTTTCATCACGATGATCTCTTGGTACTGTTGAAATATTCTCCAAAACATGCATTATGTGGCCATTTTTGAGAGCCCACACCACCACAATTATGTTAAGGCATGAGGCAACTGGCAAGGTTCAAATTTGCTCAAATTCAAAGCCCCTGCAACCCCTGGGTTCTCAAATAGGATGCCCTATAATCCAGATGACTAATGACAGAACCCAGGGAGGAAGGAGTAACCATACCTTAGACCAGTGGTTCTCAAACTGTGGTACGCGTACCAGCAGTGGTACGCGGAGCGCCGCCAGCTGGTACGCCATATGATCCATAGAACTTTGTTGTGTGCACTGAAAAATCGGGACTGTTTTCATATTTTCTATTTTAATACGTGTCGAATACGCAGCCTACGTACTGCCATACAGTGCGCGCTAATACTTCAGTGGACACAAGAGATACTCTGTAATTCTATACCACTCTATAGGAATGCGTGTTATGGACGAAGTGACCAATTGTATTAAAAAAAAACTATCTTCAGCAAATAGGGAGGTAGGAGAATTTGCATGATTTTGGAACAATGCCAATGTTGTAAACACAGGAATGCATAGAAATACGTGCTACTAACCCTTGTAATCTTGTGAGCACAGGAAAGCGTGATAGATAACAGAAAAATATTTAAGAACTGTTCTAAGTTAATTTGAGAAAAATACACAGAGCGTCTCTGCATTTTGCTCCCATACGCATGAAATAAAAACTTAAAATAAATACGGAAATAAAAACGGAAACGGGGAAAAATGCAAGCTTGCGGATTGCTAAAGCAGGTAAGGTCCACACTATTTTTGAAGAACCTTATTTACCGTTGGCAAAAGAGCTGACACGTATTATGTGTGGAGAAAAAGCTGCTAAACAGCTCGACCTGCTGCCCCCCTGAAAGACACGGTCATTCATAGAATTATTGAAATGATATCAAAAGTACGCTGATAGAGCGCGTTAAGATGAGCAGATGTTTTTCACTGCAATTAGCTGAGTCTGTAGTCAATTTGGACAATTCACTCGTTTACGTTAGATATGAGTTTGAGGGTACGTGCCATGAGGACTTTCTGTTATGTAAGCCGCTACCAACAGGAACTACAGGAGAGCACATATTTCAGCTTCTGAATTAATTTATTGAAGAGAATGGCATCGACTGGATAAAATGTGTCGGAGTTTGTACAGATGGTGCTAGAGCGATGACAAGCCGACATAGCAGTGTAGTTGCACGAATTAAAGAGGTTGCTCCAGAAATTAATGGACGCATTGCAACATTCACCGTGAGAGCTTTGCATCAAGAAAATGCCTGACGATTTAAAATCTGTTAGACTCTGTTGTGAATTGTATCAAGGCTTGAAAAATGAATTCACATCTGCTTTGCTCGACTAAACAGGCTCACCCCTCTCACTGAAATGGTGCTTTTTTATTATTTTTATTTGTTGTTGTTACTGTTTTTTTTCTGTAAAACACTTTGAGAAGCCACATTTAAAGGCGCTATATCAAAGTTTATTATTATAATATTTATTATATGTATGTGTGAGTGTGTTCACGCACACTTACAGTATGTTGGTCATTGAGAATTTCTGGGGTTCCTATGAGATGATGACTTGTAGGTGGTACTTGGATGCTTTGTTTGGATTAGGGGTGGTACTTGGTCCAAAAAGTTTGAGAACCACTGCCTTAGACTCTTGAGCTCAACAGCAATCTCAGTGGAGTTTTTCACTAAATTAGATAATTGGGGTCCATTTTACTAAATTCTTTTAAAGCGATAGATAGTTGCATGATTTTGAAATATTATATTTTCATATGGTTTAACCAGGCCTGCTAAATATGTTTTAAATTTTGCATTTTAACAATATAATATACCAATTTTGACAGTTAATTTTAGGCTTTGTGTTACAGTTGTTAGTTTTTAGTTTCACATGCACAAGAAATTAATACAGATGGAAGGGTTCAAACAAATATTCAACTTGTAAATATGAGAGAGAGAGACTTGGAATTGATAAAAGAGTTTGTGTTGACGATTAATGTACCACTCTTATCTGTGACAGTATTATTTTAAATTCTGCAAACTTATAGATGAGTAAATAAAGGTACTGCAAGTTAGGCTTGCACACAATCTTTAATTTAAAGTCTTTGTAACAGGAAAAAAGAAAACTGTGTTGATTGACACTTAGCAGTTAATCCCACTTCAAAAGTGCCTGGAGAGTAGCTTCTTAAGGGAAGAAATAACACAAAAGCCCTTCCCTAGCGACTTGTGGGCAAGTGCAGTGACCGAGAAGCTCTGATGATTCCTTTCAAAAGGCAGCTGTCTCTGTCTTCTTCTCTGACCTGTTGCCTCCTATGGTCAATTTCTAACCCCTTTCACTTTTAACTCAGTGCTTTAACTTTTTCTTGTCAGTGTGATAAAAAAGAAGCCTGGCCTTTGTTGTCTGTTTCAGACAACTTCAAGAGGCAGATGCAACAATTACCTTTCAAAAAAGTAGTGGGTGATCTAACTTTTGTAGAAATCGCCTCTAATCTATCCATAGAGAGTCTTTATTGCTAGCACTCAGGGTTGAAACAGTTCATATTTTAGTGCTGAAAGTACTCTCAAGACATATGTTATTATGTGTCTGGTAGAAATACAAAGAGAGGATTAGAAAATGCATTAGGAAACATGAAACATTTGTGTCAGGTTTAAATTATGTTTTTAAATGGCCTCCAACTATGGATGCATGTTCACATGTCTAAATGCTAAATTTAAACATTGCCAGAGCTTTTAATGTGTTTAAATTACAGGAATTGTTTTTAGTATATATTTTAAACTAAACATATCTGCAACTTACAAAATACAGACCTACATATTTCATGTGTAATTTTGATTTGGTATGCAGATGAATTTAAAATCCTGTTGTTAGAAATACTGTAAATGTGTAAATTACTGGTGGTAACATTTCCATGATGACTTTAGTATGTCACATAAATTTAAATCAGTAAGAAAAAAAGGATACAGAAAGGAGAAAAAAAAACAGAATATTTGTACACTGGGCAAAAGCAAAATTCTGTATTTTCAAGAGAACAGTGACATCAGAAACAACCACAAAGGTAAAACTAAAATTTAATTTACACGTTTATTTCAGATTAGAGGAACATGAAGAAATTAACATAGTTTTTGACATTTTGGGGGGTTTAAGGTTTGTCATTGGTTGTTGAATTGCTTATAAATTAGTACTTCTCATCTAGCTGTCTGTTTCTTAAATCTTGAGTTTAGTATTTGTGGTTGTATTTCAGAATACTTCAAAACCTTCGATTAATATTGAGAAATTATGTTTTTACCAAGATTGCAGTAAAAACATTTTTTTCTTATTTCTTAATGTATTATATGTTGATTGATTGAAAATGTCCTTCAATATTATAGTACAAATCTGTTGTTCCACCCTGTTTGACATCTTCTATTGCAGGAAACGCACATTGCCTTTCCTTGGGGATGACTTTACTAAACCATTCAATGCCTTTTGTTTTTAGTTTTTTGTATGTTAAGCTCATTCATTTTTAAAAATGAAAGACCAATTCCTCTCTGCATAGTCCATGCCTAATTATCCTAGAATCAACTGAAACAATAGTGATGATGTTTTAACACTATGGTTTTAAAATAAAAATTGAATGTTATTAAATTATTTTTCCCTATAAACATTTGTGGCAAAATCTAGATCATGTAGGAATTCAAAATCTGTCTGAAAAGTGGGTGGTCTGCAATCACCATGCATACCCTAAATGATGAGGAATGGATCCTGGTGTCAAAGAACAGATTGAAAATCACAAATCAATATCACTCTGGGAGTGTAGACATAAATGTACCCCCCACCCCCCTCCTGTGGGCCACATGAGTAGAACAGAGATTTTATTGTCAGTTTCAAATAATTTAGGATTTCCTGGATATTAGATTTTTCTGGCTTTGCTGCAGTTTTGTAACAGCCGGTTTGGAATGCAAATCTTTAATTGAAAAAAAAATTACAGTTGGGCAACGATAAGTTGTTAATACTTCAGTCCTTAATGTAGTCTTCAGCATTTAAAATAATTTTGAATAACAGGCTAATTTTTCACTTTCATCTTTTAATCCAATAGAAATATTTTGCTCTATTTTAAGAATGTTTTGCCCACAAATACTACTTGCACAACCTGCACTTATTCCCTCGGACATCGCATTATATTACCTTGTCAGTGGACAAGTGAACAGAAAGGGGTAGCTTATTGTCACAATTCATGTGAACTCTTGATCTCACTCATGGTGAGACCAAGGGTTTCGCAACAACAAGATGACTGACAGTACTTTCACAAAGTTCCCATTTTATGTTTAATTTGATTTTTGTATTTTTTTTCTATAACATCAATTTCTTTTGTTACTAAGATTTAATTTTCTTCTTTTCCTGTATAAACTATAAAGATCCTATTTGAGATCCAGTTATCTGGCCACCATATGCAGAATATATTTTGCAGGCGCCTGTTTATAAATGCCTGAAGGTACCCCGTAATCTCCAGACACAAGCCACATCTCACATCCATGTGGGAGTACTGACTTGGAGTTGAAGATACGGATTTTGGTTCTTAAGTTGATTGGAGCACCATATATTCTGGAGATTTGTGAAGGAGCACCTATCTTTCATGATCCACGCGGTGACGTCCAACTAGGTTGCACCATCAGGTAAAATTTAACTATCAAGATAGGTGAAGGCATCGACATTTTCAATCGGTTGGTCTGCCACAGTGAAAATAGTGGTATGACCGACATTAATCTTAATTGATTTTGTTTTCCCTACATTAATTTTCAGGCCTGCTGGTTTTGAGTAAATATTAAGATCATTGAGCTTGTCCTGCATGTCACCGCGCATTCTGGAGAGCAGCACGATATCATTTGCATAATCCAAGTCATCAAGGTGTTCCATATGGATGAGACGCCATAAGATGCCTCTTCTTGGATTTCTGTCGAAGCAGGCTACCAGTATCACATCTATGACGATCAGAAAGAATAGCGGTCACAAAATGCAACCTTGTCTCACTCCGGCAGTGATCTTAATTGGATTCGATAAGGCTCCATCTTGCAAGACCGGACATTGGAATGATGCATATTGTGCCTTAATTAGGTTGCATATTTTCTCTAGAACCCTTTTCGCTGGAAGGCTTCCCAGATTTTCTCGTGCCACAGCCGGTCTAACGCTTTCTCAAAATCAACTAGCACCAGGAAGAGAGATTCCTGGAATTCATTGATTTGCTCGATAATTATTAGAAGCATCATTATATGGTCTATAATATAATGCCTCGCCAGTTATCACAGGTGCATAGATCACCTTCCTTCAGAACTTTCACCAAGATGCTCTGCATCCAATCAGACTCAGTCTCCCTGATCGTCTGGAAGAGATGATGCAGCATTGATGCTGAAAGCTCACCATCAGCTTGTCCGGGCACTTTTCCTGACTTCATGCTTCAAATAGCCACTCCAATTTCTCAGATCACTGGGGGCTGAATTTTAATGCAGTTGATCCATTGCACCCTAGGTGCCGGGTAACTAACACCCTGTTGATCTGGTGGGAGAATTCTGAACAGTTGCTCGAAGTGCTTGAACCACCTCTTGAGCTGTTCCATGCGGTGGGTAATAAACTGTCTGCCTTGACAGCATTTGGTGTTGTCATAGAGCAGATGCAAATCTCCATTGGCAAAAGCTCTCTCAGCATCATCAGCGAAAGATTCTGTCCTCCTCTGTTTTTTGCATCTACATAGGCGTTTCACTGATTTCTCCAGCTCAGACCATTCGTGCTGTGCTCTTGCTTTAGAAGCTCCTGTTCTGGTACAGGCAATCTTGGCCTTCGCTTCTCTCTGCTCTTCCACTTTGCTCCAAAAACCAAAATTTAAAACTTGTCTCTTCTGACAACAATGTGTTTTGCCATGTTTTTGCAGGATTAGTTAGGTGCTTCAGTTCCAACTCCATACAGGATACCATGACATGATTTATCACTGACTTGTCCAAAGCTGCCTGTGATACATGCATGATGGGATTAGTCTTGTCTTGCTTGCTTGCATTGGCCTGACACTCTCTTTTTCTTTTTGTTCAACAGAGGTGTTTTCTCTGCAGAGAAAATCACAATAAATACAAATTACAATTTAAACAATAGCACTTAAAAACAAATTCATAAATTCAGAATATTAGCTAATGTAGCTAGAGTAATGTGTAAGGAATAGTTGCTACATAACATTGCCTTTCTGAAGTATTTCCTGTAAAAGTCTGATGTAATTCCTGTAAAAAATGAAAGGCCATACCAGCTTCAGGGCAATGGGCCCTGAATTAATTGAACTTTTTTGTCAGAACTGCTTTTTCTTAAAAACATTTTTATGTTTGTAAGAAAAAAACATTTGGTTGCTAATTTGCTTCTGGAACTTAAAATGTGAGAGTTGTATATGGCAAATGGGAATGTTTTCCTGTTTAGGGAATAGCTTTCTTCCAGCTTCTTTAGTACTCCCTTATATTTTTGATGTCTTAAAACATGAAATGACAGACACAAGTTCTGGCAGACTCTAGAGTCTCTCATGGCTCCAGTCACCATGTGTAGGTTGCCCACCATCTGCTACCTTGATGAGTACCAGTGATGTTGGTTTATGAGCACATATTTCTTTGTTTTGGCTGCCTTTTCAGAATGCTTTTGATTCTGTAACAGGATGTGCACCATTAATGGCAAGACAAAAGCAGGAGCCATAGAGGAAAGCTGAGTCACCACAAAGTGTAAAAAGTTCTCATGGTAATCAGGCTTGACAGTATGTGAGTCTAACACCTTTCAAATAGATGAAGATGTTCCAGTAAATTTCAAATAAAGTCAGAATCAGATCAAAATCATTACTCAAAAATTACAATAGCAATATACAAAGGCATGTTTTCTTTGAATCAAAGAATGACATCAGTTATGACATTGGGCTTTTAATGTGATTAGCGGGTGATTCATTGTTTTGATTTTATTCAGGCCATAGCTTTAAATGATCACACTGGAACTATTGTTGTGTAGGAGATTGGGGTTTTAATTTGCTCTAGCAATCAGAAATTGGCAACAGAAAATTGCAAGAGTACTTGATAACTTTTAGGAATCAAACTTAATATACAGCCTCGCGTGCAGATTCTAAAAATAGAATATACCGTTTATTGATAAAACCTAAACATGCATTGCAAACAATAATATAATAGAATACAACCTGCTGTGTCTTAGGAAGCTCTGCCAAAGTAACATTTTGCTGATTTAGAACTTTTGCACTCTTGTGGGCAACTTCATGTCATGTTTCTCTGTCATGAGTTCCCAGTTATTGTAACATTTTTAATTAGATGGTCAGGAACCATCCTTGGCAAGCTGCTGAGGAGGTGGCACAATACAAAATAAGCGACCAAAAAATTGTCCTGCTGTCACTTATGTAAAAAATTCACATAAGTGAAAGAGAAGCAGATACAAGATACTTTTCATGTTAATAAAGAGAGGATCAATAAACCTTGGGAAATGCAGAGCTGGAGATTTATAAAATCATAAAAATAGGTGCTTGAGTTGAACTGGATTGTTTTACTTCTTTAAAGATGAAATGTTAGTGTATTGTAAGATAGAAAATTGGTATCGAATACGCAGGCATGAACAGAGGATTTGAAAGGTGTAGCGGAACCTGTGAATGCAGAGTACCTAAAAAAAGCAAAGGTAGGTCAACACAAAGAGATATTCTAACATCTTGTCAATGAAAGGTAAATAGTAGCCTGATCTAATAGTGTACATGGATCACTGGAGACTTTTCATAAGCAGTCAGGTAGACTTTGACTGTAGATGACTGGATATTAGGAGGTTCTTTGCAGTTACATATTAAGGGGTGTATGCTTAGGATATTGACAGATGGAAAGTCAGTGTGGTAGGAGAGATGAAATGACTGGAAAAAAAAACAATTTCATGCAGACCAATAAGAACTGAGTGAGCAAGGTGTAAGTCCTGATAAAAAGGCATAATAGGCATCTGAATAAGAAGTTATTGGGCAAGGATATGGATTGGCATCTACAGCCAAGGTAATGAATTTCTGAAACTGAAAATGAGAGAGCACATCAGGTGCAATATTTAAATAGCTCATGACAGTTAATAATTGATTAATGGTGTAAAGCCATTTGAGACAAAAGAGGACTTCCATGATGAATTTAGAAGAAGACCTTCCTTTATTGGTAATGTGAAAGATGGTAAGGTTATCAGAATGAATGAGAATGTATTTCTGTTTTCAATTGTGGTACCAAAACAATGCAGCAATGACAATTGGGTATAATTCAAAAACAGTTGAAGGGGATGTAGAAGAAAACCCAGCAGGCCCGTTTTCTGCAAACTAGATCTTGATAATGAAGAGATTGGAGTCCTTTTGTGATGATAAAAAATACATCATAGAAGAAAGATAGCCTATTTAAATTCCCCAAGAATACATAACATAATCAAAGCCTTGCTTTCCATGTTAATGTGAGTGTTAGATGATGATGATGAAGAAAAGAAACAGAGGAAGCTAGATCTAAGAGATATAAAAATAATGTTTGACCTTGAAGAGCATGGCATAATTAAGGTGACTCAAGAAGGGACAGAGGTTTTTTGTACAATTTGCATGACAAATAAGTAGACAGAAAAAAATATTTTCCTGTTTAAAAACTTGTAAACTTTTGTTTACTTTGAACTTGCAATATTTTTCCAGTAAACATACTTATCAATAAATCACAAGCATAAATAAAAAATGTGATTTTATCATTTACAAAAGACACAATCTCCTGATGTTTCTGCAAGAATTTTAAACTTACTAATTATATTGATTTGGTCATTTCTAGATAGCACTCACAAATGCTGTTTAACAGATTTACGAGTTTAAGAGTTTCCAGTGCCACAGACGTTTTTCTGAAAATTATATTATTATCCCACTTCCTTGGCATCTCTCTTATCTCTTCATTCTTCAGTATCTTGATGTGAAATTTCAGGGACGGGTGCCAATTACAAATTGCGTCACAATGACAGATTGGAGATTCAGTTCAGGTCACCATACCTCCATCACATCAGGGAATATTGAGTCAAAGGTTGCTGAACACCCATCAGCTACAGTCACTCATTATACTTCTCTTAATGGCTTTGTGCTGCTTGTCAACAGCTGCTAGTGCTCCTTTAACACGTTCCTGTGAGAGATCTTAGATTTGATTTTCCACCTATGCTCCCATTTCTTACACTTACATCTCTTGCCAGCCAGTATTGGAGTTCAGAATTGGTGGACATCTCTCGCTTTGCCTTTTCCAGTTTGGCCTGGACACTGTGGCTTCAGCTCTGGGATTTGTCTAGTTCATCAGTCACCTCATTCAGTTATTTCTAAATTGCCTGTACATTTTCAGCCTGACTGGACTGCATATGTACCTCAATATTAACTTATTAGCATTTTCAGCTTTAGTTTGGAGGTGGTTGTGTAGATTCTAAATGTGAATTCCTATCTGAAAATCACATGATTAAAATTTCAGATAACAACAAAATGTGTAAACATTGTAGAGGGGAGGTGTGAATACTTCTGCACAACACTATGAAAGCAGTAACTGTAACAATCGCTACTCTTCCTCTTAAGGGCGCTCCAGCCCTTCCTCGTTTTCCCCCATTGCTTACACCTGTTCCTTTGCCCAGCCCCTCTTTAGTTCCACCTTTAAAGCCAGACACAAGCGTTTGCCTGGCGCTTCTCATTGAATCCCATTTCGTGAGATCCCGGGGTCTGGCTCTGTTATGGTTTTAGTTTCCTGTTCTTGATTCCCTGCCCCTCCGGTTCCGACCCGGTTCTGGTTTTTAATTACTTTGGATGGATCCCCTGGTCTTGGACTCTGCCTCCCGTATTGGATTTCCCTTTTGGATTTATGCTTGGATTGCTAGCCCCGGACTCACTTCCCCTGGACACCTGCCCACCTCGGACACGCCCCCCTGTCTCCTGACCCACTCCTGCATGATATTTTCCATATTGTTTCTACACCTTCCGAATCGTGTCGTCCTCATAGGGCCCGGAAAGAACTGTTCGTGACAGTAACATCATAGCAAAAATTAGAACACATACAACATTGTCCCCTGTAGTTTTTTTAAACAATGTCTACAGTGTTTTTTAACACCTTATTTTTCCTAGGTGATGAAGCAGACAGAAAAGAAGCTGGTTCCAAACTAAGAGGAAAGAAATGATCAGGCAGGAGGGCTCCTCGGTCCACTTAATGAAATGGATGTACAGTAGAGGGGTTCATACACTGCACATGAAACAACTGAAGATGATATATGTAAATGTTTGTAGTGATTGAGAATGTGGAGCTAAATTCCAAGCTAAATTTTTATTTATAATTCAGTTTAAACTCTGAATATATTTAATATGTTCAATTACATTAAAACATACACAGGTGGTTGAAATGAAATGTCAGTCCTGAAATGGGTACAGTGTATGCTTTTGTCCCTCCTTCCCAAATGTGAAGGAAAGCATATATTCTAATTCATATTAAAATCTTTTTTGAGAATACAAGCCCAGCATCATTTGTATGTCATTTCAAGTACTGGTATACAAATATTCTTGCTGCTCCTTGACTTGCGATTTTCTCCCTGGGTGTCTAATATGGGTTCTATCTCTGCTGTTATCTGATTTGCAGACAACAAAAGGCACCCAGGTACTATTTTAGATTTGGCTGAATTCCCAGCAACTACACTTAAGAGAATCACTAAAAAAGTATTGCAAAATCTAAACGCTTCCTGAAGGTTAATCCCTTTATGGGTCATATGATTCTTTTCACATTCCGTTTCCAGAGACTTTGTCTCTAACAATGGACCTCTGCTGTCTGGAAATCCTGTTTCTTTAGTGTGAACAATGAGGGGTATTTAGTGAAGCATGGCTGTGTGCTTATCACAATGTAGGCTAACACAGGCGGGATTGTAACTGTCATGGAAATCAGCTGGGAAAATCTATATTAGCTTGAGTGAGTCAACAGATAGGGTAGAAGCTGGGAAAGACAGATATCAGTGCAACAGTGCAGCTTGTTCTTATTTTCACTGTGGACCATTCGAAAGGTATCACCCTGCAGCTCTCAACTGGCTACCCACTGAAGCTAAGCAGGTTTGAGTCTGTTCTGTACCTGGATGGGAGACCTCCTGGGAAGCTATAGTTGCTGCTGGAAGTGGTGTTAGTGTGACCAGCGGGGGGCACCCACCCTGCGGTCTGTGTGGGTCCTGGTATAGTGGCAGGGATACTATACTGTAGTGGGCGCTGTCTTTTAGATGGGATGTTAAACCGAGGTCCTGACTCTCAGTGGTTATTAAAGATCCCCGGGCATTTCTCGAGAGGAGTAGGAAGGTATCCTCATTTGGCCTTTACCGTGGCCTCCAAATTGTCCCCCTGTATGATTGGCTTGCACTTGCCCTGCGATGGACCGGTGCCTCTTCCAGGGTGTACACTGCTTTGCGTTCGTTGCTTTGCCTGGTAGGCTCCGGCTTCTCGTGACACCGTATGGTATGAAGTGGTTTAGCAAATTACATGACTATTCAGAAGGACCAAAAAGAGCGTATGTAATAATGTGATGGTGCAAAGAGCACTGTGGTGAGTGATTGCTATATTTTGTCCTGTGTTGCTAAAAAACTATTGGCTGAGATGGGAGAAAATGTGTATCAGTCAACAAATACCAGTGGCAACAGGTGTCATGAATAGAAGAAAAAAATAAGAAAATATTTGGTCTAAATGCCAAACATCACTTATGGTGCAGACCCAACACAAGACATCTTCCATTCTTACAGTTACACATGATGGCAGCAGTAACATATTATTGGGAAGCTTCAAGTGAACAGTGATTGGAATGCTTGTCAGGATTAAAGAAAAAATAGATGAATAAAAGTATGGGCAACATGTTTCAGTCCACTAAAGATCATAAATCTGGGGCAAAAACATACTGAGGCGCCCTCACCTGGTGTTGTGGCTGAAGAGCACCTGGCTAAGGCGTGCGGTGAAGGGCAGGACGGGAATAACAGCCAGGGTGGAGCCAGGGTGGAGACTAGGGAGCCTCTGGCCAGCACTGCTGACCATCCGGAATGGCTGTACACTGTGTAATAGTAAAATAGTTATCCCCCAGTTTTGCACCTCTTTTATATCTGTGCCCACTCACCACCCTATACCCATGTACCTGTACCCAAAATGACCCTAGTGTGTTGTAACCTGCCTTAGCTTGTCTTATATTTTGTGTGGCTGTTGCTGTGTCGGACACATGTCTGACTAATAAAGCACCGCCTTTTGCACTGAAAGAGACTGAGTTCTTGTCTCCATCCACGCCGAACCCATCATGCTAAAATACCTTCAAGCTACACTGGAGTGGTTTAAGAGTAAGAAAGTGAAAATTCTTGAGTGGCATAGCCAAATTCCTGTCTTGAACTCTATTAAGGATCTCGAAAGGTGAGAATAGTGTTTCCCTAAATAATCCTCAAGCATTGTAAGAGTGCAAATTTAATATAAATTTACCCTTAAAGACTTGCAATTGCAGTAACAGAAGATACTTCCATCAAGTATTGAGTTCTTAAGTCTCTATACATATATAATAAGCATTTCATTTTTCTCTTTTTTAGTTTTGGTTTGGTAACATCAGTATTGTTGATTATAATGAGCTTGAAAGACTAGTCAAAAGAAGTAGCTAAATAACTGGGGCAAATCAAATCACCTTAAATATCCTGTATAAAGAGAGGGTGGCAAAGAAAGCAAAGAAAGTGTATTTTGGATTGTGTCTCTCACCCTCTCGACTGCGAGTTAACACTTATTCCATCTGGGAGACGCCTCTGTGTCCCCAGGTGTAGTACTAATTTTGGGAATGCACTTGTAAAACATATTTCACCAATGGGACTATAAAGCTTGAATTCAATTGAACTGAAAAACATAAATTTTGTTTGCTCTGACAACATTAATTTGTCTTTGAAATGGAATGCCTGTATAGTATCTTCACCTCAGAAGAAAAAGAGAGGGTATGTGTTTTTTTATTTCAAAACTTCTGCAGAAATCTTTAAATGTTTACATATTGTCTGACATCAAATAGATCAATGCGTGATTATGGTCCATCTATCCATTTCAGGGACAAGGCCTATTATTGCACTTCTGATTTATTTCTAATCATCTTTGTACTGCCTTGACAAGGCAGCCTTGTGCCTCAATGCATAAGTGCACAGGAATGTGCTAATATGCCTCCCTGATAAGAGATGTCATAAGGTTGTATCAAAGCTGAATGGTGTAATGACATATGGCACTGGAGGACTTCATCAAGTTAGTAGTCTATTTTCTTCTTAAAACCATAGGTCCAAGTTCACTATATATCACTCAAAAGTAGCTCCTTCAAATAGTATTTGCAAGGTGGTACCAGAACTATACCTGATAACATCCAATCACCGAGTAGTATTGTAGTATTGTACTTTAAAAACAAGAACCCAGCTCATTTTATTAGTTAACTCACTGGCTTTTCATCTCTCTCCAACTGACTTGGTGCCAAGACATTTCCAACTATGTGACTACCACAGTCCAAGCCCTGACTTAAATTGTTCTCCAAGATGCCAGGCTGAGAGAGTGAGTCAGTAAAGTGCAGAATTCTGTCCAAGATTCTTTCTCCAACAGAACAAAACTTGTGCTCGTGAAACCATTGTTATTTTCACTTGATCAACAAATTGTCACAGTAACTGATTGCAATGGGAAATTAAAACCCCACATTACCTACATCATCCATCTATTTTTTAGCTGCTTTATCCAATACAGGGTTCATCCTGACAAACATTGGGTGTAAGGTATGATATCCACTGGGTGGGATGCCTGTGTATCACAGGGTAAACACAGACACAAATGCACACAGTCACACCAGGGCCAATTTTCCCAGAAGGCAATTAACCTAAAACATTATTTGAACTGTGGAAAAAAACAAATCACTTAGAGGAAACCCATGCATACATGGGAGAAAACTCCACATAGATAGCACCCCAGGAATTTAACCCAGGGCCCAAACACTGTGAGGAATGCTAACCATTGTATCACTGCATGTTTCATCATGTATACACATTTCCGGAAATAAAATCTTGATTTTTGCTTATGTACTTTTGGCTCATCTTTTGATATGAAATACAAACTTCAATTGTACACAGCAAAAATTACAAACTGCACTTCACTGTCCCAGTACTCTGCTTTTCACTGTAGGTAGGAGCAAGTTTTGAATGAGATTTATGTGAGATTTTAGGAAGGCAGTGGACAAACGGGAGTACTGTAACAGCATATGAAATACTGACAAACCTCGAGTTACATAATAGTTCCGTTCCGGAAACCCTTACGTAACTAGAAATTTACAAGTCGAAACACCCATTAATCACAAACCACAGGCTATGTATACATGAGTACACTCCTGTATAGTACATTGATATGTCAGTGAACATGCATAAGATGTTATTTCTGTCTGTTTCATTCATTTGAAGCACACATAGAAAATTAAGTTTAATAATTATTAATGCAGTGTTCCATAAATATAAAAAATTGAAAAAATATTTAAACAAAAAATATTTAATTTACAGTACCGTATAGTACATCATTATGTCAATGAAAATGTTTTAGAGTTTTTTTTCATATGATGCACACAGAAAATTAAGCTCTATAATTAATAACATAATATAATATAAATATAAAAAATGGAAAAAATATATAAACCAAATTTTGTTTCATTGTAGCTCACTGTAGGCAATGTTTTAGTTGTGGGTTTTCCGAACTCATACATCAGAAAGACCACCGAAACTAAAATTGCAGCTAGGATCACACATTCTCCCTTCTCTTAACGACAGACTACTGTTCTTTTAAATTTTCTCCGTTAATTGGAAGTTTCATTTCACACCTCTCTGCACCCATTCTGACTTCACACCTCTTGATTGGCCTCTCTTTCTGTCCCCTGCTCCCGCCTCTCACTCCTCCTCCCTCCCAACCTTTGTTCTCTCGCTACTTTACCTTTGCCTACTGCCCTGTCTCTCTCACACCCGAAGAAGGCTCCACGGCCGAAACATTGTGTTCTCTTTCTTCTTTTTCAGCATGGAATAAACCTATTACTTGTTCCTTTGCAGCCTACGCATGCTGACGCAGCTACCCACCTGAATGATTACAATATCACTGAAGTGACAAACACAAGAAAATGTTTCACAAAGAGTGAAATCTTATGTGAAAAGTACAAAGCAAGATTGAAAGCTGAGGGAGAGAGAAGGAGCGCACCACATGCACGTGTGTAGCTTGCAGAAGATCACTTCAAAGCGGCAGCAGTGGTAAAGTAGATGAGTAACGCAAAATGTTCATAACTCTGAATTTTTACTACTGACCTTTTAGAATAATTTGCGTTAATTTGAGATTACATAAATCACAAATTACTTACCCCGAGATGTGTCTGTACATGGATTTAAGAAAATAAACTGCCAGCAGCCATATCACTCTGCAATTCACAACTGGTAACCCACTGAAGCTAAGCAGGTGTGAGCCTGGTCAGTACCTGGATGGGAGACCTCTTGGGAAAAACTTAGGTTGCTGCTTGAAGAGGTGTTAGTGGGGCCAGCAGGGGGCGCTCACCCTGCAGTCCACTAATGCCCCAGTATAGTGACTAGGATGCTATACTGTAAATAGGCACTGCCCTTCGGATGAGATGTAAAACTGAGGTCCTGACTCTCTGTGGTCATTAGAAATCCCAGGGCGTTTCTTGAAAAGACTAGGGGTGTAACCCCGGTGTCCTGCCTGGCCAATCATGGCCTCCTAATAATCCCCATCTATGAATTGGCTTCATTACTGTGCTCCCCATTACCTGTAAAGCACTTTGAGTGAAGTGTCCAGAAAAGCTCTATAAGCAATTATTATTATTAAACTGAGCTGCAGAATTCTAGAGGGCTTGCATTAGTAAGATAGCAGTAGCAAAGATGCAAGATGCAGTTATAATAACTTTGGTGAGAAAATACCTGGGCTTGTAGCAGAATTAGCTGATTAAAAGGTAAATGTCATTAAGAGAATAGTGTTAAAGGCATCAAAGAAATTGATTAGGATTAGGACTTGGAGAGGGGGGCAAGTAAGTGAAAAGAGTAACAGAAGAAAGCATGTAAGAGGGCTGCAAGCTCAGACAAAATGGCAGCCCTTGTCTGGACCACATTCCCCATAAAGCTCTGCCCTCAATAACCTGACCTGTGGCTGAAAAGTTTAAAAAGCTGGAAGAAAAGGCTTCTAAATTTTATTTACAGTGGACTCATTGGCACCCATTGATAAATATGAAGAAAAGAAAAAGAATAAAACAAATAATGAGTTAATTAAGCACTTAAATACTGTATATTGCCAACATAAGGAATTGATTATCCTGAATTAATGATTCAATGGAATCAACCGAGACAAAATAAATATAACATTATATTTTCCCCCAAATAAAAGAAAAACAATTATTGACACCACTGTTTTTAGTACTTGGTGGATCCTACCTTGGCAAGGATAATGACAGTAAGTATTTTCCTGTGTAAAGAACCTTTATCAGGCTGGTGAATATATTGAGATGGATCTAGGCTATTCCTCCATGCAGAACCTTTCCAGATCCTTGAGGTTTGTAGGTGTGTGCTTATGGACAGTTCTCTTCAGCTCAGACCACAGGTTTTCAATAGGGTTCAAGTCAGGGGACTGAGATGGCCATGGCAAAATGCTGATTTTCTTTTCTGTCAACCATTTCTTTGTTGATTTTTGATGTTGTTGTTGATGCTGATTTTGGCCAAGATGCAGCCTCCTGTCAGAAGCAACCAGGTTTTTGGCCAAAATATCCTGGTACTTTTGAGAATTCACGATGTCAACAATCTTAACAAGGTAACCTCAGGACTAGTGCAGCAATGTAGCCCCAGAGCATCAAAGATCCCCCACCATATTTTACAGTAGGTATGATGCTCTTTTCAGTATATGCATCCCTCTTGTTTCGCCAAACATACAGTCGGTAAGGAAAGTCACCACCCCTTTTCAAAATGTTCACCTTTTGTTGCCCTAAAGCCCAAAACGAAGACAAATAAAATCAGACTTTTTCAAGTTTTATTTACAAATGATACCTTGCAACATCCAATTGAAATTGTGTTGGATAAGAGAACACCCCCCTGAGTTACTACCTGGGGAAGCACCTTTTGCTTGAATTACAGCTTTGAGTCTGTTTGGATACATCTCTACCAACGTTGCCTAGAGGGAGGAATTTTTGCCCATTCCTCCTTACAAAATTGTTCAAGCTCAGTCAAACTGTGCGGTGATCGTTGATAGACTGCCCTCTTCAAGTTATTCCAAAGATTTTTCGATGGGAATTAGGTCGGGGCTCTGACTAGGCCACTCAAGGACATTCACCTTCCTGTCCTTCAGCCACTGTATGGTTGCTTTGGCAGTGTGCTTTGGGTCATTGTCATGTTGAAAGGTGAACCATCTTCCCATTTTCAACTTCCTGGCTGAGGGTGCAAGTTTTCTACATGAATTTGCCTATATTTTACACCATCCATCTTTCCTTCTATCCTGACAAGTGCCCCAGTCCCAGCTAAAGAGAAACCCCCATAACAGGATGCTACCACCACTGTGCTTTACTGTAGGAATGGTGTTCTTTGGATGGTAAGATGTATGGGGTTTTCACCAGACATACATAAAGGAGACTTGATGTGACTTTTTTTAAGGAGTGGCTTTTTTTCTTGACACCCTCCCATACAGGTCTGATTTGTGGAGCGCTTTGATATTGTTGTCACATGCACACAATGACCAGTCTTTGCCATAAAGGTCTGTACCTCGGCCATCGGCCTCTTGGTCTCTCTGATCAGTCATCCTTCGTGCTTGGTCATCCAGTTTGGAGGGACGGCCTAATCTAGGCAAGGTCTGGGTGGTGCCATACGCCTTCCAGTTTTTAATGATGGTCTTGACTGTGCTCCATAGGATACTTAAAGCCTTTGAAATCTTTGAAATCATGGTTATACTAAAAACATAACCGACTGCAAAGAGCAAATTATAATAAAACAGATGAAACAGTCAGAATTTTGATTGCAACAAGTATTACTAAAATGATTTTGAATATAGAAGAGAGTTTCTGATCCATGCACATTGATTGTGGGTCCCAATTCGAAAAACCAAGTCACCCCTCTAGTGGCTGAATGAGAATACAACCCTTTCCCATTGCCTCTACAACAAATCAAAATTTCAACCCACTTAAATAGCTGTAAGGCTGGTTCTCAGCTCAGACAGTCAAGAAATGCACCCTTTGTGAGTTCCAAGGTTACAAAAAAAATCAAAAGAGAAGAATTGAGGGTAATCCAAAACCTTTAGTCTTGGGGTAAGCAATAGTCCAGAATCAGATAGATTAATCCAGAAAACAACCATGAACACAGTTGAAAACTCAAAAACAAGAAACAGGCCAAAGTCCAGAACCAGGTAAGGAATCCAGGTATGAAAATAAAAGCCCAGGAGCTTTTGTAGTGAAAACGACAGACTGAGAAATCCAAACTAGAATACAACAATTAAAACAAGGACAAGAAATAGGATAAACAGGGACGTGATCAAGAGCAGGAGAATAATACAGGAACTAGGGAAAAATTCACAAAAGGCAAAAGTAAAACTCAGAGTAGTGAAAACAATACTGAACACAGTTTAAACAAAGAGCAGGGTTTAAATAGGCTGGAAGAGGGGAGGCGTGGCGAGCTAGGGACACTAGGCAAGCACTGCTTTGCCTGCATCTTTGCTGCACAGTTGGAGTAGGCACTAGAGGTTGGGGTGCCTTCTGGTGGTGAGATGGTGGAACCATAACAATAGCATCCTTCGTTATTGGTAAAAGACAGCATGAAGTAATAATTAATTAATTGCTTCCACTTATATAGCACTTTTCTAGACACTCCACTCAAAGAGCTTTACAGGTAATGGGGACTCCCTTCCACCACCACCATTGTGCAGCATCCACCAGGATGATGCGACGGCAGCCATAGTGCGCCAGAACACTCACCACACATCAGCTATTAGTGGGGAGGAGAGCAGAGTAATGAAGCCAATTCAAGATGGGGATTATTAGGAGGCCATGATTGGTAAGGGCCAATGGGAAATTTGGCCAGGATGCCGGGGTTACACCCCTACTCTTTTCAAGAAACGCCCTGGGATTTTTAATGACCACAGAGAGTCAGGACCTTAGTTTTACGTCTCATCCGAAGGACGGCGCCTATTTACAGTATAGTGTCCCTGTCACTATACTGGGGCATTAGGACTCACACTGACCACAGGGTGAGTGCCCCCTGCTGGCCCTACTAACACCACTTCCAGCAGCAACCTTAGTTTTTCCCAGGAAGTCTCCCATCCAGGTACTGACCAGGCTCACACCTGGTTAGCTTCAGTGAGCTGCCAGTTGTGAGTTGCAGGATGTACTGGATGTGTTTTCACATCCTGCTGGAAGTACTGGATGTGTTTTCACAACATCTACTGTATTTCATTCCCTATCCAAAACATAAGCAACAGGATCACACTGAGCTTTTCTAGTTTCCACACTTCTTAAGAAATAGTTTGCATTTACTTTGTTCTTGGGTTCAATGCTTAGTAGTGATAGTGTAAAATGTGTATCTTGATTAGATTAGATTTGAAATTAGAGTTTACTAATACTAAGTTGTTCTATACCTTAGCAACTTGCACTTTTCTGATTTGAATTCACGCAGACCAACCTCACCACTATCTTGAATTTGGATTGTTACGCATTGTGTTAAGTATCACATTAACTTGATTGTGTTTTCAGATAACTTGGTCTAAGGTTGGTCTAAGGTAAGGTTGGTGTGATTACCTATTTTACACCTTCTCTTGGCGTTTAAGTAACATCTTGGACACATACTATGGGTCTTGTGTTCAAAAGTGCTTAAAATGGCTCTAAGGTTTTGTCCTATGTCCCACTGGAGACTGGAGGTTCAGGCAACACTCCAAAACCATCTAATCCACACATCACAACTGGCTGCTGTCCTTTTAAAACTCTAGATCTTCTAAGGTTGCTCTTTCTTTAAATGCTCCATTTCTCTCCTCAGTATCCTCCAGGACTGATGTGTTTCCCAGTCTCTTCAGAGTTTAATGTTCCAGTTTGTCTTCTCCAAGACTATTGCCCACATTTCTACCCTTTTCAGGGTTTAGCTGCAGTCATCAGTCTGCACCACCAAGCCTTTGCATACGGGAGACCTGATCTCTCACTTCCACTGAGTCCTGCTTGACCACCTTCCCTGAGGGAAATAGTATCACTGTTCTTAAAGCTGTCCCACAGATGAGTCTGATTAACACTCAAACTTTGCTCAGCTGTGGTTACCAAAGCGTCGCGGCCCCCTGTCAACGAGTGCTCTATCTTTTAATGGCACCACACGTGGGACAGCATTACAATATATTGTTGTGGATGATTCAGAATGATCTCCAATTAAACTAAATTAAGATCGAAATTATTTTAGTTGACTCTTCTGATAATCTAAACTCACTTTTTTGTGACAGAGAAATTGTTCCCTCAAAATCTGTTAAGAACTTAGGGGTGAATTTTGACTCTGTCCTTTGTTTCAACTCACATTTTGATGACGTCTGTAGCACATCCTTCTTTCATTTTCCAAACATTAAGAAATTAATTTATGCTTTCATCTCTTCAAGTCTAAAATACTGCAATGCTTTGCTAGCTGAATCATTTAAGAAATTACTTCCAGAATTATGCTTACCAAGTCTAGAAAAATAGAACATATTTTTCCTGTGGTTAAAAATTTGCACTGGCTATCAATCTCTTACAATGCTGACTCCTTTTGACCTACCAGGCACTGTCTCCTGTGTAATGTTAGGACTTACTATTCTAGCAGGTCCCATTTGCGTATTTAATTTTGCTGGCTATCAACCACTTCATGTTCCAAGGACTTCACATTGTACATCAGGGTACCAAGCTTTTTCAGCAGTAGTCCCTTTTGTTTTGTACACTTTTACGGACAACATTAAAAATAAGCTCATATTTTTAAATCTGGCTTCTTTTTTACTGCATACTATACATGTTTATATTTATGTAAAGTTCCTTGAAAATGTTTTGGATTGAAAGGCACTATATAAGAATAAAATTGATTGAATACTCATCGTCTTAAAATAATGCAAAGAAAGAGAAGAAGTGCAAGAGTTGACTAGGAGCATGTCAATAAAATATAAGGATGATGACAGCACATTTAAAATAAGTGTGTTTGGCAGAGTTTAGTACTGTAAATAAACATTATAGAAGGAACAAAACAATGCACAAGGTGATTTAAAATATCTTCAGTTTATTTGATATTGACAACAAATAAAATTTTATATTGATTTACCTACACTATTGTAATCACATTGCAAGATGATGTCAATATTTATTTGGAGAAAATTCATTGAAGCAGATTGATTAAAACATACATTAATGAATTTAATGTTTACTTACTTGAATTCAAGTTCATAAAAATTAACAGTTTTATTCTATTTATGTGTTCTTAGTGTTGTATGTCATGTTCATGGCTGTTTTTGTTTTCAGTTGAATTGTATCTTGTTAAAAAATTCAGAGATAAAATGTTTTATGTGCAAGTTAACTTTGATGTATTTAAGTTATGAACCTTAATACATTCCAGTCTTAGCAGCTGCAGTAGTAAGGTATATTATTACACTATAAAATAAGTGTTATTTAAGGTTTCTTTTTTTTCTGTTGTCTTTACAAAGCAGTCTTTGCATTAATAATTTGGAATGCAACTAAAAAAGGCCTCTTGTATAAGCACCATATCAAATCCAATTCAATTCAATTTACTTTCACAACAAGGTTGCCCCAAGGCGCTTAACAAAGCAAGTGATCATACATGTTGTGAATACAGAACAGAAAAGATTAGTAGACAATGGAGGAGAGGAACCAAAAACTCCTTAGTTAGGAGAAAAAAACCTTTGATGTCTAAGGTCAACAGGCTGCCCAACCCCTTTGGACATGCTAACATTATAAAATTGAAAAAATGAATAAAGACATTAATCAATCCATCATGTCTTCTGTATGTCAGTACTCCATGCAGATCTCTGTAGACCAGCAAAATCCTCCTAAAGTATAGCTATATCCATGATTTCCCTCTTGGATCCATGGCAGTGATGCAGCATCCAACTCAGATGGTGCCCAGCCTGGCAACACACAATCGCATGTACAGCAGCACCAGCAGCCGTGGTTGCAGCAGGCTATGATGTAAGGTGTGAGTAGTCTAGGCTGAAGTAATAGGTTTTCAGTTTGGATTTGAATACTGAGATTGATTCAGCATCCCAAACATGGGGTGGGAGACTGTTCCATAAGCTAGGGGCCCTGTACCTAAAGGCTTTACTGCCAACTGTTTTTTTTTATTATTTCATGGAATATGAAGAAGTCCTGAATTCTGTGGTCTAAGCAGGCGACTTGGATTGTATACATTAATTAGGATTTTGAAGTCTGCCCTGTACCTGACAGGAAGCCAATGAAGAGAGCTGAGTATAGGGTTTATATGGTTGTACTTCCTGTTCGTAGTAACAATTCTAGCTGCTGCATTATGAATTCTTTAAGGTGTTGAAAGAGTGATGGATGCTCCCTGATAGTAGGGCATTGTAGTAGTCTAACCTGCTGTATACAAGAGCATGTACAGTATTATTTCTCTGTGTCTTGAGTGGAGAGAAGCTGCCTTAGTTTTGCAATATTTCTTAACTAAAGGAAGCATGTAGGATATCCCAAGTCTGTAACACAGAAAAGAACATTGCAAAGCTGTCACTATAAGAGGTCACTATCAATGGATAGCCAAAGAGTGACCAACTAAGGAAGAACCTGCAGCATGAGTAAAAGGGCTACAACTCATGATATAAAAATCACCAGCTACGATGTCCAAGTTTAAAAAGTAGTGCACAACCTATATCATTGCTCTCTTCCTAGATTTCTGCTCTCTTTCCACCTCACCTGGCAATCTCCCTGCAAGCAGTCCGACAGTACTTTTAACTTTCTTCAGGACCAATTGTTATATTTGCCTGATCAATGAAATGAAGATAGTTTGAAGAACCAAGTTCTTTCCATCCGTCTCACTACGACTGGACAAATTCAGATTGCTGAGCACAGACTGTTTTGAAAAGCCAAAAATTACCATACCACTTACTTCCTTGGAGTGTTGTCCTTAGGAGAGCCTAAGAAAAAGCGCCCCCCCCCCCCCTTCTGCACGAGAATACCCCTGAAACAGAGCCAGCAGAAGCCAGAGAAGAAGAAAGGCACAGCAATGAAACCAGCCCAGCTCCCTCCTTAGCAGGAATTTCAAAACTCATTAAGAAAGATTTGTGCCATGGATATTTGAGTATAAAACTTTGCAATTCATATTACAATTCTGTAGAGTTAAACTATTATCCAAAACACATTTCAGAAAGTTTGATTTACAATGCTAAATTTACTTAAATTTAAATTGACTTGAGAATATGAATGTGATTAACTATATGAGAATAATATTACCTACAAGGTAGACAATAACATGTTATATTCTATGACATACTTTAACTGTTATTAATTTTTATTATGGGAATTCCTGAGTGAACAATAAACCTTTCCTATCACAGCAGAGCGATTCAAAATATAGATTTTATTACTCTTGTTCATTTGTTAGATTAATGGTTTAGAATCCTTGTGTGAGACTGTAAATTATTGCATTGGACTGATTCCTAACTCATCAAAGCACTCTCACAATTTGCTGTTATAATAAAGTTTTATAGGGTGGAGGAGAGAGTTTCAGAGAAGGGAGCAAAGAACATGGAGTTTTGGAGGAGGATGTTTAGGTGGAGCGAGGGAGGAGTTTCAGAGCAGGCACCAGCGAAGTGGAGTTTAAAGGGATGGATGAAGGATTAGAATTAGGATGAAGAAGGAGGATATGCTAATATGGAAACGGTACACCAGAGTGCTACACAATTCCCTGATTTTGAGATTACAGTGCTGCTGTGCTCCACATGTGAAATATGAAGTATGTCAGGAGTTTCTTTGACCTGGCAATCTGGCATTACCAAGCATGTGACTGCAAGCAGCCTGAGTCAGGACTTATAAGTTTCATCAGGACCTATTGTTATTTTTGCCTGATCAAGGAAAACCTTGAAGCCACTCCAGCCACTCCATCTATTCCTCTGCAGCAACTCCTTGGCTCAAGCCTCACAACACAGAGAGGGAGTGCCAATTACTGGAAGTGTTTGATTGTAGTTTTTGCTGTTAAAGGTGGTGTTATCAGTTATTGAATCTTAGGGGGCGTTAACATTTTCACACAAAGACATTGAGTTTTGGATATCTTTTTATGAAATATGAAAAAATCACCAAACGTGGGTGTTATTTATTCACTCTGGCTCCCTTTATATAATACTAGGACTCACATGAAGCTCTGATAATATGAAGCTGTGATCAACTATAAGTCCAGTTTGATCAAATTAATTTAATAATGGAGTTTGAATAAACAATTACACCAGTTTTAAATATACAAATTCTGTCCATTCCTTCTTATCTTGTTCCTATTCCTCTGACTCTCTAGAGCAGTGGTTCTCAAACTATGGTACAAACTAAGTGGTAAGTGGAGCGCCACCAGGTGGTTCGCCATATGACCCTGGAACCTTCTTGTGTGCACTGAAAAAACGTTCTTGTGTGCACTGAAAAATTGGGATGGGTTTTCATATTTTCTATTTTCATAAAATTAGTTTGTGTCGAATATGCAGCCTACATACTAAGATGTAGTGCGCGCTAGTACTTGAGTGAACACAAGAGCTACTATGTAATTCTATATCATTCTACAGGAATGTGTGCTACGAACATAAGTGACCTATTGTATTTAAAAAACTTATCTCCAGCAAATAGGGAGGTAGGAGACTGTGCGTGATTTTGGAACAATGCCAATATTGTAAGCACAGGAAAGCATAGAAATGCATACTACGAACGCTGGCAATCTTGGGAGCACAGGAAAGCATGATAGATAACAGAAAAATATTTAAGAACTGTTCTAGGTTAATTTGAGAAAAATACACAGAGCGTCTCTGTGTTTTGCTCCCATGCACATGAAATAAAAACTTATTTAAATTTCTGAGACTCCTGAAATGGAAATGGGGAAAATGCAAGCTTGCAGATTGCTAAATCAGATAAGCCCCATACTATTTTTGAAGAACTTTGTTTACCGTTGGCAAAAGAGCTATTAGTTAACAGCTCGACCTGCTGCCCCCTCCGAAAGAATTATGCCCCCTCATAGATTTCTTGATATGGCGGATGATTTCAAAAGTATGCTGATAGAGGGCATTAAGATGAGCAGATACTTTTCACTGCAATTAGATGAGTCTGTATACTGTATGTCGTTGATTTGGCCAATTTGCTCGTTTATATTAGATACGAGTTTGAGGGTACGTCCCATGAGGACTTTCTGTTATGTAAGCCACTACCAACAGGAACGACAGGAGAGCACATATTTCAGCTTCTGAATGAATTTATTGAAGAGAATGGCATCGACTGGATAAAATGCATCGGAGTTTGTACAGATGGTGCTAGAGCGATGACAAGCCGACACAGCGGTATAGTTGCAGGAATTAGAGGTTGCTCCAGATATGAAGTGGACGCACTGCAGCATCCACCGTGAGGCCTTTCCCATCAAGAAAATGCCTGAGGATTTAAAATCTGTAAGACTCTTGTGAATTGTATCAAGGTTCAACCAATGAATTCACGTCTGCTTTGCTCAACTAGACAGGCTCACCCCTCTCACTGAAATGGTGCTTGTGTGTTTATTTTTAATTGTTGTTGTTCCTGTTTTCATTCTGTAAAGCACTGTGAGAAGTCACCTTTAAAGGCGCTTTATTAAATAAAGTTTATTATTGTAATATTTATTATATGTGTGTGCACGCTCATGTTGGTCATTGAGATTTTCTGGGGATCCAATGAGAAGATGACTTGTGTTACTTGGATGCTTTGGTTTAAACAGAGGTGGTAATTGGTCCAAAGAGTTTGAGAACCACTGTTCTAGAGGACAAGATAGCTCTCTTTTATCTACCCTCTAGACCTTTGCTCCTATAAAAACTCGAACCATCAATTTTTCTCACTCTACCCTGACCATCTGTGATCAATGATGGCAGTCTCCCGGACACTTGAGCATAGGTGGCATTTTTCTGGCCTGAATGTACATCATATATACTGTACATGTATATAGGGTTACAGTAGAGTCTGCTAGATCCACCTACTTCTCTCACATCATTGAAAATAACTATAACAACCCCAGACATCTTTTCTCCACCATCAACATACTGCTTAAGCCAAACTGCCCCACCACATTACCTGCCTCATCACAACTTTGCAGCACATTCTTAGATTTCTTTAGCTCCAAGATAGGTAACATCCAGCATCACATTCTCTCCACAACGCATGTCATTTCCACACCTCCTCCCTGCTTCCCCAACATTACTGGTTCCCTTCTCTCCAACTTCTCTCTTCTTAACTCTGCATCCATCAGTAAACTGGTTTCACATATGAAACCATCTGTATATTAGATTCCATCCCCACCACTTTATTTAAGTCCCGTTTCATCAGTATCCTCAACATAGTAAATGAATCCTTGAGCACTGGCATTGTACCAACGGTCCTCAAAACTGCTGTCATCACTCCAGTGCCAAAAAAGCCTTACATGGCTCTGGATAATCTAAACAATTTTCACCCCATCTCCAACTTACCCTTTCTTGCAAAAATTCTAGAACGTGCTATTACAATTCAGTTAAATAACCACCTCATTGCAAATAACCTTTTCAAACCTCTCCAATCTGGCTTCCGATAGCTTCACAGGACAGAAACTGCCCTGGTCAAAGTCACTAATGATCTTCTAATTCTGATTCTGGTTCTCTTTCTATCATCATTCTTCTTGATCTTAGTGGTGCTTTCAATATTGTTAACCATGATGTCTTACTTTCTCCTCTTGAGACTTTTTGGAGTTTCTGACACTGCTCTAAAATGGTTCAAGTCTTACCTCACTGATCACTGTCACTTTGTCTCTCTTGGAAGATTTAGGTCTGAAAGTGGAATAGTTAAGTATTGCATTCCTCGGGGCTCAGTTCTGGGCCCTTTATTTTTCAGCATTTACATGTTTCCATTTAAGATCACATGGCCTCAAACTATCATTTCTATGCTTATGATACTCAAATCTAAATCCACACCAAACCTGACACTGATGTGGCTGTCTCTATTCTATCTAATTGCATCTATTAAGATATTAATAGAAAACACAATGTTTCAGCTATAGAGCCTTCTTCTGGTGTGAATAAAAAGGTTTGTTTAGCTCTAAACAGACTTCAGATTTAAAGGTTAAGGATTAACCTTGAAGATTATGACCATTGATTTACCCTATGGCACTCTAAAACCCTAATGGAAGAGGGGTGTTTTATTAAAAAACATTAATGCACTAAGCTGTTGGTAAAAAATGGGGGAAACGAAACTGGTGAAATTCAGGAATTGAATGAGAGGTTTAGTCAATCAGTGAAATAATTATTCATAACCCCCAACTTGTACTGTAAGTGATTTCTAGCAATATACCTGAGCGGCTGATATAATTAAGAGGCACGTGATTTCTTTATTCTCTGGCACAGCTTTGTTGAGAGGAGTAATAATCCAGGGACACTTGGTTAAACAAATTTTTATTACAATGACAAAACACAAACTACACTACATACAACAAAATATACAACACACAAGTTACTTTATGTACAGTAAAAGGGTGACGCCTCGCCTTTGAGGTCTCAGCTCATTTGGCTTCCAGCTGATGAGCCCCAGCTGAACAGGTCTTATAAAGGCACACTGGACACCCTCCGATGGGATGAGCAGGGCAACCCCTGGAAGGGGGGGGGGGGGGAGTTTACACCAACAGTCCCGAAGGGGATTGCACCCATGTAAGGTTTTCTTTTTCTTTTAATTTTTTTTTGTTGCCTGTCCCATCATGCACTTTCACTGGGGCAGGCATACACATGCATTTTTGTTATGAACTCAGTTCTTGTTTTGTTATTCCCTTACATGCCCTGCTCACCAGACTGGACCCTGCTTAATACGGTAAGTCCAGTCGAGTCACCACTGTGCTATCAGCTCTTTTTTTTTTCCCAGGCTGGACCCTATTAAATAGGGTAAGCCCAGCCTGGAGGTAACGCAGCACAGCAGCCTACAGTACATTCTTTTTCTTTTTTGTTAATTGTTTCCACTTTTTTTGTTTTATTTTTTGGTCCCTACTAACCTCACACCAGTGCCTCTGTCCCGCACCCAGGCCATAGACATTTACTGGTGCTCGCTGCAGCACCTCCCAATACACTCTTTCACAGTATACTTTGAGACAAAACAGCAAAAAAGAGATTAGCTGCAGTTATTCCTATCAGTAATCTGTATTTTCAAATGTATTGTGCAACCTGATCAAAGATCTTATATGAAAACTGTAGATTTTGCTAAATTAATCCTGGCCAGATCAGCACTACTAAACACCTGCTCCATGAACAATAAGACTGTTCTCCAAAATGACTTTATTTGTCAGGTGGAGGCATTATTGTTATTTATAATCTTCGTGTTATAATGTCCTCTTACTGTTCATCTTCCCTTTTGTTTTGAATATCTTGCTTTAAATGAAATAAATGCTTAAATAAGATGATGATAATGATGAGGATTATTATTATTATTAGTAGTATTCTACTCCTGGCATACTGTACTACTAAAGCAGGCATCATCAATTGACATTTTAATTTATTTAAATACTAAATTAATTTATTTAGATAATTAAAAATATTTAAATTTTGTTATTTTGATTTTTTATTTATTTAGATCTGTAGTTCTCAAACTATGGTACAAGAATACTTTGTCCATCATAGCACAATGACCTGTAAAACACTAAAGACAGGTGGCATTACAGTAGATCTGTGGTCCTCAAACTTTGGTACAAACTAAGTGGTACGTGGAGCGCCCCCAGATGGTACGCCAGATGACCCTGGAAATTTGTTGTGTGAAAAATTGGGATGGGTTTTCATATTTTCTATGGGAGATGATGTCAAAAGTACGCTGATAGAGTGCGTTAAGATGCTTTTCACTGCAATTAGATGAGCCAGTAGATACCTTTGATTTGGCCAATTTGATCATTTACATTAGATACGAGTTTAAGGGTATGTCCCATGGGGACTTTCTGTTCTGTAAGCCGCTACCAACAGGAACTACAGGAGAGCACATATTTCAGATTCTGAATGAATTTATTGAATAGAATGGCATCGACTGGATAAAATGCTTCAAGAGTTTGTACAGACGGTGCTAGAGCAATGACAAGCCGACACAGCGGTATAGTGTCAGGAATTAGAGGTTGCTCCAGAGATGAAATGGATGCACTGCAGCATCTAACCCGAGACCTTGGCCGTCAAGAAAATGCCTGAGGATTTAAAATCTGTTAGACTCTGTTGTGAGTTTTTATTAAGGCTCGACCAATGAATTCACATCGGCTTTGCTCGGTTTAACAGGCTCACCCCTCTCACTGAAAAGGTGCTTTTTTATTATTTTTTTTAATTGTTGTTGTTCCTGTTGTCATTCTGTAAAGCACTTTGAGAAGCCACATTTAAAGGCACTACATCAAATAAAGCTTATTATTATTATAATATTTATTGCATGAGTGTGTGTGTGTGCGAGCACTCATGTTGGTCCTTGAGATTTTCTGTGGTTCCTATGAGAAGATGGCTTGTAGGTGGTACTCAGATGCTTTGGTTTGATCAGGGGTGGTGCTTGGTCCAAAAAGTTTGAGAACCACTGATTTAGATTATTAAAACAGATATATTTCTTTTTACTTTAGTAGGGAAAGAAATGTCTTTAATGACCTTTGTATTCTATATATCCAAATATATGTATATATCTCTCAATTTTTGTACAGATTTTAAATCAAAAGTTTGTGGATGTTAATTTAAATGGTCAAAACCAGTATTGCATTATACTGCCCCCTTTTACATTTAAAAGAGTAAAATCTCACAATATACTATTGGTGTAGATGATTTCTGGAGACTTCCTTCCTAGAACCTTGCCGCTAATCAAAGGTTTATAGAAGGGATTCTCACACAAACAAATGAGAAACTTATTTCTACATTTTTGTATTAAATTACATTTTATTTATAACAACAACAACACAATATATTGTATTGCTTAATAGCATCAAGCCATTTCCTAATGGTTGTGGTTAGCCAGAGCCTAGCCCACCAGTTACAGAGTTCAAGGAGAGACTACAACTTGGTCAGAACACATGGGGGGAATATAACAAAATACCATTTAATCTGTCTGACATTTAATGTGGCTGTGGAATGAAATCAGTGCACTCAGAAACAGTTCAGGTGCTCATTTAAGACCATGTAAAGGCCAACTCAAAGATGAGCCATGCTGAAATTGAACGCAAGAACTAGGAACAGTTGTTCTGCTTCTCATGAGCACGGACTAAGAAGCTCTTAAAGAAAACATGCTTCAGACATAAAACTATTATTATAAAACTAGAAAAAAAATGCATCCATCAGCAGGACAGAAATCCAAATCTACAAAGAAGTACCTTAAAAATGCAAGGCACTAAATACATTCTGGTCAAAAATACTGTACATTCATACGGAATTATGCAGTTTGTTCAGAATTCCTCTAAAGGGGTTGCAAAGTGTATTTTTAAAATAAAACAGATTCTAGATTAATCATAATGATCTTATAAAGTATTACAAATACCTAACCTTTTTAAAAGACTATTTGAAGATGGGAAAGACTGCAGATTATTTTTTTCTGCATACACTAATATTTTGCATACAGAGTTTGTAAAATTACAGTTATGTTCAAATATACTCAGGGAGTTTTGAGAAAATATATTTAAGGCAATATATAATACATGACATGGATCTACTTTTGTTATGTTTAAAAGATACATCTATTGATTTATGAGTTTAATAGTTTTTTTTATTTGAACACTGCTTCCTGTTTACCTTAACTTATCGTTTCATTGTCAACTGGTGCTCTGCACTCAATTGTATTTCCCACAGAGCAGACAGGAAGCACCTCTGTGGCATTTCACTTCCTTGAATACAATTTCTGAGAAGCCCACCAACCTGCCTGCTACTGATAGTTGTGATTTGACTGTGAAAAACTCTTGGTGTAGACGATATCTGGAGACTTCCTTCCTAGAACCTAGCTGAGGCTGTCCGCTAATCATAGGTTTAGAGAAGGGATTCCCACAGAAACCCATGAGAAACTTATTTCTACATTTTTGTATTAAATTACATTTTATTTATAACAACAACAATAATAATAATTCTTTACACTTATATAGCACTTTTCTGGTCACTCCATTCAAAGCGCTTTTTTCTCTTATGCTAGTATATGTCTCACAATAATCAGCTGTTCTCCGTTTTTCAGGCTCCACAAGTGGTCATGTGGTAGCTTTGATTTATGCAGGAATACTGTTTCACTATGTTGTACTTGCATTTTCATTACAATGATACCTGGGTTTGAAATAAATTGATTAAAAGATGTTTGAAGAGGAGCAGTTTTACAGCATCAAAGATGACATTTACATAAATGGTTCTATAACATTTTAGGTGGAAAAGTCACTTGTGGAGTAAAAACCAGAATGAACTCTGGTTATTCATAAACATCTGCAAATTGCTGCTGACAGTCAGGCGGCCATCTTATTTTATGAAGGAATGATAATGCTTCAGATATTATAGATATTAGTATGCCCACTTGATTGAAACTTAGCTTGGATTAATCAGCATTCAGTGCACTTGCACAGGGCCTCCAGCTCAAAAGTGGCAATAAAAATATGGTTCAGAAGGCTCATTGAGACTACTGGAGCATAATAGAAATAAATAAACTACCAATACAGTGCTATTCTATCTTAAAATGTTTAGTTTTCAAAGAAAAGGGAACTTAAATAAAATGACTTAAAGAAAAATGACCTCCTTGAAACTGCATTCATATCAGTGTAGTGCACCCTTCAGCAATTTCATTCAACAAGCACCACACTTCAAAAGTGGAGATTGACCATGGTGGCTCTGTTTAACACCTGGAGTCATGTGTTTTCACATGAAAGTGATCAGTTTACTGACCTGGAAACTTGCATAAACACAAAATTATTGATGGTAGCACAGGATTATTACACTGAGACATATCTACACTAAGGCATGAATTGAACCCGGATGAGAATTATATACACATGGACAAAGTCCAAAAAAATTCAGAGCTAAAACATTTAACATCAATTACATGTTGAATGTGTTCATACAAAATCACCCTGTGGAGTGTAACTAAAAGGTTTGGCTTCCTGACCAACACAGATAACATGTCCTATACAGAGAACCATTCAACACGAAATAACACGTTTTACCAATTTTTTTTTATTTGTTTCCATAATTACATGTAATGTATTCTGTTAAAATATAATCACTTTGAATGATAATTTCTAAAGCTGAAATTACATGTGGTTATTTTTTTCTCAAGGTAGTTTTAGATGTTCATTAAAAATTTAAATGTTTAGATTTAAAAAAAATACTTTAAAAGACTTATGATTAATTATACATAATTAATTTACTAATTATGCATAAACATCATCTACATTAAAGTAAATTTTAGTTTCCTAAGCATCACGTTTAATAATATGTGGCCCTTGACTTTAATTTGAGAAAATAAAAAATAGTATCAAGAAAGTCTTCAATACATAGCATTTTAAATTTTCCAATATTTACATGGTTACAACTTTGCAAACACTTCAACACCTCTGTTCTAATAAAACAAATTACAAAGTAGGTTAAAAACATATTTAGACAGTAAAACTCAGCACAGAAATAAAGGCTTAAAGGAAAAAAAAAATTATCAGGATTTAAAAGGTTGGAGATTATAAAGTCTACTACTGTAGATTTATGATTAGAGGCATGTACTCCTTGATCCTGTCATTCAAGGCATTTTGGATTATCACACCTTTGGTTCAAGGGGTAAGACTTTTTTAAATATGAAAAATGGCAAGTTTTCAGACTCGATTTGTTTTTATCACTTGAATGGCAGAAGAGCAGAAATTAAGCAAACTTATTTCCCTGCCTACCTGAAACATTTAGACTGTACTTGTCATTTTGGATGCCAGTTCCATAAGCTCAAGGCTTTGTTTAGGCACTTCAAGCAAAAAAAAAAAGATAGCAAAATAATAATGTTTCCCAATGAGCGCGAATCACTTGCATTTCACCTGACTCTCCAGTTATCATTATGGGTGACTTCAATCATAACAATCTGAGTGCTGAACTGCCAAAATACAAAAAATCGATCAATTGCTTTACAAGAGAAGTCAAAACCTTGGACCACTGTTATAGCACCATTAAGGATGCATACCAGATGATCGCCCGTGCCCCCTTGGAAACTCTGCCCATTCCCTCATTCACCTTATCCCCTTATACAGGCAAAAGCTTAAAACTGTTAAGGCTGAGATAAAATCAGTGAGAATATGGTCAACCGAGGCCATTGAGGAGTTGAGGGACTGCTTGGATTCCACCAATTGGAACATTTTCAAAACCACCAATGAAAATTTGGATGACTATGTTGTTGCAGTTACTTCCTACATCAGTTTTTGTGAGGAAACCTGCATACCAACAAAGACTGTTTGCAGGTACATAACAAACCTTGGTTTACCACTGCACTAGGAAAACTACATTCTGCCAAGGAAGGTTAGGTCCCCTTTTCTGACCATAAAGGCCCATGGGGTAATAATCCTATTACCCCCAAACAGATTAACCCCCAGTACTCATTTGGAAAGCAGGCTGTGGACCTGGGAGCCATTTGGAAGGAATTAGACCAAGCTACATCACTTGCCCCTCCCTGGGAGTGAACCTGGGAACTTCCAGTTAGGAGTTAGACACCCTTGCCCCCTGAGCTACCACAGCCCCACTGCCAAGCAAGAGGCCTGTAAAAGTGATGACTGGGATGTATATAAAGAGGCCAGGTATGCACTCGATAAGGCAGTCAGGGCTGCCAAATGCCAACACAGGGAAAAACTGGAACAGCAGTTCTCCTTAAACAACTGTTCATCCACATGGAAGGGTCACCATACCATTACAAACTATAAATCAAAACCTTATAATACTGAAGCAAACCCCTCACTTGCAAACCAGCTTAACATTTTTTATTCAAGATTTGAGAGTCAAAGGATTTCCACTTCACGCCCCTCCCTCCAGCCTAGCCAAAGTCAGTCTGTGACATCCTTTACACCTCCTCTCTCCTTTCACCCCCGCCAATTCACACCTTTTCATCCTGCCATTTTCTTTCAATAAAAGTTTTTAATTCTGCTTCTGATGCTAATTGAATCATTATTTTGTCCATTTATTATTCAGGTTATTTTTTAAAGGTATTAATGGATTAGCAGAACATTTGCCAGATGCTAAGTATCTACAGTATTTTCTGTCAGATTTGGCTGGTTGTCTGAGTTTAATATCAATGACTTTTTAAATCTTTAAAACCACCGTTTATCTTCTCTAAATCCAGAGGTTTAGAGCATGCCACTCAGGCTTAACTTTGCAGCCTGACTTCACACAGAGATTGTAAAACATGCATCATAATAAAACCACAAGCCAAGTGTTAGTATTCTGCTAAATTATATAAAACCTGTGTGGAATGTAGATGTTATTGTTTACAAGACTATATGCTTATTTCTCAGTGAAACAGAAGGGAGGTGAGTCCTTATTTTAAGTCTTGAAACTAAATTAAATTAAATGTGTAGGAACACACTTAATGCCAGTGTTGTTAATCAGTTTCCATTCCTTGATCTATCAAAATATGAGTGATACATACATTGCAACAGTTGCCCAATTTGGGAGCTTAAAAATTACACATTTGATCTATTCACCTTTGCATAATTAATCAAATGCTCTACTGCATTTGTTCAGGATTCCAGACTTCACCAATTGTCCTGTGGATTAGACAGGGATTAAGAGAAATTGTTTCCTTGACTCTGGTGGCATCAGCAATCAAGCACACCTCCAAACCCCATGATCCTCTTGCAGGTCAAAAGAGAAGTGACTTTTTAAAGAAAAGTTTGTTTGTTTTACATACAGTATACAATGCTGTAGCCCTAAAGTTAAAGTATTGTCATTTCAATTACTCAAAAGCAGATGATTGAGATTCACCAGTGAATTTAATCACTTTCAAGGAAGTAGAAATGTTTCCAAACATACTTGATTTCACTATACTTGTTCTACATTTTGTAAACTGCATAAACATGTAGTCAAAAAAATTGGATCTTAAAAATTGACCCAGTTTTGCTAATTCATTATCATTTAGGATTAGATAATAATATCATCATGATGTGTATGACCATGATACATACAGGGCATGACATCCAGATATAAAAACATTAGCATCACCTTCTTGGCTAAGTAACTAGTAGCCTCAAGGAAGCACACATGGATGAACAGATTAAAATTTCTTCAAGAATCTTAGAGAATCAATCCTTTGTAATATGGTTTGGAAGTTTTTTTTTACTTATTGTACATTCACATCTCAGATATAAAGTGCAGTATATGGTGATTCTACTTGGAACCACATTCTCTAGAATGTTGAATGAGTGAAATTATTGCATAGAACTATAGATTCTTATAGTGTGCTGTTCTTAGCTGTATTTAAAAGATGGTTACTTCAGGAATAAATGGAGAAGTGATCCTTTAGTTCATTGGATAGCCCACGACGGAACTGATGGAGGAGGGCTTCCTGGTTCCAGGGCACTAGGGAAGCCAAAGATCGGAACTCAGAGGCATAATCCTGGAATGGACAGGATCCCTGAGACAGCATGGTAAATCGTGAAGAGGTGAAATGATGAGTGTGAAACTGTCCAAAAACAGACTGCATGGCAGTCTGAAAAAGATTGATATCGGTGGTCTCGGGGAGATTTTGGACGAGGAGGGTACTAGCCCACTCCAGAGCTTGTCCAGAAAGGTTTGAAACCATAAAGGCAATTTGTTCCCTGTCACTAGGGAAGCAATCAGGTCGGAGATGAAAAGCCATCCAACACTGGGTCATAAAACACTGGCATTTAGCCGGATCACCCTCAAATGTGCCTATAATTATACTAGATGCACGGGTATAATCTGGAAAAAGCATTTACAAGTTACATTTTCGTAATCCCCCATTTGTAATAATATCTATCTTACATAATTTCAATATATTAATTTACTTTCAAGAGACATTATATTCTCTGTAGAAAAAAATACATTTAGGCCTTCTAGAAAAATGTGTCAAGCCTTATAGTCTATTTCCATAGAGAATTGTAGCATTTATAGGAAAATTGTTACATAGTCTATAAAGTATTTATGTAAGGATCCATTTTCTCTGCTCCTTGTTATGTTCTTGTGAATGTTATCATTTAAATTAATAGCAGATCACAAATTCATATCACAGCAAGAAGCATTTTTTTCCTTCTTCAATAGTTCTTAACCCCTCAAAAAAACATGCTCTAGGTTTTTTTCTAGTAATATGTTCTATGTCCTATTATTGTATGGCCACATTTTAAATTGAACAAATGTCTCCACCTAGTGGGTGAATCCAAAGGTGTAAGTGATGAATCAGTGTGTGACGGAATTTAGACAATTTCGAACTGTTTTTTGAACTGTTTTCTGTTCCAATATTTGAGTCACTGTAAAATTTTAAAATGTATAAATAATCAGCATCTGGGAATTCTGACTTTATTTACTTGAATGTCACAAGAATACATTAGGTTTTTTGCTTCCACAGTAAAAAGCTAAAAGTGTGACCCAGAAGAACAATATTATGGATGCATATGTATAGGACACTTTATACTTATTAAAATATTTATAGTTATGTAAATTAACTTCCCTTGCATTTTTTCACAATTATTATGTTACAAACTTAAATAAAAATACATTTATATAAGAGTTTTTGTAACTGATCTACACACATTATTCTATAATGTTATAAGAGAGGAACAAAAGTTATAGTATGGAAATTAAAAATAAACATTATAACATTATAAGTATTGACTCCTTTTGCAATGAAACTCCAATTGTGATCAGCTCAATTGGTTGACAAGATATCAGTAAAAACATCTAGGGTGTTTAACATTCCCAGGAGAAGTCAGGTCAATTGTGGCAGGCCAGCAGTAATTAGGATAGTGGTTAATTTTATAGTGGTTAATTTTAATGGGGTTAATAAAGACTGCGTTAGGATATCAGGTGACTCACTTGGTACTGGGTTAGTTTAAAGCAGGCAAGCAGGCATTGTGAAAGCAGAATGTTTTTGTTGAATAAAGTCTCTGTGCAGTTCTTAACTGTGAAAGGCTCTGCTTGTCTCTGATACACTGTAAATTAAAGAATGGTGTGAAATGACGTTGTCTTCGGAAGACTCCCATCACAGGCCTTGGTTTGGTTTTCCTGTTTGGACCCATGCAGACCAAAGTTGCAGCTTTGAGAGTACAGTGTGAGAGCTGTGCAAGACCATTTGGAATTCAAAATGTACACTTCTCCTTACCATACATTGGGAAAATGGAACCACAGAGAGGTTTTACCAGCTTTGATGAACATACTGGGGACACTAGAGCCTTATCTAAAACATGGCAGGATAGTCTTATCCTCTAAATACAGCATTATGGACTTAAAGACTAAGTGACCTCCCAGCTATCCAAAGAGGACTGATCATGTATCAGCCCTGAAGTATTACTTATAACTAGTATTAATTTCATGCTCCACAATGTGCTCACTGACCTGAACCTATAGAAGTCCCTAATCCAGCATGAGATGGAGCTGCCACATGAGTTCGTAGCTTCACCCTTGTCTCCACACAGTCTGTGGCCTATTTACTCTATTACATAGAAGGCTCTGATATGAACAAAGAAGAAGGTGGAGTCAGTTTTCATAAGAGTTCCATTACTAATGACAAATCAGACCCATTTACATTTCAGAGTGGAAGGAGATGGCCCACTGAGAAATGCAGGAGGACCTCACGAAGAGCACAAAATCAGGGATTAGAATACTCCATTTTGCTGACTGGGGTGGTCTGCCTTCCTTCAAAAGATTAGAATATATTTTCACACAAGTGGGCATGAGTATCAATGGACAACTCACTGGTCCCACTGTCTTGACATTTTATCAGGCATCAATCATTGGCTAGCTTGTTTCTTTACCAGTCCTAACTGCATCACTTTGCTCTTTAGACCTGTTTAGCACGGTATAGTTCTTGGAAGTTAGAGAAAGACATACAAAGAAACTTATCAGCACTTTTTTAAGCTGTGTGTAAGTCTTGCATCTCCATCTTGTAGTACTATGTGCATAGCTGGTAAACTCTGATGGTGAGACTGGTGAAGAGGATAGAACACAAACATATTTAAAAATTGTATTATACTTTTCATTCCTAAGAATGGATGTGTTGATGCCACTTTTTAGTCTCAGGTGAAGCTCTAATTAGTTTCGTTTTCTAGGTATAGGTGCTTGCCTCTCTGATGGTTTAGTCAAGTGGTTATTTAATAAAACTATTCAGAAGCCACAGAGGTGGAATGGAGATGTCTGCAAAATGTTTTACTACTCATATTCAACTTGTTGTTATATTATGTGGAGGATTAAGAAGATTCATGTTGCTGGAAAGGCAGAAAAATATATCTTACATATATTACCTTGTAAATCCAAATGATACTATCCAGAAAATTCTAATTAACAATTACTTCATTGTTCTCTCTTGGTTATTTACAAGACTCCATACCACTAGGTGATGGTTATTTCTCCAAGACACACACTACCACTGATGGAATTAGCAACAGAATATGTCAATTACAGTATACACCTTTGTGATATGCAGAACACTTACAAACTGCTAATTCAGGGTCTCACCATCCAAGTCCTGGAGTTCCACACGTTTGTTGTGTTTTGTTCCAACTGAATTCTTTACATAATAGCACTAATTATATAAACTAAGTAATCACAAAAGCACACCAGCGACTCTACTTCCTTCTAGGTATGTCTCCACAAGCAAATTTCTGCAGATGTACAAAAAAAATCATTCTTCCCAGATGCATTAATGATCCATACGGCAATTGCTGAGCTCATGAGCAAATAAAACTACATAAGGTGGTGGAGACAGCCCAGGCCATTACTGGTACAGAAGTCCCCACAAGTAAGATCTACATAATTAAAGTCAAAACCAACCTGGACATGCACTTTTCTTTTTTCTTCCATCTGGCAAAAGATTTAGGAGTATAAAAGCCAGAGCCTCTGGGTTCAAAACAAGATTCTTTCTCATAGACATCAGACTTTTGAACACCTCCTAATGCTTTTACCCCAACTTTACAGCCCACTGCTTTTGAACTTTTGCACTGAACTCAACATACTTTCACTACTTGGTTTTTGCTATTTGAATGCTACTGAAGATTACAGTATATTGCTGCTAACCATAAGTCTATGAATACCACTGCTACTTGTATTTTACACTGCTGCTTTCCACTATATTGATGGCACACATGATATAGTGGAAAGCAGTTCTTTTCTCCAACTATTTTTTATTTAATTTGTCATGTCAATTGTTGTGTCATTTTTTACGTGAGGAAACATGCAAATATGAATTTCATTGTACTCAGGAACATATGACAATAAACTTGAAACTTACATTTTTTTCAATTTGAATATTGAATATTTTAAGCTTCTTATTAAACACAATAGTTTAAAAGCAAAATCCAAAATGTAAGAGCTAAGAATGGTTAAAATGTTGAAAACAATTATATTTGGTTTATTAAGGGTTGACTTATGTAACAAAGATTGGTCGTAACATAAAACAAGAGTTATAGGAGTCCCCAGGACCAGGACTGGATCACACTGGACCTCATGTACAGAAATCTGTTTTAAATAAACAGAAAAATTGGGTGTTATAGTCACAGTAAGGTGACCCCTAAAATATTTCTTGGGTTTGTTTATGACTATGCCACCTGGGTGCCAGGACCCTTTTTGTATCTGCAATGGGTTCTTTTCATCTCCCAGGACCATCAATCTAAGGCTAAAGTGCCCATTTATTTTCTAATGATTAACAACATTTCACACTGTTCACTTTACACATAGAAAACATTATAAAAAAATCAATTTTAAAAGACACACATTCTAGACTTGCCACTAGCACCCCATTGGACCCCCATTACTCAACAAATGTCCAATGTTTTAAGCTTATTTGGTCCCACAGATCTGTCCTCAGTGTAGCTCTCCAGTTTTTGGTTGAAGGGGGAGAAAGATGATGCTGGCATCTTCCTCCACTGCTCCCAGTCCTTGACGTCTGAGTCCTCTCCTGATCCAACTGCCGCAGTCTGTCTCCAAAACTTCCTTCTTTCAAAGGTCCTTGTTCTGTCTTGTCTGGGACATTTTAGTCAGCTAAAAAGACATATGGCCAGCAGCCATATCACCCTTTAGCTCACATCTGGCAACCCCTTGAAGCTAAGCAGGTGTGAGCCTGATGAGTACCTGGATGGGAGACCTCCTGGGGAAAAACTAAGGTTGCTGCTGTTGTGTTAGTGGGGCCAGTAGGGGGCACTCACCTTGCAGTCTGTGTGGCTCCTAATGCCCCAGTATAGTGACAGGGACACTATTTTTAAAAAGGCTCCATCCTTCAAATGAGATGCAAAACCGTGGTCTTGACTCTTTCTGGTCATTAAAAATCCTTGGTGGGGGTGGAGGGGAAAAGTGTGAAATTGAAATATGATATTTTATTCAAAACCTGAATTAAACCTAAATTCCAACTGAAGACTTCTAAGGGTAAGATCTGTTACATAACATGTCAGCAAAAACTAAACAGAACCCAATATTTGTTTTGGATCACTGTTGTCACGGAAGCCGGATTGGTCTCCCATGGAGGGTGATAATAATAATAATTGCTTACACTTATATAGCGCTTTTCTGGACACCCACTCAAAGTGCTTTACAGGTAATGGGGACTCCCCTCCACCACCACCAATGTGCAGCATCCACCTGGATGATGCGACGGCAGCCATAGTGTGCCAGAATACTCACCACACATCAGCTATCAGTGGGGAGGAGAGCAGAGTAATGAAGCCAATTCATAGATGGGGATTATTAGGAGGCCATGACTGGTAAGGGCCAATGGGAAATTCTGCCAGGACGCCAGTGTTACAACCCTACTCTTCGAGAAATGCCCTGGGATTTTTAATGACCACAGAGAGTCAGGACCTCTGTTTTACGTCTCATCCAAAGGATGGCACCTGTTTACAGTATAGCAGTGGTTCTCAAACTGTGGTACGCGTAATAACCCTGGAACTGTGTCGTGTGCATTGAAAAATCGGGACGGGTTTTCATATTTTGTATTTTAATACATGTCGAATACGCAGCCTACGTACTACGATAACGTGGACACAAGAGATACTCTGTAATTCTATACCACTCTATAGGAATACGTGCTACGGACGCAAGTGACCAATTGTATTTAAAAAAGCTACTGTATCTCCAGCAAATAGGGAGGAAGGAGAACTTGCGTGATTTTGGAACAACGCCAACGTTGTAAACACAGGAATGCATAGAAATATGTGCTACGAACGCTAGTAATCTTGTGAGCAGAGGAAAACTTGATAAATAACAGAAAAATATTTAAGAACTGTTCTAAGTTAATTTGAGAAAAATACACAGAGCGTCTCTGTGTTTCGCTCCCATGCGCATGAAATAAAAACGGAAATGCGGAAAAATGCAAGCTTGCTGATTGCTAAAGCACGTAAGCCACACTATTTTTGAAGAACCTTATTTACTGTTGGCAAAAGAGCTGACACGTATTATGTGTGGAGAAAAGCTGCTAAACAGCTCGACCTGCTGCCCCCCTGAAAGACACAGTAATTCATAGAATTATTGAAATGAAGGATTATATCAAAAGGACACTGATAGAGTGCGTTAAGATGAGCAGATGTTTTTCACTGCAATTAGATGAGTCTGTAGTCGATTTGGCCAATTTGCTCGTTTACGTTAGATACGAGTTTGAGGGTACATCCCATGAGGACTTTCTGTTCTGTAAACCTCTACCAACAGGAACTACAGGAGAGCACATATTTCAGCTTCTGAATGAATTTATCGAAGAGAATGGCATCGACTGGATAAAATGTGTCGGCGTTTGTACAGACGGTGCTAGAGCAATGACAAGCCGACATAATGGTGTAGTTGCATGAATTAGAGAGGTTGCTCCAGAAATTAATGGATGCATTGCAACATCCACCGCGAGATCTTTGCCGTCAAGAAAATGCCTGACGATTTAAAATCTGTTAGAGTCTGTTGTGAATTTTATCAAGGCTCGAAAAATGAATTCACATCTGCTTTGCTCGACTAAACAGGCTCACCCCTCTCACTGAAATGGTGCTTTTTTATTAGTTGTTGTTACTGTTTTTTTTTTCTGTAAAACACTTTGAGAAGCCACCTTTAAAGGTGCTAGATGAAATAAAGTTTATTATTATAATGTTTATTATATGTATGTGTGAGTGTGTGTGCATTCATGCTCATGTTGGTCATTGAGAATTTCTGGTGTTCCTATGAAATGATGACTTGTAGGTGGTACTTGGAGAACCACTGCAGTATAGTGTCCCCATCACTATACTGGGGCATTAGGACTCACATAGACTGCAGAGTGAGCACACCCTGCTCGCCCCACTAACACCTCTTCCAGCAGCAACCTTAGTTCTTCCCAGGAGGTCTCTCATCCAGGTACTGTTCAGGCTCACACCCGCTTAGCTTCAGTTGGGTGCCAGTTGTGAGTTGCAGAGTGAGATGGCTGCTGGTAAACACTGGTAAATGGTGATGTTTAAGACCCTATGTGAGGTGGAGATTCCAGAAAAAGAACCATAGATAGGGTTCAGGAAAGACACAGGATCACTGTGATCATTATTGGTGGTCACAGTGAAGTAGGGAAGTTTGTGCAGGCGTGCAGAGAAAATCCATAGGCAAACATATCCAAAGAAGCTCAAATGGAAGTCAGCAAGCAGTCCATAAGTCCATTGCAGGGAGACCCATCAGGAGACACAGATGAACAGGAACACAGACAAGACAAGACAAGAATTCAGGAAATACGGGGCTCCCTTCCAAGCCCTGGGCTCAGTGGGTCAGGGAGGGTAAAGAGGCCTATGTCCACAGGCCACGGACTTGGGGGGACCTGATACTAGGCAGACTATCGAGCTACCATGTACCAAAGCTGAGCCCCAAAGGCAGTGCGCTGACACCCGGAGGCTGTGGCAGGGATTACAGTCAATCACAGGCTACAAGGGCTGCAGCCAGGAGATTGACACGAACAACGCATCCCTGCCTGACGAGCTGAACCATTTCTATGCCCGCTTTGATGCTCTGAACACGGGCAATGCTGAGAAGACCCCAAGTGTGCAGGGCGAGTTTATTCTGAAACTCTCAGAGCAGGACGTGCAGAAGACTCTGAGCAGGGTGAAAATCCGTAAGGCTGCAGGGCCTGATGGGATACCACCTCGCGTCCCGAGGACATGTGCAGCCCAGCTGACCACAGTGTTTACGGACATCTTTAACTCCTCCCTGTCACAGTCCATGGTCCCCACCTGCTTTAAAAAAAAACACTATTGTTCCAACCCCCAAAAAGGCAAAAGTGACATGCCTGAATGATTACCGCCCAGTAGCATTAACATCTGTGGTGATGAAATGCCTGGAGAAGCTGGTGTTGTCACACATCAACTCCTCCATCACAGTCCCTGGACCCCTTGCAGTTCGCCTACCAGAACAACAGATCAGTGGATGATGCTGTCTCCCTGGCTCTGCATACAGCCTTGGAACACCTGGACACTAAGAACTCGTATGTGAGAATGCTGTTTGTGGACTACAGTTCAGCATTCAATTCCATCATACCCAGTTAACTGGTGACAAAGCTCAGGGGATTAGGTCTGTGCAACTCTGTCTGCAACTGGCTGCTGGACTTTCTTATCGAGAGACCACAGGTGGTGCGGATAGGCAATAAAACATCAACACCACTCACCCTGAGCACTGGAACCCCACAAGGCTGCTGTCTCAGTCCAAGGTTGTACTCCCTATTTACTCACGACTGCACAGCAAGACACAGCAACAAGCGCATCATTAAGTTTGCAGATGACACCACTATAATAGGACTGATCAGTGATCATGACGAGTCCACTTACAGGGATGAAGTTGTACAGCTGCTTAGGTGGTGTCATAGCAATAACCTGGACTTGAACATAAAGAAAACGAAAGAGCTAATAGTGGACTTTCGGAGACACAGGCCATACACTCACAGCCCACTCGGTATTGATGGAACGGAAGTGGAAACAGTCACCAGCTTTAGGTTTTTTGAATTCACATCTCTAAAGATCTAACCTGGACTGTGAACACTAACTCTATCATGAAGAAGGCTCAGCAGCGCCTTTATTTCTTGAGGTGCCTCAAGCGATGGGGGATGCCAATACATGTGTTGGTGAACTTCTACTGCTGCACTATCGAGAGCGTCCTCACCAACGGGATCACCGTGTGGTATGGCAACACCTCTTCGCGAGAAAGACTGGCACTGCAGAGAATGGTCAATATGGCCCAGAAGATCATCGGCTGCGGTCTCACCAAGATTAAACAGCTCTATGAGGACCGCTGCCGTGGTACAATTCTGGCCATCACAGAGGACAGTCACCACCCCGGGCATGAGCTCTTCACCCCACTGCCCTCAGGCAAGAGATATAAGAGCATACGGACACTTACCACTAGATTCTTCAATAGCTTCTATCCACAAGCAGTGAGACTGGCGAACACATTTAGCCATCCCCCTCGGACCACACCTACACCATCACCATGTCAAGGAACCAATACGTGGAATAGGAGGATCCTTATGCGTGACCGGAATCCCACAGGACACAGAGTAGCAAAGGGACAATCCAAAAGACAAAATCCAAAGGTAGGGTCGATAAGGGAGGCAAAGGGTCCGGTAACGAGAGATAGTCAAAACAATTCAAAGGCAAAATCCAGAAGGCGAGGTCAAGAGGCGGAAGCAGAAGATTCGTAACAGGAGATCAGTCAAAAGGTTAGGAAACACGCACTGGAGAATACTAAGATAGGCTTCTCAATAGTGAGCGTGGGAAGGTGTGCGAAGGGGGTTTAAATACTGAAAGGAAAGGGGTGTGATTGGATGATTGGTTAGGGAGTGAGAATTTGAGGAATCTGATGCATGTGAGAATGTGCTGGGTTCAATCAGGGATGAGATTGGGAAGCAGAGGTTCCGGGAATGTAACGTCGTTTGCGAGGGAGAGTGTGGGGCGTGACAGTACCCCCCCCTTTAGGGTCGGCTCCAAGCCCAGGGCTTGGAAGGGAGCCCCGTATTTCCTGAATTCATCATCCACTGATCTGTTGTTCTGGTAGGCGAACTGCAAGGGGTCCAGGGACTGTGATGGAGGAGTTGATGTGTGACAACACCAGCTTCTCCAGGCATTTCATCACCACAGATGTTAATGCTACTGGGCGGTAATCATTCAGGCATGTCACTTTTGCCTTTTTGGGGGTTGGAACAATAGTGTTTTTTTTAAAGCAGGTGGGGACCATGGACTGTGACAGGGAGGAGTTAAAGATGTCCGTAAACACTGTGGTCAGCTGGGCTGCACATGTCCTCAGGACGCGAGGTGGTATCCCATCAGGCCCTGCAGCCTTACGGATTTTCACCCTGCTCAGAGTCTTCTGCACGTCCTGCTCTGAGAGTTTCAGAATAAACTCGCCCTGCACAGTTGGGGTCTTCTCAGCATTGCCCGTGTTCAGAGCATCAAAGCGGGCATAGAAATGGTTCAGCTCGTCAGGCAGGGATGCGTTGTTCGTGTCAATCTCCTGGCTGCAGCCCTTGTAGCCTGTGATTGACTGTAATCCCTGCCACAGCCTCCGGGTGTCAGCGCACTGCCTTTGGGGCTCAGCTTTGGTACATGGTAGCTCGATAGTCTGCCTAGTATCAGGTCCCCCCAAGTCCGTGGCCTGTGGGCATAGGCCTCTTTACCCTCCCTGACCCACTGAGCCCAGGGCTTGGAAGGGAGCCCCGTATTTCCTGAATTCTTGTCTTGTCTTGTCTGTGTTCCTGTTCATCTGTGTCTCCTGATGGGTCTCCCTGCAATGGACTTATGGACTGCTTGCTGACTTCCCTTTGAGCTTCTTTGGATATGTTTGCCTACGGATTTTCTCTGCACGCCTGCACAAACTTCCCTACTTCACTGTGACCACCAATAATGATCACAGTGATCCTGTGTCTTTCCTGAACCCTATCTATGGTTCTTTTTCTGGAATCTCCACCTCACATAGGGTCTTAAACATCACCATTTACCAGTGTTTACCAGCAGCCATCTCACTCTGCAACTCACAACTGGCACCCAACTGAACAAAGTCATCAATGAGGCTGCGATCCAAAATATCTTTCTCCCAGACCCAGGAACGTTCCTCAGGACCATAGCCCTCCCAGTCGACTAGAAATTGTTGGCGACCTCGGAGCCAGCGGGCATCCAAGATCTTATTGACCGTGTAGGAAGGCAGACCGTCAATGAGTCGTGGTGGGGGTGGAGGTGGCCGAGGCCGGGAGAGGGGGGATCTGTGGTAGGGTTTCAGGAGAGAGACGTGGAAGGAGGGGTGCACCCTGAGAGTTGGAGGAAGAGCAAGACGATAGGTTACAGGGGTGAGCTGGGAGAGGATGCGAAAAGGTCCAATAAAACGGGGTCCCAACTTATGTGAAGGCTGTCTAAGGGGTAAGTTTTTAGTAGACAGCCAGACAAACTGTCCTCGTCGTAGTCTGGGCACAGGTCGTCGATGACGGTCAGCGGTGGTCTTCTGCCGCAAGGAGGTCTTCAGGAGGGCGGATCTGGCTTGTCTCCAAATCCTCTTGAGGAAAGTGAGGCGCGTCTGGAGGCAGGGAATATCCGAATCAGGGATAGAGTCCGGGAGAAGAGAGGGTTGGTATCCCAGAGAGCAATAGAAGGGAGACATCCCAGTGGTGGAGGAAGAGAGAGAGTTATGGGCATACTCAGCCCAGGGGAGGAGAGAGACCCAGTCATCTTGAGAAGCAGAGACGTAAGATCGAAGGTAAGTAAGAAGGTCCTGGTTGGTTCTTTCCGTCAGTCCATTGGATTCAGGATGATAGCCAGACGTGAGAGATGTGGAAGTCCCGAGAGATTTGCAAAAAGTTCTCCAGAATCTTGAAATGAATTGAGGTCCTCGATCTGATACGATATCCTCAGGAATGCCGTGAAGTCTGAAGACATGAAGAATGAAGAGGTCAGCCATGTCTTGAGCAGATGGAAGGGCAGGAAGAGGAATGAAATGAGCCGACTTCGAGAATCTATCTACCACGACCATAATGGTAGTTTTGCCTTGACTCTCAGGAAGATCTGTAAGAAAATCCACTGAGATGTGGGACCAAGGTCTTCTAGGGGTTGGGAGTGGTTGGAGTAAACCGGGCTTCTTGAGACGGGAGGATTTGGACATGGCACAGATGGGACAGGCCTGCACGAACCCAGTAACATCAGTCCTCATAGAAGGCCACCAGAAATGTCTAGAGATGAATTCCAAGGAACGTTTGACACCGGGGTGACCTGCAAAAAGTGAGTCATGACCCCAGCGAAGAACAGTGGAGCGTATGGTATCAGGAACAAAGAGTCTGTCTGGAGGACACTGGGGGGGAACGGTTTGGTTGTGAAGTGCACGTTTGATTTGGTTCTCCAGGTCCCATCTAATAGCAGCCACAATTCTCTCAGGGGGTATAATAGGTTCAGGAGGGTCCAAAAAGCCAGGAGGATCCCGGTGTATAAGTAATAAAAAAATGGAACCTAGAAAAGAAAAGTGACCAGCGGGCCTGGCGTGGATTCAAACGTTTGGCAGTTTGTAGGTAAGAGAGATTCTTATGATCCGTAAGAATAGTAAAAGGGTGTAGGGCCCCCTCCAACCAGTGTCTCCATTCCTCCAGGGCGAGCTTGATAGCCAGTAGTTCTCGGTCTCCAACATCATAATTAGTCTCGGCCCGGGACAATTTTTTGGAGAAAAAGGCGCAGGGGTGGAGGATACCCTTCTCTCCATGACGTTGAGATAATATGGCACCGACTCCGTTGGCTGAGGCATCCACCTCGAGAATGAATGGAAGGTTGGGGTCTGGTGACGGAGGAGGGGGGCTGTGGTGAACAGTCTCTTGAGATGAAGGAAAGCTTGGTCTGCCTCAGGAGTCCATTTCCCTTGATCAGGACCTTTTCGGGTCAGGGCTGTAATGGGGGAGACGACAGAGCTAAAATTCCTAATAAAACGGCGGTAAAAATTGGAAAATCCCAGGAAGCTTTGAATTTGTTTTAAATTCTGGGGGGTTGGCCAGTTTTGTATGGATTCAGTCTTGGCAGGGTCAATTTCAATGCCCAGGGGTGAGAGGATGTAGCCAAGGAAGTGGATTCTGGTAACATGGAAAGTACACTTTTCCAATTTGGCGTAGAGTTTGTTCTGAATCAAACGATGAAGAACCTCACGCACATGAGAGACATGCTCCTGGGGACTTCTGGAAAAGATTAGAATATCATCCAGGTATACCAGGACATATTTGTGCAAGATATCCCTAAAGATGTCATTCATGAACCCCTGAAAGACAGCAGGAGCATTAATCAGTCCAAACGGCATTACTTGGTATTCATAATGACCGTGGGTAGTAATGAATGCCGTCTTCCATTCGTCACCCTCCCGAATGCGGATCAAATTATACGCACCGCGGAGATCCAGTTTAGAAAAAATAGTGGAGTCCCGGAGTGATTCCAAAGCCGATGAAATCAGAGGAAGGGGATAACTGTTCTTGATAGTTATGTTATTCAGACCGCTATAATCAATGCAGGGTCTGAGAGAGCCGTCTTTCTTTTTAACAAAGAAGAAACCGGCGCAGGCAGGTGAGGAAGAGGGGCGGATGAAACCAGATTCCAAGGACTCCTGGATATAATCTTCCATAGCCTGAGTCTCTTCGTTGGAGAGTGAATAGACATGGCCCTTAGGGGGTAGAACCCCTGGAATTAGATCTATAGGACAGTCAGATGGGCGATGAGGCGGGAGGGATAGGGCCTTCTGTTTACTGAAGGCTAGGTGTAGATCCGAGTACTGGGAAGGGATATTGGGGAGGTTATCTTGAGATATGCAGGAGACGGAAACTTTCTGAGGAAGCTGACAATGCGAAAGGCAATGGGAACCCCAGGCTGTGAGTTCCCTTTGTGACCAGGAGATGTGTGGGTTGTGAATCCGTAACCAAGGGAAACCAAGAACCAATGGGTGAGAAGGGGATTGAATGAGAAAGAACCGAATGACTTCCTGGTGGGTGGCGCCGATGCGAAGAGTGAGGGGAGGGGTCTGCCACTTCACCAGACCAGGGGAGAGGGGGGAGCCATCAAGAGTGAGGAGCCGAATGGGCTGGGTGACTGGCAACCGGGGAATATTCCAGGACGAAGCGAGTCCAGAGTCTAGGAAGTTCTCTTCGGAGCCCGAATCAACAAAAGCAGAGAGAGAGGTCTGTCCAGTAGTCCATGACAGGGTGGCTAGGAGAAAGAGTCCAAATCTGGGAGAGGAAGAAGTGACACTGGCCATAACAGCAGGTGGATAGGAGTGGGGCAGGCGGCTCGGAAGTGATCAGGGGAACCGCAGTAAAGGCAACGCCCCTCACGAAGTCGGCAATCTCTTTCCTCAGAGGTCAGTCTATGGAAGGAAGGCAGTTGGGAGGGTGTGGGAGGGGTCCGATTGTCCGACCTTCGCTGTTGCAGCCTGAGCTCTAGTTCAAAAACTCGAGAAATGAAGGAGTCAAGTGATGGGAAGTCCAGGGGCAGGTGCACAACGTGATCCTTGAGTTCATCAGATAATCCAAGGCGGAAGTAGTGAATCAGGGCATTGTGATCCCAAGCGAGTTGAGCAGCCAGAAAACGGAATTCAGAAGAGTAGTCCTGAAAAGAGCGAGATCCTTGAGTAAGGGAAGTGAGGCGTGCAACAATGAGGTGGCGAGAGTGCAACTGCCCAAAGGCAGATTGTAGAGCTGTCTGAAAAAGGTGGAAGTTAGCAGTCTCAGGAGCGTTTCGAGAGAGGAGATGTCCAGCCCATTCCAGAGCTCGTCCAGAGAGGCAAGATACCATAAAAGCAATTCTTTCTCCATCGGTGGGGAAGCAGTCTGGGCGGATGTGGAAAGCCATCTGACATCGAGTCAGAAAGCCCTGACAACTGGAGGAGTCGCCATCAAATTTTTCCGGGAGGGGAGGGGGTAGAAGATTAGTTTGTGTTTGAAGCGGGGGTGCAGGGGCAGGAGCTGCAGGTGGGGGAGACGGTGGAAGTGCAAAGTGGTCAGCTAGTTGCTGGACTGCAGTAGTTAGCAGGTCCAGGTTCCGGGAGTGTTCAAGGAGAATAGAAAGTTGACTCTGGTCCGCTGGATCCATTTTAATAGGGCTCACTATTCTGTCAAGGAACCAATACGTGGAATAGGAGGATCCTTATGCGTGACCGGAATCCCACAGGACACAGAGTAGCAAAGGGACAATCCAAAAGACAAAATCCAAAGGTAGGGTCGATAAGGGAGGCAAAGGGTCCGGTAACGAGAGATAGTCAAAACAATTCAAAGGCAAAATCCAGAAGGCGAGGTCAAGAGGCGGAAGCAGAAGATTCGTAACAGGAGATCAGTCAAAAGGTTAGGAAACACGCACTGGAGAATACTAAGATAGGCTTCTCAATAGTGAGCGTGGGAAGGTGTGCGAAGGGGGTTTAAATACTGAAAGGAAAGGGGTGTGATTGGATGATTGGTTAGGGAGTGAGAATTTGAGGAATCTGATGCATGTGAGAATGTGCTGGGTTCAATCAGGGATGAGATTGGGAAGCAGAGGTTCCGGGAATGTAACATCGTTTGCGAGGGAGAGTGTGGGGCGTGACACACCATCTACCTCTTTATGATTTCTTATCTATTGCACATCTCCAGTCATTGTTTACACGTCTGTATTGTTTACATTCAAACTGTCTACATGTTTACTTGCACATTGTCTATTGTTTGTTTGTATATTGTCTTGATGCACTGTTTGCACTTTGTTTTGTTTTTTCACTTGTTTTACAATTGAGAGACTTTCTGTAAGTAAGAATTCCATTGTACCAGTACCGGCTACATATGGCAATACAGTTCAAGTTCAAGGAATTTAAATAGGAAAACTAAAACAAGGCACACCAGGAAATAATGCAGGTAATAATTAAAACACTAACATGAGGAGGTTGGAGCGCCCCCTGGAGGAGAGGATGGTGACCGTAACAACAATATATTTTTTTTCAGTTTTAGGTCTGTTTTTCTTCTTATACTAGATATTTGGATATCACATGGATGAATATTTTCTTCCATCTCAGCCACTGTATCTCTTTTAAGGCCACCACAGGCCTCACTGTGTCATTCCTCACCAATTTCCTCTTTACCCTATAGCGGCAATGCTTATTAATAAGTCAGAATAAAATGTTGCTGTGTTTTCCTAAATGAGGCCATCTCTCTTTCTCATTTTTGTGGTGCAGCCACAGAAAAGCTATTCATGCAGTTCTGATAAAAAGTTTTCTCTCAGATAAGAAGCCGCTCCCAAATGGGGATGCACCCATCCTTGATTGGCTATCATGATCAATGGCCATTCCTGGCACCTATCTGTCTGTGAGATTCTTGGGAACATCTGCGGTCCTAGATATCAGAGGTCATTGTTACTCATTGTTACTCATCTCTTACCTTGACCCACCAATCAGGAACCTGCAGGGCGTGGTAACCCCACGTGGGTCCGAAATGCCTGATAAACTTTCGACCAATCATCACCCATCACATGACGGCCAGTGTTGTCTGTATAGGGACTGCAACCTTGTTTCAGCAAAGTGTCAGCCCAGGGAATGCCCTACGTAAATCGCTAGCCAGCGCCAACAAGTATGCTTCGCTTGATCACCAGAGTATATGTTTGGACTCTTGTCAGCAACCTGAATAAGTTTTTATTCAATAATAGTGCTACACCAGAAGCAAACCAAGTTTCTTCCTCGTAAAGAGTGACTTACTCAGAACCGCGGTCACCCTCCATTCATAGTGGCTTTCTACTAATCAGCCGGATGACGCCTATTGAATGCCGCAGCGATTGAACAGACCCGCTAGCTGGTCTATATCCATATCTGGGTAAGTAAACCCAATGTTCTACATTGCATCTAAATAATTAAATTATTATTTCAACACAAGTTAATTAAAATTCAATTCATAGGAGTAATGTATTTACTTTTGAGTAGCTAATGTAGAATTTATATTAATGAGCCTGATTAAAGATAGTATAGCCGATTGGTTTACTGAAGCATATTCTTTGTTTGTATCTCTCTGTGTTTTGCGTCTCTTCGTGATTATATACCTTGCACTTTGATAACCTTCACAATAAGATCTGCCATCTGTATCCAGGCAGACTGTTATATGTTTTACATGCGCAATTTATGTATTAAGAAATGCATCTCGTGTATTGAATCAGTGTGTCTCGCTGATTGATTGATTTTTCTAATAGCCATAACGAATCACCCTATGATTACTGCTACAATTAATAAATTATAATAATAATAATAATAATTGCTTACACTTATATAGCGCTTTTCTGGACACTCCACTCAAAGCGCTTTACAGGTAATGGGGACTCCCCTCCACCACCACCAATGTGTAGCATCCACCTGGATGATGCGACGGCAGCCATAGTGCGCCAGAACGCTCACCACACATCAGCTATCAGTGGGGAGGAGAGCAGAGTAATGTAGCCAATTCATAGAGGGGGAGTATTAGGAGGCCATGATTGGTAAGGGCCAATTGGAAATTTGGCCAGGACACCGGGGTTACACCCCTACTCTTTTCGAGAAGCGCCCTGGGATTTTTAATGACCACAGAGAGTCAGGACCTCGGTTTTACGTCTCATCCGAAGGACGGCACCTGTTTACAGTATAGTGTCCCCATCACTATACTGGGGCATTAGGACCCACATGGACCACAGGGTGAGTGCCCCCTGCTGGCCCCACTAACACCTCTTCCAGCAGCAACCTAGTTTTTCCCAGGAGGTCTCCCATCCAGGTACTGATTGTCCCAGTAAATTCACAAAACCCTTACAACCCATATGTTTACTTTAGAGGAACAGTGTGATCCAGGTACTGGCTGGAAGCCTTCTACTTATTGATGATTTATTTCACCATGATCACAGATTTATAAAGTTCTTACACCCATTTCCTGATCTTGGGGTTTACACAATTTTATCCAAGTTATTGTGAAGGCTCCTTTTTTTCCATTCATGGAGTCTATACTTGAAATTCATTACCCCACGAAAGGAACATCACGTAGACTGGCATTTCTATTTTAAACTTATTAAATTAACTATTGTTACACTGACACACCCTGTTGCAAATTGGGTATCTCAGCCAGGCAATTAAGTTGTTTACCTGTCAAAAAATATTCAGTCTCTGCCAAAGACTTGTTATAACTGCAGAACAATACATAAAAACAGGGATATTAGTAATATTCTTCATCAGTCTCATCAAAATAATCAATATTCATGCACTCTAAAGTAACTATGGCTACTAAAGTGAATTAAATGGATATTACAATATTTTACAATTACTAACAAGTGTTTTTCAATATCAAGTTCACTTTTTCAAATCTTTTCACAAATTACACCAACACAAAGCTTGGCATAACTGTTCATTTCATGCCCAAAATGCACTAAAGCTATCAAAATACTGCAAACTTGTCTCAAAATAAAATAATCCTATCGAAACACAAGCACCTTTTTTCTTGCAAAAAGAATACTTTGTCCTTCATAGCACAGTGACCTGTAAAACACTAAAGACAGGTGGCATTACAGTAGATCTGTAGTTCTCAAACTATGGTACAAACTAAGTGGTACGCGGATCGCCCCCAGGCTGTACGCCAGATGAACCTGGGACGTTGTTGTGTGCACTGAAAAATTGGGACAGTTTTTATTTTTTTCTATTTTAATCAAATTAGTATGTGTCAAATACACAGCTTACGTACTACTCTACAGCGTGCACTAATACTTGAGTGAACACAAGAGCTACTATTTAATTCTATACCATTGTATAGGAATGCGTGCTATGAACGAAAGTGGCCAATTGTATTTAAAAAAAGTTATCTCCAGCAAATAGGGAGGTAGGAGAATGTGCATGGTTTTGGAACACTGGAAATCATGTGAGCGCAGGAAAGCTAAATTGATAACAGAAGAATATTTAAGGACTGTTCTAGGATAATTTAAGAAAAATACACCGAGCATCTCTGTTTCACTCCCATGTGCATGAAATAAAAACTTATTTTAACTTCTGAGACAGACTCCTGAAACGGAAACGGGAAAAAATGCAAGCTTGCGGATTACTAAAGCAGATAAGTATGGAAGCCTGTTTCCGCCAGGGAGTAAAAAAAAAAACGTGCAATGGTATCTTGCAATTGTGACTTTGTATCTCGGAATTGCAATTTTAAATCTCAGAATTACGACTTAAAACTCAAAACTGTGACTTTAAAACTCAGAATTAAGCTGGCAAGACCCTGGTTTGAGGCACGAACTAGGGTGGTAGCGGTGAGGGCACAAGCCCTTGAACCCAAATCCGTTACAATAACAAAAGCACAGACAATGAAATCTGGGTTATTTCGAAGTCGCAAATGTGAGATAAAAAGTCGCAAATGTGAGATATAAAGTCGCAATTCTGAGATATAAAGTCGGAATTCTGAGATACAAAGTCTTTGTAAAATGGATAACTTACCTGCTGGTTCGTTTGAAAGTTCTTACTATAGATGTGACAGTTGAATGATTGAGATTTGGCTGACCTCTAAGACCAGCCTCTCTGAATGACAAACCATGCTTTATGACATGGTCTGTTATGGTAGCTCTTATCTCATCAGGCATAACAGCTTATGGTCTTCCTCTGTGCCGAATGCCAACACGCATTCAAACTCCACTCCCTATTCCTCTCCATCGTCCTGCCATTTGTCTTTCACCCCCTCTTGCATTTCTTGCTAGGTCCATGTTAAGCAAAATCATTCCAAAGATTTCCTCTTTTTATAAGATGGTCATGGAATTGAAAATCTCTCCGCACCTGGGTAGGAAATGGGAATTTAGTCTATATACATAACTTCAATCAGCAGTTTGTCTCAGTAACCTTAATCAAAAACTTTGCTGTGGACTTAGAATATGTTCAAATACATTTGCGACCTAGCAAATTGCTATCCTCTTGGATTTTACTGTATATGTTAGGTTCTGAAATTTAGTGTTATCAGTTTGAGACAGAGTATGCGAGCATGTGCAAATTGGACTGTTAAAATTTTGCTGGTAGTGGAGCTTGAGTGAGAAGTGAATTGAAGAATTTTGAAAACTATGTTCACTGAATGCATTTTGTGTCTAAGCAATGAAAAAATCATTCATGGTTTGGTCCACGTAGAGGGCTGTTCTGTTAACCGTGTAAAGAGTTTTGAAAAAGTGAACTCAGTATTGAAAAACTCTTGTTAGCAACTGTGAAAAACTGTAATAGCTTGCTTGAGCGCACACCCCACCAAATACAATAAATTAACTTTTTTTGTTGTATTTTTTTTACCTGGTTGGAGAGTAGTGAACCAGCTGAACCCATTTATATCCATGTAATTAGTGCCTTTGCTATGAAGTCTGAACAAATGGACCACGTGTTTTCACAAACACTCAAAAAAACAATGGGCTCTGACAAACTGGAAGGTAATACAGTACTTTACATAAATATCTTAAACAACTGAGTCCTGTATTCTGTGAACTTTCTCAAAATTGACTGGACACATTTACAGTTTCATGGAATACATCCTCGATTATACTTTCTCCTAAAAAAAACAAAACCAGTTTGATTAAAAGATTTCTGTCTAAGTAGCATTAACTGCAGTCATAATGAAATGGTTTGAATGAATAGTTTTGTTCCATTTTCTTTAAGCAACCTGAGTACTCAAGGACCCCTAAGAGTTTGCATACAGAGTGAACTGAGGAGTTTTTGTGAAATTGTTAAATTAAGTGTGCAAGCACTTAAACTCCATCATTCTATGTGCACATGCTTTTCGCTGACTTTTTGTCAACATTTAACACTGTTCAGACAAACAGATTGGTAGGGAAGCTTAGAATATTGGAGTACATCATACATTTACATTTACTTATCTGACAAAACCATGGTGATTTTCTATTAGCTGTGGGTCTGGATGATCGATTTCAGCTACACCTGGAGAGGCACAAATTTCTGTTTGGTCAGAAGTGTGACTTTTCCCTGTCTAGCATTGTCCAGTCCTAGTCGGGGAACAGGAAGTGTTGTATAAACCCCAGCAACATTGGCAGAGACACTTATCTGTAAAAATAATGTGATTTTCTATTAGCTAGGTCTGTGCAATAGATTCCACCCACTTTTGGAGAGGCATAGATTTAAGTTTGATTGGAAATGGGACCTTTCTCCATCCAGATCTGCACCACAGTTTGGCTAGAGGTGATCTACACAGACTAACAGTATTAGTCAAGACTTAAAACTGAATGAAGAAAAGTGATTTGCTATTGGCTTAGTGTATCAATATCGTATGTTTAACCACTATGATGATGCTTAAAATATGTTTTTGTCCCCAGTTATAGTTAAAAATTTTGATTGTATTAAAATGTAAAAAATTATCTGTTTTTAATTACAATAAACAGATATTTGATACAGCTCCCTTAAAAGCTTGCACCTCAAAAAGGTTTTCATTGAATGGAAAAAAAACATATTTATAAGAAACAAAATATAGGAATGCCAATTTACAGAAATACTGTAGAATAAACGTCCTGCAAAATGAATTTTAAAAATTGTAATAAGATTAGTCAAACTTGAGGACCAGTGGAGGTGATGTACAATTAAAATGCCCTTAAAAATTTAGCAGAATGTTAAAGGAATTACAAGTAACCGGGAAGAAATAACAAAGCAGGTGTTTTTGCGGCTTGTTGCTTCGCTTAATGTTGCTATACTCTTCAAAGCCACCGCAGTGGCCGAAGGACTCAAACTTTGAATTTCGGCCGCTTGCAAACACTTCCGGGTCGTTCTCGTCGTGCCACGTCACTAGTTCACGCTACTACAGATTTGGACTTAATGTATTTTGAAAGTTTCAAACTACTTTTCCCATAACTCTCTTTTAGTGATACTTCCGCTAAGTCAATCGAAAGATACTGGAAGCGATTGACTCGTCTCTGCTGCAGTTTTATGGTAGGTTTTATTAAGATAAATACAGAAAATCACAGGAAGGTTTATTCTATGTTTTTTTGTGGTTTGTATCTGTTCGTAGCGTTCGTTACTGCTGTTATTTTAAATTTCTATCATGTTTACAAAATAAATGAAAGTAGGAAGTTAACTTCTTGTGAGGTGTCGTAGCGTGCGCGGAATTTATGCGAAGATGCTTTTATTGTGAACATACAGAGTTGCCTAAAATGTGATTGCATTTAGTGTACCAATAGTTGCAGTATTAATGTGTTCAACTAATAGAAATTCAAATTTCTATGGGTCGCAATAGTTTAAAGAATCTATAATACAGCGATTAGATTATAAATTCTATTCGCTGCAGCACTATCGCCATTTTAATGCGAGTTTGATAGATAACGCAGTGCATATACTGTGAAATGAAATACTGTTTGTGTTATCTGCCCTTCCGGGATTCAGTGAATGCATTTCAGTATTTGTAAACAAATTAACAATAAGACAGCTGCACATTCATAGAACACAAATGAACGAAACCCTGAATCAGAGATTTGCTCATTTACACATATCTGTTTAATGCCATGTGGAGGTTAATCTACTGTAGTAGTTTTTTAATTGACGTTACAGTACTCGTAACCATTTTATTCAATTGAAAAATACTATATTATGTGGAAAAATAATTTAGAATTCAGCTGGACTGAAAACCAACAGCACAGTGTAAAAAAGGGAAGCTGACAGCAGAAGACACAGTACAATAGAAAACACTACACATTGTAAACAGTACATTACAAACATAATAAATAATAACAACCAGAATAATAAATATGTGGTAGTGAAAAAAAACATGGTAGTCCATGCAAAAATGCATAGTGTAGAAGCGCATTGAGTTTTGAGACATTGCGCTTAGCTGTTTAGGATGCAGGAGGGTAGAGACTGTTCTTAAGTCTAGTAGTCCATGCTTTAATGGTGCAGTGCTGCTTGCTTGAGCGCTGGGGGGAGAACCTTTTTTGGCAGGTATGGTTGGGATCTTGGATGATGGATTGGGCTTTATTGTAACAGCAGATGGGAATGTCACTGATTGATGGTAAATCACATCCTACAGTCCCTGTGCCTTTAATACCCGTTTGTAGTGCACTTTTGTCGTGGATGGTAGTATTGCTGTACCATACAGTGACATCACGAGTGAGGACAAACCCTATGGTGCTGTGGTAAATGTTTGTGAGCAGCTGCTTCCCCATACTGCATTTCTTTAAGCGCCGCAGAAAGTGCAGGTGCTGTTGTGCCATTTTCAGGCTGGCTACAGTATTGTGAGACCAAGCCAAGTCTGTGGAGATCTACAGACCCCTCTGGGTCTCCTGAAGTCCATATTGAGTTCTTTTATTTTGTTGCCTGATCTTAGTAGTGTCTGGGTTGTGCCATGTTTTTTCCATTTTATTACAGCGGACTTCACGGTGCTCCTAGGAAGGTTCAAAGCTTTGTCAGTTTTTTTATAACCTGCTTTTTTCCTCCTAAGAACTTAATCTCGAAGTTCCAAGGGCAGCTCCTTGGTCTTCATGGATAGCAGGACTGATCTGATCTGCTGTTTTAGTTGTGAGACCTCACAAAGTCAGTGGTATTTGTTGTGCGATCAAGCAGTTGAACACAGGTGGATTTGACATGAACACAGGAGTACCTTGTTAACGTATTTAGTGGGATCTCTCAAGATAATAGAATACCTCTCCCAATTAGGTTGTTAAAACAAAGGGGGTGAATACTTATCAATTAAGTAATTTTCAGATTTTCAGAATTACTTCTACAGGAGTGGAAAAAAATCCCATTTAAACAATTTAAATATGCTTTAATTTGAGTTTGCAAGGCAGAATGAGAATAATTGAGAGGTTTTTGTAGTCTTGCTGAATTTTGGGGTGGAGCGGTGGCTCTGTGGCTAAGGATCTGTGCCTGTGGCTAGAAGGTTGCCGGTTTAAATCATTTAAATAAAAGAGCACTGTCAAGTAATTGTATTTTGTCCTCTAGAGGGTCAAAGGTAGAGAAACAAGATAAGGAGGACAGAACAGAATTTGCAAACCTTGGGTGATCAATTAATCGCCAGATGCGGAAATTTACAGAGTGTGAGGGGGAAGTGTTAGAAACAGGTAATTCCAGATGGAAAAGAATAACTAAGTAGTCAGAGAGGCCTAGATCAAGGGAAGAGCAGTGGGAGACAAAAGAGTCATTGGCAATCATTAAATCTAGGGTGTGTCCTTTGTTATGTGTAGGGGTACAAACAAACTGAGTAAGATCAAAGCATCCCAGTAGAGAATGGAAGTCTTTAACCAGATTAGAAGATCTTCAGTCGATGTGTATATTAAAGTCCCGTAGAATAAGGATCCTTTTAAACTTAAGGCATAAAAATGAGAGAAAGTCAGCAAACTCACCTAAGAAGGCTTCACTGGGTTTGGGTGGTCTATAAGCTGTGGCAATGATAGTAGGTTGGGGAATAGAGACATTTAAAACAGGGCACTTAAAAGAAGAGGGTGGAGGTATAGTAATGGGACTTAAATTGTAAAAAAGGTTGTAAATTACAATGATGCCCCCGCCTCTGCCTGAGAGACGCAGAAGGTCAAAGAAACCATACCCAGGAGGGACTAGTTGGTTAAACAGCAGTCCCTCGTTTTGTCTGTGCCAGGTTTCGGTTAAGCACAGAAGGTCCAGTTTTTTTCTCTTTGATAATGTCACATAAAAGAAGAGCCTTGTTGTTTATGGAGTGGGAATTGAGTAGCACTGATCTGGCCAGTCACGGGGATGCAGGGGGAAGCGGAGTGCGCTCCAGGTGTTGTAGTAAGAGAAGATTTTTGAGGTTGGTGCCAGTACAGGTGGACTTATGGTCGTGCGCCGAAAGGCAGGGATAGAGACTCCGCTGGCAGACGAATGAAAGAAACGGCGTCTTGTGCTGTGATGGATGTAGCGACTCGGTTGTAAAATCCCAGTAATATGGCAATAAACAAATGTGTCTTTTACCATGAAGTAGTTTTGTTTTAGTTGAAGAAGTTAGGAAGGAAATCCAGAGGAAGGCAGTAGCAGGTGGAGAAAGTCTTCAGTTTTGCAATTTCACAATGCAAGTGGAAGTCGCATTTGTAAATTGCAACATGAAGCGGATAATGTGAAGTGGTTGAAAAATAAATAATTAGAAACCAGTGTTGCTGAGAAGAAAAATAAATAAGTAAATAAACAATGAAAAACTGGTGAGAGGGGCGGCAGCTAAACACGCCAGTGTTCCCTCTCAAGAAGCTGTCTGAATGACAAAAGTTTGTTAGAAATGCATCAAGCTATCGCAAGCACACAGAAAAGTTAGATGCTGTTGTAGGGACAAGTCCCATATTTGCCTTAATATTGGATGAGTCCACTGATATAATTAACAGTAAGTAGCAGTTCATTTGCAGCCTACGCATGCTGATGCAGCTACCCACCTGAATTACTTATGTAAGGTACATACATGGAAACAAAGGAAAAACAGTTTTTTAGAAACTTTGAAATGCAGATCGAAGGACAGAAACCATTGTTTAGGATATAGAGCAACAGATGAGCATAAATATAATCATTAAATTGGAAGGAAACTTTTTGCAGTATGCACAGCTGGAGCTGTTGTTATATCAGGACGAAGCCAAGGAGTTGTTCAAAAACTCTGGGAAGAACTCATTTCAGACTTGATTGCACTGCACAGCTCACTGGCGTGCCTTTTCTGCTAGTGATGCAGCCAGATCTGTGGAACAAGTGAAAAAGTTCCAGGAAGACTTAGGGGCAGTTTTTTTTTTCAGCAACTCCGCTATAAGAAGCAACAAGCTTCATGAGTTGCAGAAACAATTGGAGGAACCAACTCTGAAGTTTACTCTGCCGCGTACAGGTGGTTGTCAATTCAAAATGCAGTGTCAGTTGTATGATGAGAGATGAGCTAGAACACATGGCTTTCTCTGGCACTCAGGACTCTGATAAAGCCAAAGGTCTTTTTATTGATGTCAGACAATTCAATTTTGTGGCCCTCTGTCACTTAATGAAAGATGTACTGGTGCATGTAGTCCTTCTCTCAAAGCATTTTCAAGGAAAGACTTCTCCACAATCCAACCTATGGTTCAGAGTACTAAAGAGGCACTGAGAGAGATATTAGTCCATCCTGGTCCTTCAGGGCAGGACTTTTTCAGTTCCTTTAAAGAGAATTTTATTGTCATACAAAGACCTGTGTTTGACAAAATGAAAAGCAGATACATGGGTTGTTTCATTGACAAAATTAATAGATGATTCCCTGCTGAAACTATGGATCTTCTGTCCTTGCTTACTGTTTTGGAACCAAATAAAGCCTTAGCTGCCAAACAGTCTACTGGAAATTTAAGACTTAAAGAGAAACATGAACACCTGCTGAAACACTTTTAGTTTATTGTAAGTACAGAGGAAGCTAGGTCAGAATTCACGATGCTGAAGCAAGTTATGGTCTCCAGTGATTCATATGCTTCATTATTGTTTTAACAGTTTACAGAGACCGTGTTGAGTGTGAATAGTGGTGTGTTCACTGAAATGGAGAAGCTACTTCAAATAGACATGGTCATATCAGATGCAAGTGTGTCATGTGATTCAGTGCACAAAATAGACTTAAAAACAAAGTTCAGAAATTCACTGAACAATACAAATGTCACAAATTTAATGCTTATTTCAGAGCTTGGGCCTCTGTGAGGACAGTTTAATTTCAACAGTGCAGGTATAAAGTGGAAAGAAATGAAGAGGAGGAGAGAGGATAGAGAAAAACTGAGAGAGACTGAGGAGAAGAACAATAAAGTATTTAGTTTAGACAGAGAACACCTGATTGAGAAGATGGAAGAGAAAGGCAGATGGAGAAGAGAAAGTATCAATGAGAAAGAGAAAAACTGAGGAGAAGGACAATAATATATATAGTTTAAAAAGAGAACACCTGAGGCAGATGGAGAGGAGTAAGCATTAGTGAGGAAGAGAAAACAGGAGAAGATCAATAGTTTTAGTTCTTGTACCTTCAGTGGTGAGGAGGTTGGCAACGAAACACGGGTCAGCAATAATGTAGGACTGTTTTTGCAGTGAAGTTATGAAGCTGAGGTTGTGTATTAATTGTTTTGATACAGTTGTTTCATTAGTCTACTATTGGTCCCCCAAAGATGCTGGAATCCCTCACATGAGCTTCATTTAAAGGGGGGTAATTCCCTCTTATTTTTAAAAATGAATTTCATGCCCTGCTGTTATATTTTTAGATCAGTCCACCCATTTTCTAACCACTTTATCCAATAAAATGTTGTAGGACAGCCAGAGCCTATCTTTGCAAGCAATGGGTGCAAAGCAGGATAAACCCTGGACAGGATGCCAGTCCATTGCACACAGACACACACTATCACCAGGGCCAATTTTCCCAGAAGCCATTTAACCTGCTAAAATGTTTTTGGGCTGTGGGAGGAAAATGGAGCACCTGGAGTAAACCTATGCAAACACATGGAAAACATACAAACTCTATAGTAGTAGCCTGGGAATTCAAATCAGGGCATCAGAGCAGAAAAATAAGACTGCGTAGTAGTTAATGCTCAAGTGCAGTGTTTGTTTCACTTTAGAGGCGCAAAAAAAACTCAGCCTTTTTTAAAGTATATGGACTATCTTTACTGCTAGCATTTGTACTGACATAGTACTTTCCATCTCCAACAAACTTTACTGTTTTGATAGTCTGCTCAGGGTTAATTGAAACTTAATTATTGATGGAAGTTTTAAGACTTTCTTATAAATTGGTTCATGTAAGATATATGGTGTAAATTGTTATCAGTGCAGCTGTGTAGATGTCTATAACATGAAGTATTAGATGCAGGATTCGCTTTACCCAGTTTGTGCTCAATTCTAAGAGACTGTAATTTCTTTCATGTCTTTCCAATTTCTGTGTGTTCTCTCTGAAATGTTTGTTTTGCCCTTCAGGTAAGATGAATGGGCAGCCGGATATTGAAACCGACTATAAGAAAAAGTACAAGAACCTGAAAAGGAAGTTGAAGTTCTTGGTTTATGTGAGTAAGCATTTTATAGTAAAAGTGAAGAAATAGAGATGACTTCAGAGTATGTTTCAATTATAAAACATATACTCTTGATTATGAGCTGCCTTTACTTTAACAATGCAGGGAAAAATAATTAACTTAACATGGTCTGTACTTTTAACTTGTCCTTTGGCATCATAGAGTGCTTCAAAACATGAGGAAATTGAATCAGTGAGATGCAGTATAACAGCCTTATTCAGATTTAGCCAATCACAAACAAGATTTTGCTGTATCTCTTGCACATTATTCAACACATGTCAACATTTTTGCAGTTTTCAAACATTCTATTTGTGCATGTATTCAATAGCCATCATGACAGGTTGACTGATGCCCAGGGAACATACAGGGAGTGGACAAAATAACAGAAAAAAACTAACAATATATTAATATTAAGGACCTAATAAGGAGTAGGGCCACCCTTTGCCTTCAGAACAGCTTCAGTCCTTCTTGGAATGCTGCGATATAAGTCCTGAACTGTGAGTGGTCTTATATTGCACCATTCTTCAAGAAGAAAAGCCTGTTCTTTGAGGGATGAAGGAGGTGGAAATCTTCATTGCACTCTGTGCTCCAGTACTTCCCATAAAGGTTCAATAATTTTTAGATCTAGTGATTGGGGAGGCCATGGAAGGCGTTTGACTTCATCCTGGTGTTCGTGAAACCACTTTTGAATTTGTTTAGCAGTGTGTATGGGGCATTATCATCCTGGAATATGGGAAAATCATGAGGGAACAGTGTTTGCACCATAGGGTGCACCTGGTCCTGTAAAATGGCCTCATATTCCTTGGTTGTTATACAACCATGCAGAGCAATCATCAAACCTAATGACTCCCACAAGATAGCTGCCCATACCATTATGGATCCCCCACCATGTTTAACAGTTGGCAACAGACATTGTGGGTTGAAGGCATCCTTTGGCTTTCTCCTAACATAAACCTGTCTGGATGTAGGAAATAGGGTGAAAGATGACTTATCAGACCATATTACTTTTTTCCATTTCTCAGGGGTCCAGGTTTTGTGCTCCTTACACCAGGTTATGCGTCTTTGTGCGTTGGCCTGGGATACAGACGGTTTCCGAATGCCAGCCCTGCCATAAATTGCAGCTTTGTGAAGCTCACAACGTACAGTTTTTGTTGAGACTGGGTCACAGAGGTGCTGATTCAATTCTGTGGTAGTTTTTGAGGCTGTACTTTTGTGGCATTTAGCCACTATCCTGTGAAGTGTCCATCTCTTCCTGTCGTTGAGCTTTGACTTGCGACCACTGTTCCTCTTTGCCGATGCAGTTTGTCCATGTTTGGCATGTGCTGTCATTACTTTTGAGACTATTCCCCTTGACACATTAAATAATTTTGACACATTAAAGTTTTTGTGACCGATGCACCTGCAATTCGAGCAACGACTATTTGGCCTCTTTGGAGCACTGTTAGTTTCCTCATATTGCTTTGAAAACTCACATATCAAAGTGCTAATTGTCAGACCTCATTTATAGCTGACACAAACTGCTAATTGGCAATCAGCCTAATATGACTCATCTTTGGAGCTGCATTTGTAATTGTGATTTAGTTACTTCAAATTTAAACCTTTTCATGTGGTGTTTCCGTTATTTTGTCCAACCCCTGTATATCTTATTTTCGCTTTTCTACCTGAAAAGCTTAAATTATTCTGCGGGTATAGAATGACTAGTGGCACTGTCTTCCACACCAAAAAACAATCAGCTAGTGTCGCTCTCTGCCTTCATGTACAACATTCCTTTCAAAACCTCTCTGTTCCAGTTACACCAGCTCTTTATTAATGAAATGTTTTGATCATAATTGATCCTTTAATATTATATTTTCAATATTATAATTTTTTGATCTTTCAGTAAACTGTGAAACAATGGACACTGAAAGCTCTTGACTTTACAGCAGTAGGTACATGCCTGCATTTGTTCTCCCCTTATCTGTATATTATTTCTAGGTAATATAAGGGGGTATGATGTAGGTAAAGCTAAAAAGTTTCACTCCTTCAACCCCAAATCTGAAAAAACTAATTTGCTCAATGCTCCTCATACTGACTTACTGACACAACTCGCCATCTTCTTTCAACTCCAAACTCCAGTCCCAATTTAACACTCTTGTACATGCTTTTAAACCTATAAAATCAAACTGAGACCAATGGCGCAAAAGAAGGCTCTGTAATGTGGATTGTAAATGCAAACAATTTCTAAAAATAGACACAGAAAAGTAAAACAGACAACACAAGGCTAGTTACTTTTAATTTTTGGTTGTGTAATAAGTGTATTAAATGCTCAGTGTAGGCGTCAGTTAATTAGATGGATACCGACGTTCTCCTTTTTCCTCCTTAGTGGTTACTTGATCAGGTGAGTAAGGCTTTTATTTTTGTTTGTTTGAATACATGTGTTGTATCTATGCAGCAAGATTTCTTAATGTCATGGAACATTATATTAAATTCCCCTGTCTCTTAATACCTTACTTGAACATTTGGTTGGAACATGCACATTTTTTGCAAACCAAAACTTCACATATGCATGCAGCACAAAATAACTGTTAACTGATGCTCCTTTAATGTCAAGATTATAGTTAAAAGACAGTGATAACATGGTCCCATATATAATGTCAGAAAAATACTGCATTACAAATGAAATACATAAAATCTGATTTTTATTTTCAGGAGCAAGAATGTTTCCAGGAGGAATTACGTAGAGCACAGAGGAAACTGCTGAAAGTTTGTCGTGATAAGAGGTAATGAACACTTTGTTCCAACTTTCCTTAACAGGTTGTTAAGTGTCTAGGACTCATTCTTCTGATTCATTAGGGGTTCACCTGAAAAGCTGAAGTTATTCTGCGGGTATAGAATGACTAGTGGCACTGTCTTCAACTCCACAATACAGTTAGCTAGTGTCACTCACAGCCTTCTAGTACAACTTTCCTTTAAAAAACTCCCTGTTCCAGCTACACCAGCTCTTTCTTAGACATTTGTTAATAATTGATCTTCCAATATTAGGTTTTCAATATTATAATTTATTGTTCTAAAAACATCTGTAGCATGGCAATATAAGGAAGGATTACACAATTGGCTGTCAGTGTTTTGAGATTGTTTTTGACAAAGCTTCATAGAATTAAAAGATCTTCATTCTATCCGCATATAATTTTATGTTTGGCTTGGAGATATTGCATAGCATAAAAAGATTTCATTGCTGTGACATGCAATTCCTAAAAGCACCATCGGAGCACAAAGTTACCCGAGGGGGGTTTTAAGTGAGCCATTTCCTATTCTTACAGCACATCTTTTTTCACCCAAATTCCAATGACAGTGTTGGCAGAAGCAGTTATTGTAGTGTATTTTACAGTTTTATATTAACAGAGTTTGTGTATGTTATTTTTCTGCAGGAGTGTTTCTGAGCAGAAACGAATGATATTGTCAGAACTGCCATTGTAACTTTGTTTTTTTTTCCCACAGTTTTTTACTTGACAGACTTCTGCAGTATGAACATGTGGATGATGACTCTTCAGGTAGTTTATCTCCCAGTCATTCTAGCTCATTGTATGTATCTGTCTCACTTTGGTTTTATTGGCTACAGTCTAGATTAAGTCTGGATTAGCTAGACTTTTCTAAATTAACATAAACTCTTATTTCGTAGAAAAATTACATGACTGATAATTGCCACTCTTAAATTTCATTCCAATACTTGTGAAGCACTAAGTTAACATAAACCATAATAAGCATGTAATGTCCAGCCATTCAGAATGTGCACGGGATAATGCAGTACTTTGGTGTGCACGTGCTGCATTTTACCACACCTTTTAAAAATACTCAGTTGTGGGACTGCACTACTTTGTAAAAATAGCAGTGAAAGCTAAATGTGGCATGTAGAAGCATGGGCTGTCACTAGAAAACACCTGGTTTTGAATACTGGTCAATACTGAGCGACAACCTTTTTCCAATTATAGAATTTAAGTTGTATACTGACTTTTATTCATTTTTTTTAACTGTATACTACAGTATTTTAAATATTGAATTAATTAAAAAAGAGTAACATTACTCTTTAACAAAACAAACAAAACAACATTACTCAGTTCAATATAGGAAAATAGTTCATTATTCTAGTGTGTCTTCTTGTGAAACAATGTGCTTCTCTCAGGCTTACATCCGCATTGAGATAATCTATAATTTGCCATAATGTCAATTTCAGCAATGAGTAATCAGGATAATTTAACTTTAAATTTCGATTATGAAAAATGTATTTCACACTTACTGTACTGTAGTGGCTTCAAAACCCTAAGATATCATACTGTATATACAGTATATTTACACGTTATATAATCACATTGCAGTTCATTGCCGTGTATGCTACTGTTTCAGTGTATCTATGGATCATGGGATTCGCATGTGTGGAACATCGGGAGATTAGACCCTGCAGGTCTTGATGACACTACGAATGAGTCCCTGAGGCATACTGTCCAAGTTTCAAAATTATAAAAAAAATATAAAACTTTGTTGAGCACTTTCCCCTAGTGCAAGTTGATCATATGCTAGCTGGCTCCCTTCTTCCCGTGCTCTGTCCGAGCATCCTGGAGATGGCCTGGATATTACGTTATTATTAATATTAATACTTGATATGTACAATTATCAGAAAGGTAAATATAGTTTGCATAGTATTTTATTGTGAGAGAATCGCAAATATGTTAGTCATTGTATTAACAGTTACAGCAGATATTCACACCTGAAAACACTAGATTTTTTATTATACTTGGAGTGTGAAGATTGAGTGAGCACAGTGTACAGTGCATAGTGAGATTAACACAGTGAGATTACTGAGATAGTTAATTTTAGTAAATATGTTGACAAATGTCTGGATTTTTAGTTTCAGCAGGCAAAATAAAATTGTATCCAGCTCTGAATTAGCTACATGGCGTTGCCCCCGTGAAGTTTTCGGGAAAGGGGGTTAGTGCACAGCGTTTCTCACAGAGTAGTGCCTGTAGTGTTTGTTTTAATATAACATTTTTTTAACATTTGTAATCTCTATTTTTGCAAATACATTTTGTATAGTTATTTAGTTTGTGTCTGCTTGTTAGCTGGTGGGCAAAAGTTCGAGGTGAAAATTCTTCCACAGGGAGGGTATCTTTAAAGTGGAGAAGATAGTACCAAAATTCTTTCGGCTCTGTATGTCGCCTAAGCCATTCCTCTTTGGCATTTTGGCTGTCTGACTTGTCCCCATTTTTAACCATTCTGAATTGCAGCAGGTGAGAGATATTACGGAGAGAGAAAAAAGTGAATCCTAGCTACAATACATTTATATATTTTTGTGGTAAGAGGAAGCAATACATCAGGATTTACTGCGAGAAATTAGTGTAAAATTTATAGATTAAATCTGAGCCTAAATATAGACTTAAAATCTCGACAAACAGAGGAATGTTGAAAATGTGTATTTTTTCTGGAGCAGAAATACAAATAGACAATAAATGCTTTTTGACATCTCAAATCAGTTTTGATTAAGGTCACCAAAATTAACAAGAAAAACTTTCAGAGAGCAACTGCTTTTTGTTTACATAGAATAAGTAATTAAGAATTTGAGCTATCTAATTTCTTATGTGTTAAAACAGTAACATTTCACCTGCAGAAGATTGCACCAGAGTCAGCACTAGCTCTGCTTGCCATAGATGTTCAGTTGCTGAATTAAGGGTGAATTAAGCCATATCAAGTGCAATTCAGTGATCAGTAATAACAGCTTAAAATGTGCATAGGTTATTGTAAAAATTCTGGAAATTTCACATTTAAAGAGCTTTGAAGGACAAGTAACAAAAGAGAGAGAAAACTTAAGCTTTTCAAGTTTTAGAAATGGAGTAGGTGTTAATTTAAAATGAGCAGGTAGGAAAAAAAGGAAATCATGGTCAGACAGTGCAAAAGAGGAATGCAGGAACACTTGCAAAAGCTTAGAAATACAAAACAAATCCCAGAAAGCTGTTAAAAAAGAACATATGGACATAATAAATGTTTCCATAGATACTGAAATGAGATTAAACATATTTTAATTGTATTTTAATCGAAAAACATTAAACGTAAATTTATTTTAGATTTTGTGTAGTTGCTAGCATGGAACTGTTTGTTGGATGTACATAAATAGAAGGAATGGGCAAACATACAGTAGCTGATGTTGATCTGCGGACCCAGCATTAAAGGATGTTCATATTTAGAGGCAATTTATTTAAATGACAAACTAGCTGTGGATACTGATGTGCCCGAGAGGTGGAAAGGAGGTTTCCCTAAGCCAGCACATTAAAATTTAGCTTAAGTGAGTAACTGCTGCCATCTCATAGTGGGTTATTTTCTAATCTCTTTATCCAGTACAGGGGAGCTCCCTGGACATAACACCTGTCCATCACAGGGCAGACATGCAGACACATTCACACCAGGGCCAATTTGTCCAGAAGCCAATAAACCTACCAGTATGTTTGGACTGCGAGAGGAATTCAGATCACCTGAGAAAACCCATGTGAACCCAGAGAGAATATGCGAAGTACACAAATATAGTACCCCACAAATTGAGCCTAGGGCCCCAGCACTGTAAGATAGCAATGTTAACCTCTGTGCTACCATTAGAAATGGAAAGATAGATAGCCATCTTTGTAGTTCAAAGATTTTCATGCAAAATTTAATTTTGAAATCCACTGAGACAGCTGGTGCTACTTTTATATTTCTGAAAAAAAATATACAAAAAGCTTGCTAACCTCTGTGCCATCCTATTCTTTAGGTAATACATTTAATTTATATAAACCGGTACATTATTATCAATTGTTGATTAGTTAGTAAAGTATGTTAAATTATTTTTGACAGTCTTTTTAAATTTTATTGTTTTGTATTTTACTTATTTTCTGATTTAACAAAGCCGTTTTGAACAGTCTTGTAAATTAATATTTTTACAAGATGTGGAAGTGCAACAATTATTACACGACGGGAGACAAGATGGCACTGCTAAAGAAATTTAATATTATTGATCACTAATAGTTTATGCTAACACCTGACAATCTTATAATTATTGAACTAAGTGTGACATAACATTCAGAAATACAAAAAATAGTTTGTGGTATTTGTATAGATGTAACTTATCTAAAATTTATCAAATATTAAAAACAATTAAAATGTATAAACTTTCCACGTGTAATGTAATTAAGAAGTACAATAAACTCCTGCTTTGTTTAACGATGGTTTGAAAAATAAAATGTTTAATGATCATTAAAAGACTTGAAGTTAAAAGAAACGATTTATGTTGCTTGATTAATTTCAAAAACTAAATTTTAAAGGCATGCGCGCTTGGTGCCTTACACACTTCAGGCTTCTCTGACAGAGCTCTGTGGGAGGTGTGCTATTTTCTTAGTGACCTGGTGATCTGCTTCACACCATGGGAAGACATGAGAATGTGATTTTTTCTGTACAAAATGCGTGTTGTTTAAAACCTTTAAACAAAAAGTAAATAAAACTTGGAGTTACACAAAGATCCGTAGCTGATCACGTGGAAGAAAAATAAACCGTTTTTCTCGTATAAAAAGTGGTTTTTAATTATCTAAACCCGTTTTTGTAGCTCTTAAAGCTACGTTACGTCATTGTTTCTTATTTTTGATTTTCTTTAAAAAAATAAAAAAATCATTGTGCCGTACAGTATTATGTTACGTTTTTGAAAATATTTTTGAGAGACTTCAGAATGCTTCGACCGATGCATAAAAAATGTAGCATAATTCGTACTGTCATGAAAAAGCAATTATTCTGCTTTATATGGTCAGACATTTAGAAAACGTACATTTGTTTCCATCCATTTTCTAATCTCTGTATCTAGTACAGGGGAGCTTGAGCCTATCCCAGCAAGCAACAGGCTCAAAGCAGTTGAATAGTAATTCTTTGTAATAACTCCCTTACACCTGGGATCCACTCTATTCAAATGAAGGTTTCTAAAAATTCAACCAGGTACTAGATTTTACAAATCACAGCCTTTAAAATGCATGAGGTTTGAAGGCTCTCTGTCATTTGTTCACAAAGTTATTGACATCTGAAACATCATGTCTCATAAATAGGTGTTTTAATAAGTAAGCGAAGGTTATGAAAACTGGAGAAAACAAATGACCCTGAACAAAATACAAGAAGTTTGAAATTATTATTTATTATTAATAAATTCATATTGTTAATAATGATCAGATACTTTATTATAGTTCAGTTTCAGTGACCTTATGGTTTATGATCTCGATTATGATTATAATATATATGATTTAGTTTTAAGGCTTGTTGTAAAAGCTTGTGTTAAATTGCCCCACGGGATGAATAAATTTTGAATAAAAAAGTGCATCTTTTTACTGAAATAACGGCAGCAAGTATTCATATAAAAAGTTAAAACATTATACCTTTAAAAAGTATATCAACTTAAAAAAGGTAGAGCAAGCACGTCAAAACTTTTTCAAAATAAGTACAGTAAGTGATCGAATTAAAGACTGTGATGCATGAAATGTTTCATAAGAAGGTGGAATACTGTTGTGTCTTTTTTTTTTAATTTTAGGTACCAAACCAGCCATATAGAGTATGTATAATATATTTATATTCCTAACTTAATATTGTTTATGACCTTCAGAGACATTATGCTCCTGTTATTCAGCTACCAAACGTTCCCTTTAGTTTTAAAATTCCATATTAATATTACATATTAAGCTGATTTAAACACGCACAGTAGAGAAATTAAATGAAGCAATTCACTAACATCTAATGCACCACAAGTGCCACCTGTTGATCATCTTTGGCCAATGAATGACGTGCCGCTGTAACCTGCAGCCCCATTCACGTGTTATGGGGTTTTACCACACATTTTGAATGGCTACATCTGGTGCTGTCACATGCTACATGGTGCTGGGTCTGTGCTGAGCAGAAAATATAGAGCCATTGAAATTTAAACAGTTTAATGTGTAAACTCTTTCAATTTCTTAGAAAAAAGTCATGACTTCTAATGACCATTTTTCTCAATTAAACAAAATCAGTAGTTTTGAACCTCTTTATTTCGAAGAAGAAAAGGTTTTGGGTAATTGTCTGTCAGATGTCTCAGGTTTGTCAGGTATTTGTTTTTGTAAAGAGTTTATTTATAAAAGATTTTATACCTGTTTTGATTTAAAACCCACAACTACCCCATTGGATTTTGTGCAGATCAGCTACTGTATGTGACATTTTAATCTGCTTTTTCAGATTTCCTTAGATTTACAGATCAGCCAATCTCTGTGGAAGAAATCTATAACAGCTATGGGATAGTTGCTCTCACTTGTCTTCCAATGAAAAGTATGGAGAGAATAGCGATTTGTGTGTGTGGCACATTGGGATACAAGAAAGCACTGCTTGAGAAATTCTGATTGGGAGAAAGAAGTTTTTTTCCTCATTTTCCTCGTTCCTCAAAAATTTTTTTTCCTCATTGCAGTATTTAGTGTGATTTAACAATAGTACATTGGAACATACAAACTATCCCACAAATAAATAAAAATGCATGTTCAATTTATTGTAATCCCACAAACCACATCACACAACACACATGTATAATAATTTGCAATATTAGGCAATAAACAGTAGAACCACAATTCACCATTATTTTAACAATTACAACAGATACAAATCTTAACACGAATCTGAAACCTTTTAAAACAGAAGCTATTAACCCTACTTCACACCAGCATGTCTTGATCAAGGTGTGCCCAGCTGGTGTTTTGTTTTTGTTTGCTCCTTAATGTCTCTCATTTTGTCCATTTGCACCATGATGTAACTCTTCCTCACAGACCATCTTGCTCATCTATGGAACCTAATCACCCTCACGCTAGCAGCTACTGACTCACCCATATTCTACCAGTCTTCCCTACGATTTTGACTTTTCAATTAATATTTGCTGGCACCTCCACCATGTGCCCCCAGACTGCATCTTACACTCATAACTCACAATTACTTACAATTAATTGTAATTACAATTACTAGAAAATCACCCTCAGCATTTTTAGCCTCTGGCAGCGTTAAACACCCTAATCAGAGTATTCACTTCTTTATATACCAGAACGTCATCAGCATAAAGTGTTACCTTATGCTCCGTTCTTTTCAAAAACATCCCCTTTATGACCTGCTCCTACCTAATTGCTTGGGCAAGAGGTTCAATGTATAGAGCAAATAAAAGGGGAGATAGTGGGCATCCCTGATGTGTGCCCCATTCTAAAGCAGTGTTGCCTGTGAGGTCACCATTTACCCATACTCTAGCTATGGGGTTTGTGCAGAGTTTTAAAACATTTAACTGACTCTTCTGTGAAAACAAACCTCTATGATACCTGAAATAAGTATTTACAATTCACAGAGTTAAAAGCTTTTTCTGTAACTAAGCTCACTAGAATTGTTCCAATTTGTTCTTTTTTTGTATAGTGAAGCTTGTGAAGTGTTTATCTAATGAAATCCTAAGTTTGTCGTCCGCTGATAAATCCAGTTTAACTGATTTCTGACACAAATGTCCACAATCTTTTAGATATAATTGTGGCATATAACATATAGTCCACGTTTAAAATTGAAATTGGTCAGAACGACGAATAATTCTCTGTCTTTGTCCTCCTTGGGAATAACTGTGATTATTGTTTCTCTCCATGAGGGAGGAGTGATTCCCTTTTTTAAAGGGTCCGTTTGAAAGATGATACGAGAAGAGGGGAGATTTATTTTCTTAATGTCTTGTACCACTCTGATGGAAATCCATCACTACCTGGTGATTTATTATTTTTTAGATAACTTATTGCCTATCTAACTCATCTTGTTTAATTCTAAGCTGAGTGTGGGACAGAGTAGTAAGTGTAGCCCCTCTCTAAAGGATGAGAGTCCTGCCACACATCTATTACTCCTAAATCCTTAAATGTTTTCTTCAGCAGTCCAGTGTGTGAAGTCTGATTTCTCTTGGGGTTAGTTGAATCCAATTTATGATAATTAAGTACCATGTTGAAATCCCCACCACAAATAAGTGTTCCCTGAGTTTCAGAAGCCTGAATGTCAGAGAGTATCTTTTTGAAATCCCTATTACTTCCAGGGTGTGCATAAACATTAAGGTTATGCTCCAACCTCCCCTGAGCTAATATTTATTTTTATTCTTAATTTCTTTTAAGGGATCAAAGTTCATAGAGTTAGGTATTAAAATAGATAAGTCTCCCAGTGGATTTGCATCTTGGCTGGATATGGTGTATGGAAGCGGATGTTATTAGCTTTAAGAATCTTTTTGATCTCTTTGAGCTTTGTGATCACCTCTGTTGAGTAGTCAAGGAGTTGAGTAGTTTCTAAAAGAAACCACCTTGTTCTTAAAAGTAATTTCTTTAGCCCATGCTGTCTTCAGGATGAGTTCTTTCGTGCTGTATTGTTGAAAATGATAAGGGATCTGTGTGCTCTTTGAATCTGTAAATCAGTGCCCTCTTGCAAGGAGAGCTTCTTCTTCAGAAAGTTTTCTATGAAACTGTACATCGAGGTTCCCTTCGAGTCTTCTTTGATACAATAGATGCGAATGTTATTATGTCGAGATCTCCCCTCTAGGTCAGTCAGTTTGGCTTAGTTTTTTTTCTGTCACGCAGGGCATAGAGCATGCCGTCCTTCAGGTCAACATTCACTGTTTCAAGCTCCTGAATACATTTCAGGAGCGGTGTTCATCGTCATATGTTCTCACTTTGGGAGATTTTTGTGCTTTTTGTTTCGGTAGACCTTTCTTGGACTTTGCCCCACTTATATTTGGATTGTAAAATTGTTTACATTTTTTTAAAATAGTTGAATTTTGTGGGGTTTTACTCTCAATGACCGGGAGCTATGCCATCATCTGTATTACTGCATCACCGGACGTCCCCAGAGTATTCACTTCACATCTAAAGTTCTGTCCATTAATGATTTATCATTCCAAGCACTCTTATTACCTTGCTTGCCTGCTATCTTCAAATTGATAAAAATAAGCTTGTATGAAAAAAAACAGGCATATCATATTATATACTCTCTGTATTCATTACTTCTGTGGGTGATGTGGGATTTCAGTTTACTATAACACAAATCAGAAATTGTTACTGTAGATTGCGAGGGAATAAGTGACGACTTTTAGGAACCAATCAAACGTAACTTACAGTCTTACAAATTATAAACATACAATATACACATTATTGATATAAAACCAAAACATGCATATTAAACAACAAACATAATAGACCATCCCTGTGAAAAGGCTGGCTGTAATACGGATGGCTGATCATTTACTCACAGATTACAAATTTTAATAATTTTACAGTTAAAATACACATTGACTATAACATGTTAGCTTCAGTTTAAGCCCTAAATCAGTTGTCTACTGTCTGTATTTCCAGAGATATTACAAAATGTAGAATTTTCCTCTGGAGGCCTGTAAGAAGCAGTTTGTGCATAGTTTGTTTCACTTCCACAGCCATGCATCTTGAAAGTCCTGATTCGGTCTGCTTACAGTCACATGGGTGAAAAAGTCATATTGTCAGTTCAGTTGTAGAAATATGAGGAGCCAGTGAGTTAACCAAAAAAAAAAAGGTGGTTTACAGTTTTTAAAAGCACAACATCACAAGTTAGTGATTGGTCGAGATGCTATCAAGTATAGTTCTGTTACCCACTCTTCAGATCCCAGTTGGTGCATCTTCCTTTAGGTAATGATTAGTGACATTGGAACTGTAATTTTAGGAAAAAATGAAACTACAGACTTGATTGAGCCCATCTGTGCTATACAGTTGCAAGAAAAGGTTTGTGAACTCTTTGGAATAACCTGGATTTCTGCGTTAATTCTTATAAAAATGTGGTCTGATCTTCAACTAAGTCACAATAATAGACCAACACAGTCTGCTTAAACTAATAATGCACATACAAGTGTACTTCTTCTCAATATTGAACACATCGTTAAACATTCACAGTCTAGGTTGGAGAAAGTATGTGAACCTCTAGGCTAATGACTTCTCCAAAAGCTAATTGGAGTCAGGTGTTCCAATCAATGAGATGAGATTGGAGGTGCCCTGCCATATAAAAAAGGCACAGTTTCACCGTCGATTAATTTATTTTGTTAACGAGATTTAATAACTGAGAAATTATCATAATAAACTTTATTTTATATAGCGCCTTTAAAGGTAGCTTCTCAAAGCGCTTTACAGAATGACAACAGCAACAGCAACAATTAAACAACAATTAGATGGTGGTACTCTAATTACCCCTCTGCTACAGTAGGAGCAGAGGGGTAAAGAATGGAACCAGTTAAGTAACGGCTCTTCTAAAGAAGAAGGTTCTGAGTCTGGATTCGAAGGAGTTTAGAGAAGGTGAGTCTCTGATATCCGTGGGGAGAGAGTTCCAGAGATTGGGGGCATAAAAAGTAGAAGGCCCTGTCACCCCTAAAGATGTAGATGGGTTTGGGGGACAGTTAGGAGACCAGAATTAGAGGAGTGAAGGTTGCAAGATGAGGTGTAGAGCAATAATACATCAGACAGGTACTGAGGTGCCAAGCCATGCAGAGCTTTATAGGTGAGCATGGGGATTTTGAAGTCGACATGAAACTTGACAGAAAGCCAGTGCAAGAATTCCAGGATAGGAGTAATGTGATCACTTGCACTAGACCTGGTCAGGATTCTGGCTGCCGAATTGTGGACATACTGGACATACTGGAGTTTGTTCAATACCCCAACGAGTAGAGCATTACAGTAGTCAATTCAGGAGAAGACAAAAGGGTCAATTTCAGCCACAGGTAAAGATGACATAGGGCATAGTATAGCCATGTGTGTTAGGTGAAAGAAAGATGTTTTAACAATATGCTGCACATGTGGGTCGGATGTTAAGCCTGAATCAAATATCACCCCAAGGTTTTTCAATTTAGACTAAAGCTCAAATACAGAACCATCCAAAGACAGGGTTACAGTACTGGCTTTACGAAGTTGATGGGGGGTGCCAATAAGCAAATACTTCAGTCTTGTCGCAGTTACGATGAAGGAAATTTTGAGTCATCCAAGTTTTTATGTCAGAGATGCAATTAGAATAGAGACAGCCACGTCGGTGTCAGGTTTCAGGTGTCAAGAAAGACAAAGTGAAAGCGATAATTAAATCAAATCAAATGCACAGCAATACAGCATGCAGCAGTAGTTGTTGGCAATGAAATGTCTTTTCTGCGAGCTCACAAAAGTCCCATCACAATAATCACAAAAGTAAGGTTACGAAAACAATGTTACATTATAATAGATAATAATGTAATAGAAATTGAATAACACTCAATATGAATAGAGCAGCTACATATGCAGCCATTCAAGGTGCGCGGCACAGACACGTACCGCGGGTAATTGACTACGTCCTTGCGCATCGTGACACGCAATGTCGCAGTACGTTATTGGTTGACCGACAGGGGGACTCGTGGTGCGTTGGTCTGTCGTAGAAAGATTTAAATGTCTTTACTGTGCCCGTTTTAGTATTGAATATTTATATGGAAATTTTCTGAAGGGTAAAGTAGTAGTAGCTGAGCATAAAAAGAATAGGAGCATAACGAGTGTGAAGGCCATAAACTATATTAATTTTGGAACATAAACATACAGTATTACAGTATATGGCTGGTCTCGGTACTTTATAAAGAAAAAATACACACCAGTATTCCATTTCTCCCTAATCATTTTAAGCATCGAAGTCTTAAACATGTGAAATAGCGTGTATAAAAAGAAATTAATAACGATATAATTAGATTCATATACTGCAACACAGTAGTACACGCTGTACAATGTCTGTTGATTCTGTATGTGTAGGGCTGTTTCACCTCTCCTTATGTGACCTTGCGGGTGGTACTGTGGTCTAAGTTCCCGACTTCTGAACCACAGGTTGGGTGTTCAAATCCAGCCGGCGTCACGACTTTTCTTTTAACAAACATTTCTTTAAAAAATAAAATAGCAATATTATGGACAACTAACTGACTTTTTATATTTCTAAATATCACAACATGTTCGAATTTAAGTCATTTTTAAAAACAATTAATAGTCACCTTCTTTCCTTCTGACAACGGTCCCTGCTTCTGCTTCCTGCTTCTATCGTGTGTGTGTGTCTGGGGGGGGATCCCTTTAGATCTCCCTTCAGATTTAAAAGGTTATTAATCATATCATCGTTGTCGCATCTTTTGCTGCCTGGGTAAACTATCACAAAGCTTTAGAGAACTTAACATTTCTATTATCAACAAATTGTAAATACTACGTTTACATTAGCATTATTAATTTTTCACTTGAGTGTATGGAGGATTGTCAGCTGTCGCTGAGAGCAGACCCCCCCTCTTAGGCTGCACAAACGGTCATTTTTTATAGAGAAATGGAGGCTGTACAGTATGCGTTACAGTATAAACATTTACATTGATTTAAATCGCAAATGCATGTTTAATTATATGTATTTTTTGATTCACAATCAGACAAATGCAACATAAATCGTTATCTTTGTCTTATAAGTATCTTAAACTTTCAGCATAGCTTTCTCCCCATTTAGATTTATTTTTCTTGGGATTTTGGGTTCAAATGTGGAGAGATTAGATTGTAATCGTTTTTATTTTTTAAATACATTTTAGAAAAGTGTAATCTATACTAAAAAGCTGTATTTATTTAATACCACTTGATACTTTTATTTTAAATTATATTACAGCATTGTACACATGCTTAAAAGAGAAGAGAGAAAATGCAAGCCTTCTTCAGGTGTGAGGGTTTCTGCTCAGAATGAAACGCTAAAGATTTCAGTGCTTTGTGTATATTCTAATGGCAGTGGGGGCAGGGTGTGTGGGAACAGGTTTGGTTGAAATTGCATTGGATATCTATGTTCTTCACACCTGAAACATTTTCTCTGAAAGCATTTTCTTCCCAGTTTAGCCAATCTTGTTACAGCATGTTACAGTTTACCATTGTTAACCATATTAATTTTAAGTGCTTAATGCCATTTTTTGACCACGCACGAATATTCTTATGTCCATATCTTCGCAAGGGAATCAGTGCGAGTTGTAATACTAATTAAATGACCGCGGTCACTTTGCACCCCCTCTGACAGCAGGATCTCCTATTCTTAGCTCAGCAGCTCATTGCAACATAGGGTGTTTTTTTACACAGTGACACAGTGTCGCGTTGTGAATCTGTTTTTCTTTGTTTACAAAGAAAGTGGAATACAGTGATACTACCTCCTATATCGTTACATATGTTTAGATATTTAGACCCGGTGCAGCACCGAGAGATGGAGGAAGCGCGGAACTCAGCAGTACAGAACGAACGTTCTGCTGCCTTGAGCGCTTAATGGCACCAATCGCGTCTACATTTATAACTTAGTTTTTAAAATTAATCAAGCAATATATGCATCTCTTTTTACTTTTAAGTCCCTTAATTATCATTAAGCACAGCTTTCTCACCACGTAGACTACTTTTTGATACCATCCTTAGACAAAGCAGAAACTTGTTGTACTTTCTAATGACATTACAAGTGGAAAGATTACAGATTTTAATCGTCTTTCATTTTATTACGTTATACATTTTAGAAACGTTTCATCTATACAAACACCACAAAACTATTCTTGATTGTATTTCTGAGTGTTATGTTACACTTAGTTCACTGTTTTAAATACATCTAATTAAGAAAGTTAGGTGTTAGCATAAACTATTAGTAATCAATAATATTAAATTTAGCACTGTAATGGGTTGTTCCACTTTCCCCCGCATCTTGTAAAAATATATTTTCATTGTTCAAATATACATTAAATCTGACTATCATATAATAAGTTAAATACAAAACTAAAGAAAAAATAGGGTAAAATGTAATTCAAAATATTTTGCTAACAATCTTAACTGTTTATAAATAATAAAATGTATTAACTAAGGAGTAGGATGGCACAGTTGTTAGTATGCTTTTTGTTTTGTTTCTTTTTCATAAATATAACAGTAGTACCTGATGTCTCAGTGGCTTATGCGTGCTAACCTGTGAACTAGAAAGATAACCATCCATTTCTAATGGTGGCGAAGTGGTTAGCATTGCTATCTTGCAGCACTGGGGTCATAGGTTCAATTCCTGCCGGCCTGTGTGTGTGGAGTTTGCATGTTCTCTCTGGGTTACATGGTTTTTCTCCATACTGTATGTGTGATATGACTCCCTCTCACACTCCAAAACATACTGGTAAGTTAATTGGTTTATGGGAAAACTGGCCCTGGTGTGTTGTTTGTGTCTCTCTGTCCTGTGATGGACTGGCGCTATGGGATAGGCTCCAAATCCTCTGTACTGCATAAAGAGATTAGAAAATGGATGGAAGTAAAGGCACTGTGTGGATGGAACTATACACAGTGTTAAAAACCCACTATGAAATGGCAGCATCTCACTGAGAATAAAATATGTTATAGTGCTGGCTTAAGGAAACAGCCTTTCCACCTCTCTTGCACATCAGTATCCTTACCTATTTATTTAAACAAATTGCCTCTAGTTATAAACATCTTAATATGCTGGCTCTGTGGATCAGCATCAGCTATGTTTGCCCATTCCTTCAATTCATGTGCATCCAACACACAGTTCAATGCTAGAAACTACACAAAATCTAAAATACAATCCTCATTTCAGTATCTATGTAAACATACAGTCTGTTAACTTCATCATCTTCATCAAAAGTATGCCTAACCCCATTAGGAAGTGTTCTTGTTATCAGTGTATTCCTCAACTTTCCTCAAAATTATCTTTTTCTTACCAACATCTCTAGTCTTTTATCCTGCAATAACTCCGCCAACACTTAAATGCCCAAAAGCTGCTTGTGTTAATTTCTTAAAATCACAAATATCATATTTAAATACTGGCCATGTAATATGCATTGTGGAATAATAGTTTATTTTAAAGGGAACTAGAGAAACTAGGAACTAGAGAAATCAAGAAAGGCTTTTTTTCTAGAATTAATAAATGCTCATCCTGTTCACTGGGGAAATTAAATTCACACTGAGCAATCTTCAATATGTTCAGAATATGACAGCGAGAATCCTAACAGGGATGCATTACACTTGTCTTCAAGTCCTTGCACTGGCTTCCTATCAGGTTTCGAGTCAACTTCAAAATCCTCATCCTCATTCAGTACCTACTGTATATGGCTTATTATCTGTCTACTCCCCGTCTACTTGTCCATCTGAGTCTGGTCTTCTAGCTGTCCTCAAGAACATCTACATTCTGTGGGTGACAGGACCTTCTCTAACTGCACCCCAGAGCTCTCGATTTGTATCCCCAGTGATATCAGTCACGTACCCTGAGTGCATTAAAATCTAACCTCAAAACCTTTATTTTCAGAAGACTTAGTGTCTGTATCTGCTTCATTTTCTAATTTTGGTAGCACCCCTAACTGCTTGTCTTTCTTATATGTATTTACTTTGTAATCTGTGGTCCTTTTAACTGTTTTTACATCTACTGTATTGCTTTGAGATGCCACTTTTAAAGGTGATATATAAAATAAAGTTTTGTATTATTGTTATAGAGAAATATGATCAGATTTTCCCTGGTTCAGAAAAAAAGATCTAAAGTATAATAGTTTGTCACTCTTCTCATTCCCTCTTTGCTAAATGGCTTTTCATACTACTCTGATCAGTCTAACTGCCTATTTTCTGTGCTTTATCCTGCTAGATTTGCAGTTATTCTGGAAATTTTCTTTTTGAAATAACTCATTTCTATATACTTTTTTTACTGTTAACATCTTGCAGCAACTCTGCGACAAAATATACATTTAGCTCAATCTGACAGTTCATCCTGCTACCAACATTGAATAAAAAAATATTAAGATTTCTATATTTATGTCTTTATTTAGTGGTTTCATTAGTGACAAAGGCTAAACTTTCTTGGAAAAATGTATTTTATGTGTTGAGGAAAAACTGACTTGCTTTAACAAAATATATTTACAAATCCTTTTACCTGGCAATCTACCTGAATGCCCAACTATCTGAGAAACCCTCCATGACACCATGTTTGCTATTAATTCATTTAGGGCTCACTGACAGGATTGCTGTTTTTTATACATGCCAAAACATTTCGGTGCCATCATCTCCACTTTAAAGGTACCCCCGTGCTGGAAGAATTTGACCTCGGAACGTTTGCCCAGCGTACTAATATAGGCACATCCCGGAATTTTGACTTCACTGTGTAATGAAGAAATTGTAAAGACTACTTCTTAGCGTAGAAAAAAAAGCTTGGATTCCCATGGACAGTATCTTATACACATATCTCTTGATGATCCGTGTGATATTTTGAGCTCTCGTTGAATGATAAAAGTGTCACACTTTAAATTCATTGTTAGAAATTATGAAACGCTCTGTTAAAAGCAAGGGAGTTTTTATATCTGTTATAGTAAAAGAAAATGCCTGATGAACTAGGGATTGAACAGTTTTTCAGTGCTTGTACAATCGATGGAAATGTTCAAATAAATGTGCTAAAGAAATAAACAAAAAAGTAAGTTATTCCTTAATCATATTGGCTAGCTAATGTCCCATCCTTGTTAGTTAGATCAACGAAATGCTGTGGTGGGTGTTACTTTTTGTCGATGAAGAAATAAAGTCTTTTCATTTAAAATGACGGTTGCAAATAGTGTGGACCAGCGTAATACTTTGAGTTTTACTGGTGGAGCTCATACAGCTGTGTCTGGATATCTTGGTCAAATATTCGGCTAGTGTGTATTGTCTGTTTAGGGTTCTGTAGCATTCCACACAGTTGGGCAGCTTGTTCCCCCCTCCCACTGAAGACTCGACCCCTTCTACTTTGAAAATACCTGTGAAACCGGTTTCATTCGTCACAGCCAACACTCCCGCAGAGAGTGATGAAAACCACATGTAAGACTTTGGTGCTTAAAATGTTTAGGGAAAAATGGAGTATTGGTGTGTATTATTTCTTTAAATCCCAATAACAGCAACATACAGTTTACATAATATGTTTATGTTAATATTGTTTATGACCTTTATGACCTTCGTTATGCTCCTCTGCGTTTTATGCTTAGCTACTAAAATTTCCCTTTAGTGGTAAAATTCCATATACTGTAAATATTCAATACTAAGTGGATTAAAATGTGATCAGTAAAGAGATTAAATGATTAAATCTTTTCACTAACGACCAATACACCACATTATCTTCCGTGTAGCATTAACATTGGAATGTTTTTTTTACAAGTGTAAATACATTTTAGCAAGTCATGTACCATAAAAGTATGGTAATTAAAAACCATTCATACTTTCGCTGGAGTTTAAATAAAGTCGATGTTTTCTCTTTTGGCTAGACTTGACTATTTAGCCATGAGATAAACAATAGATTGTCATTAGACAACCTTATGTTTAATAATCTTCCTTGTTATGCACAGTGAGAATAATAATGTAATGAGAATTAATTGAATCACAGAGTGCTCATACATTTTTGCTAGGAAGAAAACAGATAGGTGTTCTGAAAGGTCACATATAAACAGGTTTTCAATGGACAGAGTGATAGTATAATGATTTCAGGTTTGGATAGGACAGACCAAAAAACTCAGACTTGCGGAGTTAAAAGCTGCCTTTATTTTCTTCTCCGTCACCACCTGCCAGCTTCACACGCGTTACAGTATGCTCCTATTCTTTTTATGCTCAGCTACTAAGATTTCCCTTCAGTGGTAAAATTCCATATAAATATTCAATACTTTAACGGGCACAGTAAATACAGTACAGTTTGCATACAGTAATATGTTTATTTTCCTAAATCAATCTCTTTTATGAGCATGTGAAAGGCATGGTGAATCGGAGATTCTCAAAAATTGCTGTACTTTGCATGATTGGAAACAAATGCGTGATTGCGATATGCTGTGGTGTTACTTTTACAAAGACGGTCAATGAAAAAAAGAACGTGGACCAGGGCAATACTTTGAGTTTACAGCTTGTCCAAGGTCATTCATTATTAATACTATTAGTAATATCTTCGGTAAAGACTTTGATGCCGACAGCTCAAACATGTGAGGTTGAGCTTTATTAGCTCCACCTTGAGGAAATTTCGGATACTATTATTTACTTGCGGTACCATGTGGTATCATGCGGCACTATAGGTATTAATACGGTAACTTGCGGTAAACTGCGTCAAGCGCACCGCAAAATAATGCGGTATCGCCCGCTTGTTTTGAATGGCTGCATCTGTGTGTGCCCATTATGTATGCAATATTATATCCAAGTAGTGCAGTATGCTGAATACAATGAAAACTTTATGTCCGTGTAGCCATTACGGGTGATTTGCTAAAGGAGCTGCAGGTTGACTGTTTAGCAGTCTTATTGCCTGGAGGTAGGATCTGTTCTGTAATCTGATGGACTTTGACCGAATGCTTCGGTACCGTTTACCAGTCAGTAGGAGAGAAAACAGTTTGTGACTGGGATGACTGTCCTTGTGAATGGACCTGGCCTTCTTAAGATATCTAGCTGAGTAGATATCCTGGATGTTTGGTAGCTCACAGCCAGTAATGAGCTGCGCTGACTTCACCACTCTCTGCAGTACTTTGCGATCCCGGGCGGAGCAGCTCCCATACCAAGCAGTGATGCAACCAGTCAGGATGCTCTCAATAGTGCACCTGTAGAAGTTGGCCTGGATATGTGACAGCATGCCAAACGTCTTTAGCCTACGGAGAAAGAATAGGCGCTGCCATGCTGTTTTGACCACGGTGTTGGTGTGGTGGGTCAAGGTTAAGTCCTCTGAGATGTTAACTCACAGGAATAGCTGACCCTCTCCACTGCAGTCCCATTGATATAGATAGGTGTGTGATCTCCTCCCTGGTATTTTCTATAGTCCACAATCATCTCTTAGTCTTACTAATGTTCAGAGAGAGGTTGTTCTCCTGGCACCATGCTGCCAGGGTTTCAACCTCCTCCCTGTACGCAGACTCTTCACCACCTGTGATCAGGTCGATGACTGTTGTATCATCCGCAAACTTAATGATGGAGTTTGAGTTATGTCTGGCGACACAGTCATGGGTAAATAAGGAGTAGAGGACAGGGCTAAGCACACAGCCTTGGGGGGCTCCAGTGTTTATAGTCAGGGTAGAGGATATGTTAGTGCCCACCCTCACCACCTGTGGACGTTCCGTTAAGACGTCCGGGATCCAATTACAGAGGGAGGTGTTCAGTCCCAGGTCCTGGAGCTTGATGACAAGCTTTGAGGGCACAATGGTGGTTTTCTTAAAGCAGGAAGGAACTATAGACTGAGCTAGAGAGAGATTGAATATGTATGAGAAGACATCTGCCAACTGGTCTGCGCATGTCATCAGAACACGGCCAGGGATAGCATCAGGGCCAGGAGCCGTAAAAACTTTACACACATCCGCTCTGGATATGATCAGTGGGTTTCTGTCTTGGATTTCTGGAATCTTCCTGGCTGGATCTGCGTTACTGACCTCAAACCAAGCATAGAATAAATTTAGTTCATCAGGAAGAGAGGCAGACTGTTGTGTGATATAGCTGGGTTGCGTTTTGTAGTCTGTAATGGTGCGTATACCACTCCACATGTTCCGTGTGTTGCAGCCGTGATAATATGAGTCTAATTTTACTCTGTAGTTGTATTTAGCTATTTTGATAGCTTTCCTGAGGTTGTATCTCGATTTTTTGTGTTTATCCCTATCGCCAAAATCAAAAGCAGCTGTCCTAGCATGAATTTTGGCACGTATCTCGCTATTTACCCACGGTTTCTGATTTGGATATGTGCGAACATATCTTCAATGCATTTACTGATGTAGCCAGTAACATAGTCTGTATACAGATTGATATTATTTCCGGCAGCTTCGCGGAAGATCTGCCAGTCAGTAGTAGCAAAACAGTGATTTAATATAAAATCCAATTTGTGGGCACAGTGGTAATGGCAGACATTTTGAGGACCATTGGCACAACATCAGTGCTCAAGGAGTCATTTATTATATTGAGAACAACGGGGCAGAGAGAAGTGAAACAGGACTGAAATAAAGTGGTGGGGATGGGATCTAATATACAGGTGGTGGATTTCATATGTGAAACCAGTTTACCGAGGGATGCAGAGTCAAGAAGAGAGAAGTTGGAGCAGCGAGGAGGTGAGGAAATGATATGCGTTGTGGAGAGAATGTGATGCTGGATATTGTCAATCTTGGAGCTAAAGAAATCTAAGAATGTGTAGCAAAGTTGTGATGAGGCAGGTAATGTGGTGGGGCAGTTTGGCTTTAGCAGTCTGTTGATGGTGGAGAAAAGGTGTCTAGGGTTGTGTTATGGTCATTTTCAATTATGTGAGAGAAGTTGGTGGATCTAGCAGATCCTATCGTATCCTTATATTCTTTCCAAGCCTGATGATGTACGTTTAAGGCCAGAAAGTCGCCACTAATGCTCAAGTGTCCAGGAGACTGCCTTCATAGATCACAGATGGTCAGTGTACCAGGGGTCAGAGTGAGAAAAAGAGATGGTGCGAGTTTTTAGAGGAGCAAAGGTGTCAAGGATAGATGAAAGAGATTATTATTAATTAATAATAAATTAATTATTTATTAATTATAATATTAACCAAATGTATTTTGTCCTCTAGAGCAGGGGTTTTCAAAGTTTTTGACATGCCCCCCCCCCCCCCCAATTTGTCTAAGTTTGAACTTGCGCCCCCCCCCCCCCCCCCCCCCAACCCAAAACCCATTGAGAAAACAATGCGAACACCCTTGTTACACTCACACAATATAGTTGACATTATGTATACATACATGCATTTCAGCACTTTCATTAATTTGGATAAACTGTTTCATGTTCGAGCTGTTGTTAACTTTAGCAGTAAGCCACTGGTCCATTTTTAAGTTTGTAATCGTGATATAATGCGATGTCTCAATTCTGCTGTAGCCTTCACCAACAGAATAGACAGCAGGTAGCCTGCTTAGCCAGGGACGTGAGCCAGATTGCAACACCGCCCTTTAGTGGATGAATATGAATTGCTATTAACGACTGAAAAAACATGTTCGCTGCAGTTGTTTCATTCTTTTTCATATTACTTGTGTGTTTGCGCCTAAATGTTTCGTAATCTCGCGCCCCCCTTGACAGGTGCTCATGTTCCCCCGCTGGGGCACACCCAACAGGTTAAAAACCCCTGCTGTAGAAGTTTAGAGTTAGAGAAACAAGATAAGGAGGATAGAACAGAATTTGTAAACCTAGGCTGATCAATTGATCGCCAGTTGCGGAAATTTACAGAGCATGAGGGGGAAGTGTTAGAAACAGGTAATTCCTGATTGAAAAGAAAAGCTAGTTCCCCTTTAATTCTAAGTGAAATAATTAGACACTTGACCCAACACTCCTAAAGAAAGTTAAAGTACATTCTTTTCATTTTGATTAGTATTTTTAAATTAATTGAATATGTTTAATATTATAATAATATATAGTACATATCAGTAATATAAATATTAAATACTAATATTGAATAATACAACTTTAATTTGTTCTTATGCTGCTCTTTTATTTCTAAATAACCAATAGAGAAATATTCAATATTGATATTTGTGCCATTAATATCTGTATATGTTAAAAACAACTTAAGATTGCCAGTGAATTCATAAATGCTTATAATTTGTTTAGATTGATAAAGGGCAAATATCCATTTTAATTATATTAAATTGAGATTTTAATTTTCCATACAGTTTAAGGTTATTTTGTTGAACTTGAAAAAAAAACCTGCAGATTATGTCTGGGTGTACATATGAATAAAGAAGCCATCGTGGTAATCTTTTGTCAATGGTAATATTGAATCCACTGAGCTTCTTTAGATTCCTACAAGACAACCTCCTGCCACTGCACACATAGAAGGTTTGTAGGATTATTGTAGGATGATAATACTGACTGGAAGACAGTTGTTTAGGTAAATATTTAAAAACAAGTGTTTTTATTGTTTAAAACAATACAAATTATTGTAGGATGATTGTGCCATATGTCAGAGAACCAGAACCACTTGTGCTAGAATGGACAGGTTGAATCCAAATGATTAATTTTTGGACACTAACATGAATGTAATTCAATGTATCTGGGAGCATCTGGATCAAGAGATTAAAAAGTCAGTTGTCTCCATGTGACAGCTACTTTAAACAAAGGACTGTGTTAGTCCAAATGTAATTTATTTGGATGTCTTCAAGAGACAAAGAACATTCTATGATATCTTAGTGCAGTGGTTCTCAAACTTTTTGGACCAAGTACCACCCCTAATCCAACCAAAGCAGCCAAGTACCACCTACAAGTCATCTTCTCATAGGAACCCCAGAAATTCTCAATGACCAACATGAGTGCGCGTCCACTCACACTCACACATACATATAATAAATATTATAATAATAAACTTTATTTGATATAGCGCCTTTAAAGGTGGCTTCTCAAAGTGTTTTACAGAAAAAAAACATTAACAACAACTAATAAAAAAGCACCATTTCAGTGAGAGAGGTGAGCCTGTTTAGTTGAGCAAAGCAGATGTGAATTAATTTTTCGAGCCTAGATACAATTCACAACAGAGTCTAACAGATATTAAATCGTCAGGCATTTTCTTGACGGCAAAGGTCAATGTTGTAATGTGTACTGTACATTAATTTCTGGAGCAACCTCTCTAATTCGTGCAACTACACCGTTATGTCGGCTTGTCATAGCTCTAGCACCGTCTGTACAAACTCAGACGCATTTTATCCAGTCGAGGCCATTCTCTTCGATAAATTCATTCAGAAGCTGAAATATGTGCTCTCCTGTAGGTAGCGGTTTACAGAACAGAAAGTCTTCATGGGACATGCCCTCAAACTCGTATCTAACGTAAACAAGCAAATGGGCCAAATCGACTACAGACTCATCTAATTGCAGTGAAAAACATCTGCTCATCTTAATGCGCTCTATCAGTGTACTTTTGATATAATCCTTCATTTCAATAATTCTATGAATGACTGTCTTTCAGGGGGAGGGGGGCAGCAGGTCGAGCTGTTTAGAAGCTTTTTCTCTACACATAATACGTGTCAGCTCTTTTGCCAACGGTAAATAAGGTTCTTCAAAAATAGTGTAGCTTACCTGCTTTAGCAATACGCAAGCTTGCATTTTTCCGCGTTTCCGTTTTTATTTCCGTATTTATTTAAAGTTTTTATTTCATGCGCATGGGAGCGAAACACAGAGACGCTCGGTGTATTTTTCTCAAATTAGAACAGTTCTTAAATATTTTTCTGTTATCACGCTTTCGTGTGCTCACAAGATGACCTGCGTTCGTAGCACGTATTTCTATGCATTCCTGTGTTTACAACGTTGGCATTGTTCCAAAATCACGCACATTCTCCTTTCTCCCTATTTGCTGGAGATACAGTAGCTTTTTTTAAATACAATTGGTCACTTGCATCCGTAGCACGCATTCCCTATAAAGTGGTATAGAATTACAGAGTATCTCTTGTGTCCACTGAAGTATTAGCGCGCACTGTATCGTAGTACGTAGGCTGCGTATTCGACACGTATTAAAATACAAAATATGAAAACCCGTCCCGATTTTTCAGCGCACACGACACAGTTCCAGGGTCATTTGGCGTACCACTTGGCGGCACTCCACGTACCACTGCCGGTACGCGTACCACAGTTTGAGAACCACTGTCTTAGTGTATAGAATCATTTTGACTTTGCTTGTATTCTTAACCGTTAAATACAAAAGTATTGGGACACAAAATTGGCATTTCCCTGTTGATTACACAAGAAATTTAAATTCACATTAAACAAATCATTCAGTTCAAAAGGTCACCTTTTATTTTTAGGACTTATTTTGCAAACACACTTAATCATTTTCATTCAAAGGATATGTTGTGTTCAGTTCCCCAAAACATAGGTGACCATAAGTATTGGGACACTTAACTAAGCAAATTCAAGAAGTGAAAAGGTCATTATTTTGTTACAAATCCCTTGCCAGACTTTATCTGCAGCCTCTTTAAAAAAAAAGGCTTTCTGTCTTTAGTCTTTGAACAAATGAAACATGTGTTCAGTTGGATTCAGATCTGTTGATTGACTAGGCCAGTTTAAAATATTATACTTTTTCTGTCTGATGAACTCCTGTGTTAAGCATGCAGTTTGTTTCGGGTCATTGTCCTGCTGCATAATGAACTACAGCCAATTAAGTTGTGCCATTTTTTCTTACATTTGAAGACACGATTTGTTTATCTCTGAGCTCATCCTAAAGTTGCCATCTTCAGTTAAGACATCAGTAAAGACCATTGAGTCTGTTCCAGAAGAAGCCAAACTCCAGGTTTGCATCCCCACACTCTTGAGATTATTTTTTATTTCACTAACAGTCATTTTGGGGGTTTATATGCCTAGACGTTCACGGCTTTTTTGTGTGTGTGAAATGTATGCAGCGTGTAACCCCTTGGAAATTAGGAACAACTGTAAACCTGTTTGTTCCAATACTTATCCTTATCTAAAATGTGGAGGGTTGAACAATACAACTGTTGTTGTATAATGGTAAAACATTAATACATAAAACTACCCATAGGTAAAAGAGGATATTCTCTGCTTTTTTCTAATATTCATCTTTTGATTTGAAATCCTAATTTCCTGAGCATAAAGCTATAATGGGCTAATTTGAACTCTTGTCCCAAAACCTTTGGAGGGCACTGTATATATCCCTCTGTATGAGCATTACCACATGTCTTTAAGAAGATGTTATTCTGATCTTTTGATGTCTGTGTTTCCAGATTCTGATGCCACAGTCTCATCAGATAACAGTGATGGAGAGGGTCGGAAAATGACTGAGAGTACAGGAGCAAAGAAGTGAGTTTGAGAGTGAGAATAGCTGTTGTCTAACCTCATGGCCACTGAGCGAGTAGCTAATTGTTCCAAGGATGTCATCTAGTTTTATTTATAAAAGCCAGGGTGTCAGCTTTGACTACATGGAGGGAGACTGGGACAAGCTACCAGTCTCCCAAAACCCTTTGTTAAATAGTGTCACCTCAGTTTTAAATGCACTTCAATATAGTTCCTATTTGTTTGCTCTGGTTTTTGTTACACTTTTGACTTGGGAAGGAAGTTATGAACATACTGGAGGTTTCAAATGAGTCAAGAGTACTAATGATTTTGTTTATTTGGTTCAATTGGTTTATTAATGCAGGGATCTCACTCATCAAGTTGTTTCTTACATCATCCCAAGAAATGGGGATGTTGTCAGTTTGATTTTCCAGTTTCTAACAATGCTTTGTTTAAAGAAGTGCATCCTGTTTTCAGAGTTATATGCACAATCTCTTAATTTACATTTGTGTATTCTGGTCTGGAATTAGTCAAAGTTCTTTGGATTGTCCTTGTGAATAACTTTTCAGGATTTTAACGAGTTGCATCGAATCACTATAGCTCTGTTGAAAGCTAATCATGAATATAACAACAATCCACAAAAAAGGGGACAGAACTCAACCAGAAAACTAGGCGAGTCAGTCTTACTTCTGTTTTTGGTAAAGTTATGAAAATGATAGAGTTACATTAAAAGAATAATTAGAAAACATATTTAGCAGACAACATACATTTAGAAGGGCAAGTAACTTTCTTCAAACAAGCAACAATGAAATTAGAAAAGCATATGACATGATATTGTAACATCAGTCAGTCCAGACAAGAACAGTTGCTGGAAGACAGTTGTTTATGTAAATATTTAAAAACAAAAGTGTAGTATTTGTGTCAAGGGAAGTTGGTTAAGATCTTCAGTGCACTAGTAAGACTTCATTTAGAAAACTGGTTATGGTGGCCAAAACTAATGCAAATCTGAACAAAGAAAATATATTATAGCCTTTGAAATAGTTCAAAGTAGAGAAACAAAAATGATTCCTAGTAGGAATTTTAGGAGTCTGGGGGTTTTCATTTGCTGTAACAATCAGAAATTGTAGCAGTAAACTGTGTGAGTACTTGGTCATTTTTGGAAACAACCAAACATAATAATTTACACAAATTATTAATATAACACATATATACACAAATGTATTTATGAAATCAAAACGTGCATAACAAACAACATGATAAAATATATATCTGTGAAACGATCTTCTGTAAACTCAAATGCTGAATGTTCACTCAGGGATTACAAAGAACAGAATTAATGCCAGTAACAATATCAATGTAACAATAATTCTCAAGAATTATGTGATTAATTAAGTTATGTGCAACAATCCATTGTCCAAACGTCCTTAATGAGTGTAAACCTTCTGCTGGTAAAAACTAGCTGGGTTTCCATAGCAGCTTCTTGTGCTGAGAGGGTCCCGACATAGGAAAGAGAGAAAAGGCTTTTCTGTTAGTGCCTAGCACTTGTATTGGCCTGTGCCAGAGTCATACCCTGCAAACTTTGGTCTTTAAAATAGTCTGCACTTTGTTTTCTTGATGTTTACAAGGTAGACAAAAGTTGAACTGAGTTAATTCTGTGCATTGGCTTTATTCAGAATATTCTGGATGTTGACAAAAAGAAAGATTTCAACTGTCTACATTTTTTGATCAGGTGAAAATTACAGTGGGTTCGCAAACACAAGATTTCTTTTATTTCAGAGAAAATATAGTTGACAGAATTCTGTACTTTACTGACTCACTCTCTCAGCCTGATTTCTTGGAGAAAACACCTGACTTGAACAATGTGGTTATAAAGTCAGTTGGCCAGTTTAGAGAGAGATCAAGCAACTGGACAAAAATGACTTGTGTTCCAGTTTATATGAGGCACCAGTTGGTGATTGGCAAAGATGCTATCAGGTTTGGTTTTGGTACCCAACCAACAGATCACTTATTGGTGGAAATTCCTTTGGGTGATAGATAGTGATCTTTGACCTGTGGTCTTTGGGAATGCATCAGCCTGGAGACTGGCTGGAGCCCATCTGCACTATATATATTTAAATGCACTGCTTGATACAGTTTCATGATGTCTCTTATGAGAGAGACTGCTTTAGCCACATTCCTTTGGACTTAGGGAGAGACACAAGGCTGTTTTGTTAAGGGACACAAAGATTATGAGAAATCCTTAATACATTTAATTCTTAAGTGAAATAAGAAGCCTTGTCCCTATACCATATACAGGCAGGTTGATCAAACTAAATATTTTCAGTCTGCGACTGAAGAGAGAATTAAGAAGAATTAAGGAGAAATAAGACAACCTAGGTTACTGTTTCAGTAGTGAAACATGGGACATGGTCATGGGATCACTGTTGGAAATTTAAGAGGCAGTCCTTTGGGAAAGAGATTAAGAAACACTAATTTAGTCAAACATCAGTAGGTATCTGGAACAGGCCAACACCCTATGCGCCTTTAAGAAATGGCTGGATGAAACTTTAGCTTGACTTAGCTACTTAATTTCCAAATGGCCCCCTTTCATTTGCAGAACATTTTAGTTTTCTTGTGATTATTGTGACCTCCCCTTCTTTTGACCACACTGATGAAAATGTTATGTTGGTATGAGAATAATGACATTAAGATTAATTTTACTCTCTGAAACTTTTCTAACAATATATTTGGTTTGACATACAGATTAATTAATCATTTGATTTCATTTGTTATTGCATTGATCCAGACGCAGAAGCAGCCCTCATCTGCCTAATGTCCCCTCACCATCCAGCAGTCTGGCTTTGCTGTCTAAAGGCTTCACAACCCTGACCAGTGGCCCAGGACCCTACCTTAGCACAGTGAGCATTTGTCTCTGTCTCACACTGTTGTCTGCATTTCTCCCTTTATCATAATCCTCATCATTTACACCATGAACCTCATAAGTCTTGCTCCTGTAGAGCCATAGGCTTTCAGGGTCTACAGTTCTCTTTTTTTCCCCAGAGATTAGTAAAGCTCTTTATGAATCTGGTTTGAAAAATTCAACTCAAGTTCACTAATTAGGGTTGATTGTAGGGTGTGTGTGACATGCATGTAAATTAAGGCCCAACCCATGTCCTTTGATTTTCATTACAATTAAAGTCTTATTTTTGATATAATTACCATATTTATCATCATTATTGCATTCATTTTGTCAGTTAAGTTTTTGAATTAATTTTTTCTCATTCATTATTCTTTTTTCTCTTTTTCCATTTTTACTTTGTTTTCCTGTCCTCGGGGTTGGTCACTGGTTAAACACTGGTTTTGTTGGCGATCGGTTGACGAATTGGCTGGCTGGCTGGCTGTTCGTAGCTGCCCTTTCCCCCTGCCTATCTAGCATCTCCAGCTGACAAAAACAGGAAGGAGAAAAAGACAAAGAGTGGCAAGCACAGGAAGCAGCCACCGGGCAAGGTACCTACTCCCTGAAAGTGAACATTTAAGCCCTTGCCATTAGGCATAGTATCTTGTCATACCAGTTGTGCTTTCCTAGGGAAATATTCAGTGTTATGGATATGCCCTCTGAGGAAGGTTAGTATATTACCAAGAACAAATCTATAAGAATCAGAAATATATAATTGTTTTGGTAGAGAACCTTATATTCATTTATTTTTGTATTTATTAATTGTTCTGCTGCCTCCCTATCATGCTCTTGTGGCCATATAGATATTGATCCTACCAGTAGACCCTAAAGACAACATAGGAATCTATAGCCAACATTACTTTTATTACTTTTGCATGTCCCTCAGAAATCCATTATAAAATCACTGTTTATAGTATATTTTACATGAATTATTTTCCCACTATATGATTCCACTCTATGGTTTAATGCACAAGCATTAATCCCAAGGTGCTTATACAGGTAGTAGACAAAACTTAATAGAGCTTTGGACCACTAAATTCACTCAGTTGTCTACTAGAGTCTACTAGTGTTTGAAGTGCTGCAGGGGGGTTATGGCCCATTTTATTATGAGTCATTTAACTCATGCCTGGTTGATGGAGATGGAAAAGTCTTGGGTTCTGATCTAATGACTATGAAATCATTAGATGAAAACTATCAGTGTCATGCTCATCTAACTATGTCATGTTCATCAGGTGCGCACATTTATTCTATGGATAGGGCCATTGTCATCCGAGATGACACTCCTTCTGGCAGGTGGTAACAACATGCAGTAAAGATGTTCAAGTAGGTGACTGTATCAACATGCGTAGGCTGCAGAGAAATAAGTAAAGGTTTATTCCATGCTGAAAAGAGAAGAAACAAAATATTTCGGCTGTATGTGGAGCCTTCTTCGGGTGTTTGGACCCAGAAAAGGCTCCACAGACGAAATGTTGTGTTTATTTTCTTCTGTTTTCAGCATGTAATAAACTTTTACTTGTTCCTATGGAGTGAGGATGATCACCATTAAATACAGATTAACATTGACTTTGCCTTGTAAGGGAATGAATGCACCCAAACCATGCCAGGAACATGTTCCCCAAAACAGAACCACCAGAATATTTCACTTTTGGAAACAAGCACTCAGGGCTATAACGTTTTTTAGGCCAGCTGCACACATGCAGTTGTCCATTTATTGAGAACATGGAGAAGGATGATTTCTCCATCAGCCTCCATACATTTTCTTCAATGCTTGGTAGTCCATTGTCTGTGCCCGTTGCATCACTGGACTAGCAATCATGCATTACCAGTTGTGAAGAGATGTTTGTGCGCTGCAACCAAACAAGAAGTATTGTGTCTTGTGAGAACCAACTGTAATTTCATTTGATCAACAAACTTATTATAGTTGGACTTCAGCTGACAAGCTTGAATATCAAATGAAATACCAATATATTTGGTAGTAGCATTATGTCTAGGAGCGAACTTAATTTCGCACTGCTTCTGTCTTGCTCGCAAAGTGGACCAAATCGGAATTTGTCCACAAACCATTGGAAAGTCACCTAAGATTGAATCCGAGTTGAATTCTTTCCATGCTAGGAAAACTGAACTGAACAGAGCCCGCTGAAGAAGACTGAACATAGGCTACAATGAACCCAACTCATTTGTTTCTCTCTACAGGATTGCTCCTGTAAGACAATTAAATAATTATTTCAATCACATGCTTGATAAAGTTTAGTTTATTAACCGTAATCAGTAATAACTGAGGAATATGTGATTTAATGTATGAGGTTGACCATAAAGAGTGTTGTAGTCAATGCATGTTAACCCTGAAGTTATTAATATATTTGTAATCCCTACGTGAGTGAACAAGCATTGGTGAAGTTAGATTGATTCATGTGATTTATTGTTTTAATAATAAAATCGTATACTTGGAAAATGTGTTGTTAGTGCCTTTAATTTTGTTTGATAAAACACTCTTGCAATTTACTGTTCCAATTTCTGTTTGTTTTGGTAAACTAAAACCATCACATAAGCTTTAATTATAGGCATCCAGGCCTGTCCACCATTTTTTTTTACATGACCCTAGGCTAGTTGGGGTGTCACTTGCATGTGCTACACCTGTGGGGAATTTCTTGCTTTTAATTTACTTGGTGTTCCACATTTATGTAGGTTTTTACATTTTTGTCCACTACCTGTACTTCCTGAAGCCCCAGCTGGTCTCCCATTTTCTGTTTTACTGTTTAAAACATCTTGGTAGGTTGTTCCAGCTGTTCTTTTTTGTATGTTTCAGGAATATTTATTGATTGAATGATCGACCAGGTTCTTCCAGGAAGAGCCAGTTTTTAAAACTTCCAGTTTTTAGTTTAAATTTCTTTAAAACGATTTCTTACTAATTCTCTATTATTCTTACCGATACATTATTTTTGTCATTGCTGTCCTTATTCCATCTTTAGGTGGCAGGGCCTGCTCCAGCACCCTCATCAGGCCCAGCCTTCCCTGTGGCTGCTCCCCCGATGCCTCCCCGCCCTTTCAGCTGGGTGCCCAGACAGATGCTCAGTGGGGATGCTCCAGAAGACGGGAGCAATGGAGAGAGTGAGAGAGAAGAGGAGAGGGGAGAGGGAGAGGAGGCCGAGCTGGTCATTGACATTCCCAATGAGTAACAAAGTACTGTCATGTTTGGGAGAAATACCTTTTTTCAAATTTTGCAATTAACAATTATAATATTTTGTAGTACTGTCCTCCTTAGCCTACTACCAATTTGGAGCTACAAAATTGAATTTAATTCACGAGTCATTGGTACACCCCTTGTACCCGTGCAAGAAAACTGTAGGTAGCACAATTGATTTGTCAGTTCACACGTTACAGTGTTTTTACAATACAAGTTCTTTAACACTGAAATAAATCTTAGACTGGTAAACCTAAGCTTATCTGAGACACCACTGTGAAATCAAAAGCAAAAAAAAAGGTTCTTAAAGGTGCTATTGTGAAACAATCAAGGGAATCTGTGGACAACTAAAAGTCCACTTAACTTTGGCGGTTCTTGGTCAGTTGAACACCTCCCCTGTTATGAAATCCCAATCGTACTGGGCTTGCCCAGAGTGGACCCAGCAATCTTAGGGGTATAGGGTCCAATCTGCACCCTAAACAAAGACTTTTACAGTCATACTGAACCAACAGTTAAAATACAACAGAAGTAGTAGTTCCTTATAGGTATAGTTGAGGACTTGGTGATAACATAAGGGTGCTTTATAAAACTAAATTTTGTATTGAACTGTGTTGTTTTTTACAGTTTAAGACAGAAGCCAACAATAAATGATCTCCTGATGCTTGTTAAAAATCTCTCTATATATTACTTCTAACATTTGTGCTGGCAGAGCTAGTCATTGACATTCCCAGTGAATAATAAAGTGATATTATTCACTTTATTAAGTGTATCAATCCAACAGTACCAATTGGTCAATAATCCGTCTTGTAAATGTTCTGTGGATATTGGTGTACTTTGGGACAAAGGATGCTAATGTAATTAAGTCATTGGTGTTAGTTATTGGTGTTATATAATACTGTGGTTTGATTGCAAGTGTAATTACTAGAATGAGGTCATGATTTATATACAGGAAGATGCTTCATGAATATTAATCTTCAGAAACATTCAGTGCAATTCACTGAAGTGGTAATGCACCTTTTTTAACAGTAGAAGGTTTGTCAATTTTAATGTTTTCAAGTTTCAAAAATGTAAGAAATGAAATAAAAAAGTCATTAAGATCGAATCTGATGCTGTGTTTTTAAGGTGATGTATGATATACAATTAAGCTGACAAAAGATTAGTAAGTAGTTCTTAGTAAATTTCTACCCTGGGTTATGCTTGGCACCACTGACATTAAGTAATTTATGTTGTATGCTTTCTTACAATATCACTTAAGGAAGCATTGCACAGATCATAAATTATATAATTATTTCAAGGATCTTTCAGCATCTCTAAAGCAGATACAATACTGTAGGGGTTTTGTGCATTTACTGGGACAATTATTAATTGTAGCACTAAGTCATAAAATGATTCTTTGATGGCGTTTAGAAAACCAACCTTGCAACTCAGCAACGCACACACGGATACTAATACGCGACAATACATTTATTAATACATAAAATGTGCATATAAACATAACAGATCATAAGTGTGAGGGTTAGCAGAATACAAAAGGTATATATTCAATAACAAAGAGTTACAAACCAAGAGAGACATACATTCAGTATGCCATTCATTTATATCATTTCGTTAATGAGCTTTGATTACAACTTCTACACTAGATGCTTGCAAGCAAGTACATCACTCATAGGAATTAAATTGATATCATCTCAGGTTGTGGTAACAATTGAATTCTCGAGCTGCAATGCAGAATGTTGAATACTTATCCAATCTGTGGATTCAGATCTCCCGCGGACACAATGGAACAGCGGCAGGCTGTTGCTGCATCCAATCGGCGTCCTCTGGCCCAGTGCCAGGCAGTGCTGGTCAGGTGTGAGGTGTGGGAGAAGGAGGGAGAGATGTCTGCTGCGGCGTGCTGGCAGTGGGCTCTCTGAAGGCCGGCTAGTCAGTCCTGGTTTAACTAGCAGAGATTGTACACATGAAAAGTGACTGCAGGTCCAAGCAAGTCACACTCTTTAGACGGGAAGAAGACCGGTTCTTTCCCGATGTAGTGCTAGTCCTGAAACCTGAGATTCGGCTGTCGACAGTTCCGACCGTAGTTCACTCGTTGATCAGGCGAGCGTTCACGGTGGGTACCGGTGGTTCACGAGGCTTCCTGCTGGGCTAACCTCAGGCAGATCCTTTGGTAACGCATGGGCGACCTCCGTTCTCGACTCTTAGAACAAAGTAAAGTACTGGCACTCGGACACACTGGCCGTCACGTGATTGTCTGAGCTGAGTCTGAGAATGTCCTTGAGGAGCTTCTTCTGGGCCCTGTGCTGCCTGTTTTATTTGGAGGAACTACGGTCGTTCGTTGGTTGAAAGTTCCGCGAGCATTCAAGACCCACGTGGGGTTACCCTGCCCTACCAGTTCCTGATTGGCTGATTGAGGTGGAGGATGAGTAACAATGCTCTCTGACCTTAGGGTTGTAAATCTTGGGATGAGACTCTCCCATGGAATCTCCCAGACAGTAAGGCGCCAGAGATGACCATTTATTAGGGTGGCTGGAGGATCTCAGCCTTGGGAGTTGTTCCTTATCAGGAAATTCTATCAGATAGAAAAACAACTTAAATCTGAACAAAATGGAATGGCCTCTGTGTCCAACACCACTAAGATGAGGGAGAGAGACTGGCAAGGGAGCAGCAAACTTAATTCCTGTATTATTAATAAGCCTTGCCGCTATAATACAAATGGTCACAAAATGGTTAAATGGTGTTTTCACAAAAAATAATTTGATGTTAATTATGTTCTACATCACAATGCAGAAAAAGGAAACATGGAAACAAATGGAAAAATATTAACTTTGTAGACTAAATTACTTTAATTGTGAGTTGATTGGGCATAGCTGATAATGGTATTTAACAAGTTCAATAACCTGCTTGACGAAAATGCAGAAACGAAAATCTTCCAGCTTATTAAGAGGACAATCTGTTTGTGTCATTGATATGTTGGAACTAAAATAAGTCAAAGCACTGTTCATCTGAAGTATTCATAGCAAGCAATTTCTATCCTGGCAGGTTTACAAACCTGGCATTACAGCCAGCAACAGTATGCCAATTGTTAGGTCACTATGTGGGAGATATATATACAAAATGTTCCAATTGAGGAGGCTATTCATCCTATCCCATTTGGTAATTAATAGTCAACTTCAGTTAATTTTAGGTAATTATTTATTACCAAATGGGTTATTAACTATTTTGCCATCAGCCATATCACCCTGCAGCTAACAACTGACAACCCACTAAAGCTAAGCAGGTGTGTGCATGGTAAGCACCTGAAAGGGAGACTTCCTGGGAAAAACTATAGTTGCTGCTGGAATTAGAGGGGCCAGACAGGAGTGCTCACCCTGTGGTCACTGTAGGTTCTAATGCCCCAGGATGGTGATGGAGACACTATACTGTAAAGAAGGGGCCATCCTTTGGTTATGATGTAAAACCGAGGTCCTAACTTTCTGTGGCCATTAAAAATCTCAGGTGTTTCTCGAAAAGGGTACAGGTGTTACCTTGGTGTCCTGGCCAAATTTCCCATTGGCCCTTACCAATCATGGCCTCCTAGTAATCCCCATCTGTGAATTGGCTTCATCACTCTGGTCTCCTCCAATCTGACAGCCAATCTGTGTCGAGTGTACTTTGAGCACTATGGCTTCCACCAGGCTGCACATTTGTGGTGGTGCAAGGTTGTTCCCATGTAAAGGGCTTTGAGTGTAGTGTCGAGAAATGTGCTATATAGTGTAAGCAAATTATTATTATTAATAATAATATTATATGATTATATAGTAGTGCTTGAAAGTTTGTGAACCCATTGCATAATTTGATTTTTTAACCACAAAATTCATATTTAATCAATGTTTGTCACTTCCAAATTTAAATAAAGTATAATTATTCACCAATTTGAGTGGTTTGAAAAAAATGTGCATGCAGCAAAATAATATACAAAATATACAGAAATTGTGAAGGTGCAAAAATAAATTAACCCTTCTGTGACTTATATCAAGGCAAAGCAGGATCTGGTGGGTCAATGACAGAGTGTTAACCAATTAACCGCGATAACTAATGAAATTGAAGATCTGAAAAGATGTGTTAGGGAGGAGCAAACATAAATAATTGCAAGAAAGCAGGTCAGTTACTATGAGTCTAGCATCATGCCTTGAACCAAGGAAACATCAACAGAACTGAGGAAAAAAGTAGTGGATGCTCATCAATCTGGACAAGGGTATAAAGCCATTTCAAAAAGATTAAGAATCCACAAATCCACTGTTAGGGAAATAGTATACAAGTTGAGGGCATTTAAAGTATTGGCAACCCTGCCAAGAAGTGGACATCCTCCTAAAAGTTCAACCAGGGCCACAAGGAGAATAATAAGAGGTAAATGGTAATCCTAAAATAACATCCAGAGACCTACAAGCCTCCGTAGCTGCCTCTGGAGTAGTGGTGCATAGCTCAAAATAAGAAGAACGCTGAACAGAAATTGATGGAAGGGTGACCAGGAAGAAACCTCTTCTGTCAAAAAAGAGCAAAGCTGCCTGTCTGAAGTTTGCCAGAGACCAACTGGACAAGCCAAAAGAGTTCTGGAGGTCTGTTCTCTGGACAGATGAGTCAAAAATTGAACTATTTGGGCACAATAAGAGGGCCCGTGTTTGGCAAAGAGCCAACACAGCCTACCAACAACAAAACCTTATCCTTACTGTCTAGCATGGTGGTGGGAGTGTCCTTGTATGGAGCTGTTTTTCTCTTGCCCTGGGCAACTTGGCATCATTGAGGGAATCATGAATTCTGAGAAATATCAAGGAATTCTTGAGAAGAATGTCAGGCCATCAGTTTAAAATCTCAAACTGGGCACAGTTATGTATACTGAAGTACAGGTGAGTAGGCTGCAAAGGAACAAGTAATATATTTATTCCATGCTGAAAAGAGAAGAAAGAAAATCCAACGTTTCTGCCGTGGAGCTTTCTTCAGGTGTGAGAAAGACAGGGCAGTAAGCAAAGGTAATATAGCGGGAGAACAAAATCTGAGAGACAGAAGGAGTGAGGGGAGTGAGCAGAGGACAAAAAGAGGCCAATCAGGTAGTGTGAAGTCAGGATAGGTGAAGAGTGGTGTGAAATGAAACCAACAATGAATAGAGAGAATTTAGAAGAAAATGAGACTGTAGTCTCATTTTAATTTTCGTTTCTGTAGTCTTTCTGATGTGGGAGTTAGGAAAACCATCTTTGAGAACACAGATGGAGAAATAAGTATGATCATGGTGTAATGAGAAACAGAAGGCTTGGAGAAATCTTTGAACTTCACAGCCGTAACATGTTCTGTGAAGCTACATTATCTTTGCTTACTGCCCTGTCTTTCTCACACCTGAAGAAAGCTCCACAGCCGAAACGTTGTGTTTTGTTTCTTCTCTTTTCAGCATGGAATAAACCTATTACTTATAATTATATATAATGTTGTTGTTGTTTATTATTATAATTGCTTCAAAAGTTCTCACTCAGCCATTTCCTGAAAGAAACCAAGGTAATGGTTACCTTATGTAATGGTAATGGTAACTACTTGGCCCAGTACTCTTGTCCACACTCCCACAAACCCTTGCATAAAGAAGGGTCTCCTGTTCTTATTTTTAAATGCACTTGCACATTGTTTCAATTCATATCCTGTAGTAAGTGTTTCAATGTTAAAACAAAAATCGGCTGAGCTGACTTTGTTTCTGCGGTGTGTTGGCTCTGTGGCTAAGGATCTGCGCCTGTGGTTGGAAGGTTGCCGGTTCATATTCTGGGGCTGGCTGAGGAATCCTACTGCGTTGGGCCCCTAAGCAAGATTCTTAACCCCAACTGCTCCAGTGATGCCATATAAATGGCTAACCCTGAGCTCTGACCCCAAGCCACGCATGTAAGAGTCTACATGTTTGCAATATACTGCTATTTTGTTAGTCAGTTCTACAGGTGAATGACATGCCAAGGACCTGACAGCAGTCCTGGAAGCCCTAGAAAAGGAGGGTTTAAAGCTAACCCTGCTAAAGTCCTGGTGGAGTGCAGGAAAGTCTTCCTTGTACTTAGGCCAAGAAATCTCCAGTGGACAACAGTCCATGACCAGTGAAAGAATACAAATATTACTTGAGATGCGTCAGACAATCACAATGGCAGGTATGCAAAGTGTTCTGGGATTGTGTAACTATTGCAGAACCTGCACTCCAGATTATTCTGAGGTTGTAGCACCTCTTCACAAGATGATTGCAGGGGGACATCCTGGGACAGCTTCTCTTAATTAGACAGAAGAAAGTTAGGAGGCTTGTAACTTTGAAGCTAGCCCTGACGTCAGCACCAGCTCTAGGTTTTCCAGATCTCTAGCAACCACTTCATCCATGGTGCTTGGAGGGAGATGTCATCTACAGTGCTGTGCTGTATCAGAGATCAGAGGGGATTGTTACAAACCAGTGGGGTATTACAGCAGCTTTGTGGAGTGGTGTGGGGAGAACCACTTGCAGTTGAATGTAACAAAGACGAAGGAACTGGTAGATTTCAGGCGGTAAAGAGTCAAACCTACTCCTGTCTACATACATGGGAGTGGTGGGGAGATGGTGGACTCATACAAGTACCTGGGAGTGCACATCGACGATAGACTTATATGGTCTAAGAACATCGAGGCCATTTACAAGAAGGGTCAGAGCCAACTTCACTTCTTGAGGAGTTTCAGGTCCTTCAATGTATGTAGTAAGATGCTACATATGTTCTATCAGTCAGTGGTGGTGTAAGAAAACCGGCTCAGGGACGCCAAATATGTAATCATAGGCATAGCAAAATTAAATGTGGCTCTCTGAAGGCACCAGTTCTGTAGGGTTTGGGCATTTACTGGGACAATTATAAATTGTAGCAGTAAATCACAAAGTTGATTCTTTTGATGGCTTTAGAATCCAACCATGCGACATAACTCAAACAACGCACACACACAGGTACTAATACACGAGGATACATTTATTAATACATAGAATATGCATATAAACCTAACATATCTTATCGAGAGGGTTATCAGAATACAAAAGGTATATATTCAATCAGTTACAAAGAGTTACATATATCAAGAGGACATACGTTCAGTATATCATTCATTAAGACCGTTTCGTAATTGAACTTGGTTACAACTTCTACATTAGATACTCAAAACAAGTACAGAACTCTTAGGAATTAAATTGATATCAGCTGGTTGGGATAACAATTGAATTCTCGAGCTGTAATGCATTGAAGTTGAATACTCATCCAATCTCTGGGGATTCAGATCTCCTGCGGGCACAAAGAAACAGTTTCAGGCTGTTGCTGTCCAATCCGCGCTCTCTGGCTCGGTGCCAGGCTGTGCTGTGCGATTTGCGATAGTGCGCTACTGATGCTCACTGACCGGCTAGTTAGTGTTGGCTTTAACTAGCAAAGTTTATGCAGAGGAGAAAAGATGACTGTGGGTCCCAGCAAGTCAGGAAGAGGACCGGTTCGTTCCTGATGAAGCGCTAGTTCTGAATAGTGATTCAGCTGTCCACAGTTCTGACCTGTTCACGAGGCTTGCTGCTGATGCTAACCTCGGGTGGATCCTCTGGTTATTCTCTGGCAACCTCCGCTCTAGACTCTTAGAACAGAGGAAAGTTCTGGCACTCGGACACACTGGTCGTTCCGTGGTTGTCCGGGCTGAGTCTCAGGATGGTCAGAAGGCGCGCTGCGAGAATGTCCTGCCCTTGGGAGCCTTCTGCTCCTGGGCCGTCCTGCCCTGGAATTCTCCTTTGAATTCCCTTTAGAAAAGTCCACAGAATTCTCCCAGGCCCTCTGTGTTGCCTGTATTTACCTGGAGGAACTTCAGCTCGTTCATTGGCTGAAAGTTCCATGGGCATCACAGTCCCACGTGGGATACTCGGCCCTACCAGTCCCTGATTGGTTGATCAAGGTGAGATATGAGTCACTTACTCCTGACACTTAGGAATGCAGTCCAGATGTCCATCTGGCACTCCCTAGACAGATAGGCGCCAATGGATGACCATTGATCATGATAGCCAGGCTTAGCTAAGTGCATCCCCCTTTGGGAGCTGTCCCTTATCAAAAGAAAACATCTTTAAATCAGCCTGCATGAATAGCTTCTCTGTGGCTGCACCACAGAGATGAACAGAGAGATGAGGCCTCATTTGGGAAAGCTCAGAACACTTAATTCTTTCTTATTAATAAGCCTCGCCGCTACAGTGGCGAGCGCCATTTTCTACATGGTGGTATGCTGGGGCTCCGGGATTAGAGCAGTGGATTCTAACAGGCTGAACGAGCTCATCAGAAGAGTAAGCTCTGTCACGGGGTCTGGCCTGGACTCCTTGGAGGTAGTGGCTGAGAGGAGAATGGTGTCCAAACTAGAGGCCATCATGGACAACGTCTCCCATCCCCTCTATGACACGCTTGTAGAAATGAAGAGCACGTTCAGCAATAGACTTATTCATCCACGGTGCGACAGGGAGCGCTACAGGAGGTCATTCTCGCCTTCTGCCATAAGACTGTACAAGGCATCCACCTTGCATCTGGGCAGAGTCAACATTGACAGTGACCTGCTTCTGGACTGAACAGTAAACACATCTGTTCATCTGTTCTTTTTCTTTTTGCCGTTTCCAACCGTTTTTGTGCAATATATGCCAGGGACCTGTGCAATACATTTATAGTTATATTGTGTAATACGGCCTTTTTGTGTACTGTTCTGTTCTGGTTTGTTCTTTGTGTGTTCTGGACTGTGAGTAACTCTTCTTAGTGCGCTTCTCACTGTACTGAGTGCATTGTATTATTATTATCCATAATAATGTCTGTTAAGCTGCTGTTGCACTGCAGTTTCCCTTACGGGATCAATAAAGTATCCATCCATCCATCTATCTACTCCAGCATGTTGCTTTGTGCCATGAGAGGACAAGTAAGATGCCTGACTGCTGCCGATTGTGCTGCATGGTCTACAACAGATGTGGAAGAACTGATAGGCATCAAAAGAATATACTGTACAGGTAGTCCTTGACTTACAATGTATGCGACTTACGACCACTCTCACTTACCATTGCTGTCCCCATAATTGTATTATTTTTTAAACTGAAAAGTACAGTCTAAATTGGACATTTTTTTAAGAAGCCCAGCATGGGCTGCTCACCCCCTGAAGGTGATCCAAGTCCTGAAGAACATGATGTTGATGATCCACCCTCACAAGCTTCCTCTTCTGCTTCATCCAGTAATTTATCAGCTTCCTTAAAAAATCACTCAGGCCCAGTGTGCATTCAGATGACTACATTAACGGTAAGTGCAAAACTTTATTATTCATATTTCATTATTGATTACTTTTAGTGTATTTCATTTTATAATATCGACATTGTATTATTTTACCATGAGTAAGAGTAAAATTAGTGAAAATCGAACAAAGTCATATTACACAATGTAGCATTTATATTACATGCATACGTATTGTTCATGTAGTATCGTGATACACACGATCGTGATTTTCGACTTACAACGAAATCAACTTACAATGGGGTCATCAGAACCTATCCCCATCGTAAGTCGAGGACTACCTTTATTACACACAGAACACTCTTTGCTCAAATTACTTAGCAAAACAGACATTAAAACTATTTCGTATATACAAAGAGCAAAATGGGAAGCCTGACAAATGGGGAAAGGGGTCTCCATTGAAGTCATTAAAGACTCATTTTGAAATACTGCTAGTTATATCATTGAACATGTTGACCCTCATGAGTGTGCAGCCCAGATTAAGAAACCAGAGGGCAACTGAAGAGTCACTGATTGACCAAAATTTTAAGATAAGATCAATGTATTGTCCATCACTGACTTATTTTGTTGTGGCATTCCTATGTAGAGCATGCATAGCTGTGGTTGCCAATACTGTAGGTTGTTTGCTACAGACGTTTATCCATAATGGGGAGTACCATACATGATTGATTCAGATCAGGGTACATTTTTACTGGAAAAACTATGAACCGAAGTTTCATATTCCCTATCATCCACAGAGCTCAGGTATAGTGAATGAACCATACAATTAAAACACAGTTTAGTAGGCCATTCAGGAGACAGGGAAAGAGTGGCACACCTGCCATTCTAAGAAATATCTGTGCAACACTTAACAGGTTAACAAGACAAACTCCTTTTGAGTTAATGACAGGCAAGCAATGCAGCTACCTCATGATGCACTGTCGGTTGAAGTGGGAGAAGGGAATTAATTGTTTTCAAGTATTTGAAAGAGTTAGACCAAGTGAAAAGGAGCGATAGACAGCAAGTGAGAGAACGACAGGAGGAAAGTGATTAAAAAGAGGAGGTGAAGTGGGAAGATTGCCCGAGTCGTTGCCCAGTGGAAGGGGATTGGGTGATGGTGAAATGGTCAGTCTATAGCCTTGATGGGATGGGCCATACCAAATTCCTATTACTTCAGATACCTCTGTTTGCCTTCGAAGTTGAAGGGAGGCTCCAGATGGCTACTTTGGTTTCTGGTCAAATGGAACCAGAAGAAGGTTCAGGTTCGGAGGTATTTTCTTACTAATATTCTTCTTATATTCCTTTCACTTTCACAGGGGTCCCCCAGCAGCGTTATTAACCTGCTAACTTGCTTACTCTGGGCAATCTGTAAAAACTTTGCTTTTCTTTGTGTTCTGTTCAATGCTTTTTTTTTTGTCGCTGAACAGGGCCAGTACATGGATGCCAGTGATGAAGCTGAACGAAGTGTTTACATCAAGGCTGCTATATGAATTTTCCAAAAGGAAACTGGACAAAAGGACCATGGGTGGTAAATGCAAATGGGAAAGAACCGGATTTGGATTTATGAAAAAATATAAAGCCAGACTATGGACCTCCTAAGATCTATAGTTCAGTAAGAACTACTGTATATTGGTAGTATTGGATGTCTGTTTTCCAGGTAAACTTTTAATTGGCACTTTAGCCATTACAGCTTAGTGGGATAGAGAATTTGGATGGGGACCTAATAAACAATTTGCAGACACAATTCATAAAACTTTGCAACAAGTTATTGGAATGATGTTCAGAATTCTTCGCTATGGGGAAAATGTGAATATGGAAATAAATGGACTAAAAGGGGATACCAAGGTGTTATGGGAGAGATCTTGGTTGGGATCTTCAAGTGAAAGTATTGCTCCCTTTCATTTTCTTTCTTTCTGCTGGATTTGCTACCTTAGACACAGTAGCTCTAGTGATCTCTCTCATTGCCACACTAATCAGTTTTGTTCTATATTGTTAGATAAAATGTTCTCTCAGATAGATTCAAACCTTCATCAAGATGACACACGATACCTCTGAAAAGCCCATGAAGCCTTAAAATACAGAGGCATCATTTAACAGCTATCTCAAAGTACTCCTATCTGGGAGGAATGGGCTTGCTCTGGGATACACTGGAAGATGAAGTGTAGTCCCACTGGTCACAAAGCATAATGGGAAGGGGTCACTGTTGAAAGGGTCTTTGTGAATTCTGTACATACTTTTTCTACTGACACTTAATAAGGTGGAAAATGCAGAACTGATTTGAACTGGAATGTAAGAATGCTGGACATAAGGGCTACTTTGTATTTCTACACTGTGTTATATAAGAATGCATGCTACAAAACTAAGTAACCAATTCTATTAAAACAACTTATATTTGGCAATAGGAAAAAGGAAGATGTGCAAGATCTTGAAATGCTACCAATCTGATAAGCATTGCAAGATCTTGCACAACAGGAAAGCAATATAAAAAGAAGAATATTTATAATATATATTTATATATAATATGGAGTATTGCAGTTTAAACACTTTGAGAAAAATACACTTATATACACCTACCAATACAAGCATATCTGTGTGTTTCTCTCCCATGTGTATGAAATAAATACTTTTAACTTCTGAGATAGACTCCGGACTGTCTTTTAAGGGGAAGCGGAAAAGATTTCCCAATGTGCAGGAAGGACATAAAGATAACATTTGGTTCAGGGGGAGAGAGAAACACAGAGGTAGAACTGATGAAAATGAAGGTTTTGAAGGAGACACTGGGCTGGGAGAAAGAGAAAGACTGAGATAGTAGAAATGTGCATGAACTAACATTAGAGCCAACATTTGCCCTGGGGGGAGAGAGACACAGAGGCAGTACTGATAGAATGAAGGGTTTGGATCTGACAACGAAATGGGACAGAAAGAGAGAGATTAAGGCAGTGTTGGTGGGTGTGAAATGCTGTGATAGAAAGACATAGGGGCAGTACTGATTCATATGAAGGATCTTGGGCTCACTCTTGGAGAGAGGGGAGAGAGCAATGCTGAGACAGTACTAATGTACTAAAAGGGTTTGAAAATGATTCTGGTCTGGGAGAGAGAGAGACAGAGTCAGTGCTGATGGGCATGAATGATTTACTGCAGACTCTGAGCTAGGAGAGAGAGACATAGAGGCAGTACAGATGGAAGAGTTTGAAGATGACACTGGGATGGGAGCGAGAGAGACAGAGTAAGTACAAACAGACAATAAGTGTTTGAAGTTGACACTGGATACAGAGAAATACAGAAACACAGAGTCAATACACATAGGTGTGAATGGTTTGGAGCTGATACTGGGCCAGGAGCATGAGAAAGATACCAGAGGCATGATAGATGTACATGAAGGATTTGGTGGTCTCTCTGATTTGGGGGAGAGAAAGTAACATAGAGTCAGTACTGTTGTGTCAAACAAAGGGCATCAGCCGAGAGTTTGTGTGTTGAAAGTCCTCTTTCTTTCATATGCATTTGGAAGTCTTGCGTTGGGACTCAAGACTTAAAAGACAACAATTACATTGGTCTTTTATATAGTGAAACAAACAATACAAGATACACTCCCACATGACTCTATACTTGCCTTATGGCTATATATGGTCATTCTAAAAAGCTGACAAATAGGTCAACTGCGAGCAGGGTACTCTCAATGACAGAACTCAGATGGAACAGTGGAGGGGAAAAGCAAGGTGCTGCTACTTTGAAGAGGTAAGGACTCTTTATAAAAGTCCCTTCTCCTCTCCACGGCTTCGAATGTAATTTCCTGAACTGCAGTGAGTACAAAAGAATGTAAAGAGCTGAGGTGTGTGTGTACGTCTGGAAAATCCTAGGCAAGCCTTTTGTAGATTGGGTCGAGATAGGAATTGTCTTTGCCCACTCTGTGCAGTAAATCCAGGACTGAGGCACCTGGTGCGTGAGCCTTTTGTAGATCGAGTTGAGATAGAGGAATTGTCTTTGATAGCATTCCGCCCGTTCTGTGTGGTAAAACCATGACTGAGGTATCTGGTGCATGTGGATGCTTTTGCATTTAAGTTAGGCATAGATAAGAACAGTAAATGCTATAGGCTGTGTTCCTTATTGTCAGCTGTGGTTTCAGGTGTTGTATCCTGATACACGGATGCAGTATGGCCAAGGGTGGCAACTTGGTCTCTACTTGCAGGGAAGCAAGGGATGGTAACTCGGTTCGTTAAAGCTAAAGTGGGTCCGTGTGGTTCAATTGTTTAGCCAGAAGGCTTTGTACTCGTGGGAGGTGAAAGTTAGACAGAATGGGTTGGTGTGAGGATAAATTAACAGAGGTCTCTGACTGGGTTGCACTGAAAAAGAACCTTGGTGAATGTGAAGAAAAGCTCACAAAAATATGGATTGTCAGACAGTATTTGGTTTGAACAAGAATGTAGGAAAGTGTATGAACACTGGAGTAAGAACAAACAAACATAAACTGGTCTTGTTTTAGATGTTTTTAGAAACATTGAAGAGCCCGACAAAATTGTATATATAAAAAACAGAATGGGACGAGAGTCAGAAGTCCCTGACAGAAAAACTTAAAGCAATAGCTGAGAGAAATGTGATCTTATTTGCTAATAAGGAGAAAACTGAGAAATAACTCAGAGATCGTAGGGAGGAAATTGAACAGTTGGAAAAGTGTCGTAATGCAGATATAGTGTCTAAACTATATATAGATCTAAAACCCTTGCTGGGCTAGAGGTACCTCACCCTGAGTCAGGAAACAATGAGTGCTCTACAGGAATTAAAAGATACATACTGTATACAGTAGTATTAAACCTATAGAGGCAGCTATGATTCTAAGGAGGGTAGGAGAAAAACGGGCCGGTGCGTTGCGAACATATGTAGCGAAAAAGAATGAAGAAGAGGGGTGGAGCACTGTGTGGAAGTTTCTGAAAGAACACTACCCACTCAGGACAGAATAGAAGAAATTTACAGCATGTCAACAGAAAGACAGTGAGGATGTGTCACATTTCATAGAGAGGTTTGTTATGCTGTGGCTTGAATACTCAGGCTTAGCAAACAATGAAGAGGTTAATGAAGATACGTCCCTAGTAATAAAACAGATTAATCTGAACGGGTTTAAGCCAGATATAGCTAAGATGCTACAGTTGCACTTTCCTAATATCACGGAGGATGACAATATGAAGTTTGAGTGATTGAGTAGAGAAGAGATGAAAGTGGAGCGGGGCATGTACTGTGTGCTAAAGTACGTGCGTTTCAGAAAGGGAGCGCCCCCATGGGTCGGCAGGGTGAGGGGGGCCAAATCAAGCAGGATAAGTTACCAAATAAATTGATGTGCAATTACTGTAAATAACCGGGGCATTTTTGGAGAAATTGTACGAAAAAGGCTTGATTTCACAGTTGAAGAACCTATCATATGTGAAAGAGAGCCTTATGTGAAATTATAAATTAAAACTAGGAAGCCCCCATGTTGCCTCCCTAAGCTTATCTCAGGATTTAAATACAAAATAACTGTATTGTTCAGTAAATGATGTCAAGAGTCAAGATTCCCCTATTGTGGGACACAGGAGCACAATTGTCTTGTTTATCGACTAAAACAGCAAAAGGTGTGATAACATTTTCCAATGGGTGGCAGGAGGCTACAGGGATATTGGGGGCAAAGGGTTTGTTTAAGAGAGACTCAAGCTGTTATAATATGTATGGGAAGCACTGTACAGTTTCAAAATATAGATATGGGTATGGATGGGGGACACCTGTTGATATTCTGATTGTTTCCCTGTAGAGGGAATCCATTAGGCCGAGCTACTTCAAGTATTTGATCTTCTGACAAAGAAATAACATAATTCCAGTTATAAAGCACAAATCTGTTTGGAAATTGTGATCTATCTGAGACAAAAGATAAGTAAAGGAAAAAGGGAACTCACTGAGGATAGATCTCAAGCTATTCGAGGGTTTCTAGTACGAAAGATTGTGAAGGAATTGTGAAGATTTCTGGGTCTGTGTAATTTTAACAGAGCCTAGGTAGATTCCTTCTCAGAATGAGCTTAACAGGTGACGGTCTTCCTTAAGGGGGGGTAGTGCAGTCTAAGGACAGAATTACCTTGAACCCTGCAGCAGAAACCGCTTTTAATGATTTGAAACAAGCTCTTTTGCAGGAAATGGCCATTGGATGGATTCCCTCAGATGGATCAATGGGTACTGGGCTGCTGTGCTGGCATGGAGGTAGGCATTGCCCAGTGGGTTATTCAGGACCCCTCAATGCAGTGGCTAAGGAGCGGGGGCTGTGTTTAAGGTCTGTGCAGGCTACCTGCCAGGCTGTACAAGCTATGAATAATCTGGTGTTAGACCAGCAGGCCGAGCTCTAGGCGTTCATAGAACCATGTAAATATGCAAGAGATCAAATTGTAACTATTTATATGGTCTCACAGTATGTTTTTGGAGTCTGTCATGACTTTGGGAAATTATGGAAAAACAGGACCTTCCTGACAGCTCAGGTAAAAAATGCAAAGCTTATTTGCGTTATTGGAAACTCTGTCTGTTCCAAAACAGTAGCTGTAGTAAAATGTAAATGTAATAACAAGGAAGACTCCTCGGTGGCCAAAGGAAATGCTTGAGCAGACACAGTAGCCAGAGTGGCCAGATCAGGAACCAGAGCTATATTTGAGATCATTGGCCTTTCAGCAGAGTGAAATTAAGGAGCTTCAGAAAGAAACCCCGAAAGAGGAAAAATGAGCATGGTTAGAGAGAAACATAAGCTTGGGAGTTTGTGGTTTGTGGCGGGGCCAAAAAAGACTGGTCATTTGAGGTGATTACTGGACATCCCATGAGTCTACCAGACACACCAGACTTATGCAAAGGGACTTTGAGTCTATTAACTGATTGTTTGTTGCAATATTGTCAAACTCCTGACAGAAGCAGTGGGTTTGGATAAAAAATATCCCATTTCAGACACTACAACTGCATTGGGAGGGCTCCTTCCAAATACTCTTGACTACCGATTCAGCAGTTCGAATAGAAGGATGGGACCGGTGGATTCACGCATCTCATTGTCGATGCAACGTGCTTAATAAGTGTAACTGGGGGGGATGTCTTGGAACCTCGTGCGCAGCACCGCATGGACATTGGAGAGCATGACGTTAATATATTCTTGGATCTCTCTTACAGCTGGCTCGAGACTTTAACAAGAGTTCATGTTGTGTGTGTTTAGCCCCAAGTATATGGGGGGGGGTCCTCTCATGCCAATGCCTTACAATTTATTGGACTACTTGGGGGCTTTGTTGAAATTGGACAACATAAGTAATATAAGATGGTGGGGTTGTAATGATACTTCAGATTTTAATTTTCTTAAATGGTTAAGGTACCATGATGTTACACATATCAACTTCTCCATCTTTTATTTGCCTATTGTGCAACAGAAAGATAACCACAAGTGCGAATAAAGACACACAGCCCATTCACTCCAAATCACTCCAGAATATATCCTAGGGCTATTACCGAAATAGAACTTTTCTTTGCTATAGCGTTTCCTTGGTCTGGTACTGGCAAATTAACAAGGAAAATCATTAACATGGCTGCCTCATTGGAGAAATTAGCTAATGAGACTTCAGATGGACTTGAAAATGATTAAATATACCATATATATGTATTTTATATGTAGGTACAATATATGTAGGTCAGCATTTTAGAATGATCATATACAGATGCAGCCATTCAAAGTGCGCGGTACAGACACGTACCGCAGGTAATTGGCTGCGGTGTCGCGTATCATGACACAAGATGACGCTGGGTATCGCGGTACGTGATTAGTTGACCGACAGGGGCACTCGTGGTCCGTTGGTCTGTCGTAGAAAGACTTACTGTAAACGTCTTTACTGTGCCCGTTGTAGATATTGAATTTTACCACTGAAGGGAAATCTTAGTAGCTGAGCATAAAAAGAATAGGAGCATACTGTAACGCGTGTGAAGGCCATAAACTATATTAATTTTGGAACATAAACATACAGTATATAGCTGGTCTTGGTACTTTAAAGAAAAAAATACACACGATCGACTCGATTGGAAGACATTATTCCATTTCTCCCTAAACATTTTAAGCTTCGAAGTCTTTAACTAACGTGATACCGGAGTCAACAAGCATACTTTTAGAATTTGATTAATAGGGAATATAATATGGAATCGCGTATCTAAAGAATTTAATAACGGTATGATTATATTCGTATACTGTGACAGGGCTGTGTAGGGCTGTTTCGCCTCCCTCTTCATGCGAGTTGTCTTGTAGCCTACTGGTCTACGTGCCTGACTAACAACTGGCAGGTTGTGTGTTTGAATCCAGCTGGTGCTGGACTTTTCTTTTAACAAACATTTCTTCGAAAAAATAGAATAGCAATATTATGGACAATCAATTGACTTTTATATTTCAAAATATCGCAACATGATCGATTCTAAGTCATTTTTGATAACAATGAATAGTCACCTTCTTCCCTTCTGACAACGGTCCCTGCTTCTGCTTCCTGCTTCTATTGTGTGTGTGTGTGCAACAGAGTAAATTTTTATAGAGAAATGGAGGCTGGACAGTATGCGTTACAATATAAACATTTATATTGATTTAAATCGTGTTCTGATTTAAATCGCAAACGCGTGTTTAATTATATGTGTTTTTTAATCATAATCAGGCTAATGCAACATAAATTGATACAGTATCTTTGTCTTCTAAGTATCTTAATAAACTTTCAGCATAGCTTTCTACCCGTCAAGATTTATATTTCTTGGGATTTTGGGATCAAACGTGGAAGGATTAGATTGTAATAGTTTTTATTTGTCAAATACGTGATTGTATTTCTGAATGTTATGTGAAACCTACAGTAGTTCACTGCTTTAAATACATCGAATTAAGAAAGTTATGTGTAGCACTTTAGATCTTTTTTCTGAACCAGGGAAAATCTGATCATGTTTCTCTATAACAATAATAAAAAACTTTATTTTACATATCGCCTTTAAAAGTGGCATCTCAAAGCAATACAGTCGATCGAAAAACAGTTAAAAGGGACCAAATTAAATACCAGACAATCGCAAACGCGTTTTCAATAAAATTATTTTATTCATTCAGCAGAGAGTGAGTGGGACATCCAGCAGAGAGAGACACACACACCGGTTTTCATTGACAGAATTGTTTTTTTTCAATTCCTCTTGTCTAACAGGAATGTTTTGTTTGTGGACAGACTGTTAGACTAGAGGAAAAGAGCGCCTCCTCCTACGAAGCATTAATCGCGTATCTAAGGAAAATTGCAGTATACCTTTGTTCATGCACATCATTATACAGTATCTCATTTTGTATTTCGATAAAAAAAATCGTTTGCCCAGCCACTATTGTTGTTATTGTTTTTATGTTGTTATGTTACATTATAATTTGGGTGTCTCCTCTTGCCAGAAAGCTCTAAATTGCAACGTAAATTGCAAAAATGCACTTGGAATCTGTCCAAGCCCTCCTACGAAAATTATTTAAACTGCGACACTGATCATTCATCTCTAAATAAACTTTATTTTATATAGCGTTTTAAGCGAATAGGTAATTAGATTGCTCATAAACCTAATCGCTTTTTCTACATAAACACAGCGTGATTGCTCTCTGAAAATGCTTTTCCTTTATATTTAGGCTCAGATTTCAACTATAGATCGTATTATTATAAACTTTCTTGGAAAAATGTATTTTATGTAAACCCTGTTTGCTATTAATTCATTTAGGGCTAAAATACGTTCATTGTCTTCCAATCGAGTCGAGTTGACATTGGAAGCTTGCCACTCCCGGACTGTTAAACCAACGCATTAGCATGTTAAAGCGATTCTATTGAGGGAGGAGCCCAGCTACCACTTAACACTGTACTTCCTACTTTGAAAATACCTGTGAAACCGGTTTAATTCGTCACAGCCAGCACTCCGACAGAGAGGGGGTTGAGTAAAGTGGAAGCAGGCGAGATTTTCAGCGAAAGACACCTCCCCCCCCAAAAAAAAACCCAGTAAGCAGTAATGCTTTAAGTTGAAAATCGAGGTAGATTTTGAGGATGATAAAGAGTTTAAACTGGGTTGGGAGGAGGGTTTGGTTTTGCATAAGGGGCGGGATTATGATAATTGGAGGAATTTGCGAGAGTATAATGGTTTGATATATTTGATTTTGTATTGTGGTCGTTATCTATGTTTTTGGTTGGTATTATGTTTAAATGGTTGTTTTTGTTGGTTGGTTGTTATTATGGTTATTAATAATACGATCTATAGTTGAAATCTGAGCCTAAATAAAAAGAAAAAGCAAGTGATTAGGTTTATGAGCAATCTAATTACTTATTCGTTTAAAACGCTATATAAAATAAAGTTTATTATTAATTTGCTAGACAGAGCGGTGAACATTATTATGCATAAGACAAAGATAACGAAATCTGTGTACGCTGTAAGGTTTTTACTTCTTAAACTTTTAAAATACACGTTTCGAACAGAAAGAAATCCTCTTCCTGGTACAGTACTGTATGTATAGCAAACCAGCACGTCTTTTTTCTCCAATCAGAGGGGTGTGTTTATGTAGAAAAAGCGATTAGGTTTATGAGCAATCTAATTACCAATTCGCTTAAAACGCTATATAAAATAAAGTTTATTTAGAGATGAATGATCAGTGTCGCAGTTTAAATAATTTTTGTAGGAGGGCTTGGACAGATTCCAAGAGCATTTTTGCAATTTACGTTGCATTGTCCAATGTTCTGTTGTAATACAGGCTAGAATACAGTTAGTCTAAGCTTTATCAGCTTATTTAAAATAAATTTTTTGAATCCCCGGCGGAACACACTCCATAGGAATCAGCGCTTTTATACAGTATATCGCCTTTAAACACATATATTTAAACACGCATTTACGATTTAAATCAAAACGCAATTCAAATCAATATAAATGTATATTTTGTAACGCATAGGTGACTATTCATTGTTATTAAAAAGACTTAAATTTGATCATGTTGTGATATTTAGAAATATAAATTTGTTTGGTGCGAGTGAGGTTTTATTTAATCTTTGACCAAGGGAAACGTTTCATTTTTTCAAAGAAATGTTTGTTAAAAAATAAAGTCATAGTTCCATGGGATTCAATCACAGACCATGTGACATGGGAGTCAGGAAACTAACACACAGCGCCACCGGATTTAATAATGCAATAAAAACGCTATAAAATAATGTGACTAGGCACAGAACAAGTTTACAGCACAGTACAATAATAAATGCTGACCATGACTTTAGAAGCATAAATTACCTTACACTCAATTTAAACACAAGCTGTCTTTCTGTATGAACCTCTAAGCTGGTTCATACAGAAATGTAGAAATGCATTAGCCTGATTTTGATTAAAAAACACATAATTAAACATGCGTTTGCGATTTAAATCAGAACACGATTTAAATCAATATAAATGTTTATATTGTAACGCATACTGTCCAGCCTCCATTTCTCTATAAAAATTTACTCTATTGCACACACACACACAATAGAAGCAGGAACTGCTGTCAGAAGGGAAGAAGGTGACTATTCATTGTTATCAAAAATGACTTAAAATTGATCATGTTGTGATACTTTGAAATATAAAAGTCAATTGATTGTCCATAATATCGCTATTCTATTTTTTCGAAGAAATGTTTGTTAAAAGAAAAAGTCCAGCACCAGCTGGATTCGAACACACAACCTGCCAATTGTTAGTCAGGCACGTAGACCAGTAGGCTACAAGACAACTCGCATGAACAGGGAGGCGAAACAGCCCTACACAGCCCTGTTGCAGTACACGAATATAATCATACCGTTATTAAATTCTTTAGATACGCGATTCCATAATATATTGGTAGAAAAGCTTAAAACTACCACTTTTTCACACGCTATTTCACATGCTAGTTAAATACTTCAATGCTTAAAATCGTTAGCGAGAAATGGAATACCGGTGTGTAAGTACCGATTCCTGGAATCTGACTGGCTGACACCCTTCTGAAGTGGTTCCATAAAATCTGGTATACGGAAAAGAAAGCGTTGATAAATACAAGTGTCGTTTAATACACTCTTTGCTGTGCTCTTGAGGATCCTTGTGATATTTTGAGCTCTAGTTGAATGATAAGTGTTGCATTTTAAATCATTTTCGTGGTTAGAAATTATGAAATGACCTGTTAAAAGCAAGGAAGTTTTTATGCCCGTTGAAGTAAAACAAAATGCCTGACAATGTATGGCTTGGACAGATTCCAAGTGCTTGTACAAATGTGCTAAAGAAATTATACTTTGAGTATACAGCTTGTCCAAAGTCATCCATTATTAATACTATTAGTAATATCTTCAGTAAAGGCTTTGATGCATAAATATTTCTGATAAAGATAGGTTGTGTACTTTTGTCCAACTGAGCAATCTTGCTTTCATAAAATATACCAACATTTTAATGACTGATGATTAACATGCTGTAATACACAGTTCAAAATTAAAGGCTCAAATGCTGTACATGAGAGGTTAAGCTCCCCCTGGCAGTTTTACAAGGTGACGCCGGATAGTTTCCGGCAGAGCATCAAATGACGCGCAATTAACCACGTGACACTGCGTGATACCGCGTGATACCGCGACACGCCCACCGGGGTATGCCGCGAAATACCTCACCCATTTTGAATGGCTTCATCTGTATAGCCATAAAGCAAACAGAGAGTCATGTGGGAGTGTACATTGTATTGTTTGTTTCACTATATAAAAGAGCACTGTAAAAAGCACTGTTGTTTTTTAAGTCTTGTGTCCCAATGGAAGACTTCCATATGCAAATGAAATAAAGATGACTTTCAACACACAAACTCTCAGCTGATGCCCTTTTTTGGCTAATAACAGTTAATTTCTCTAATGAGGCAGCCATGTTAATGACTTCCCTTGCTAATTTGCCAGTACCATACCAAGGAAACACTATTGCAAAGAAACATTCAGTCTCGGTAATAGCCCTAGGATATATTCTGGAGTGATTTGGAATGAATGGGCTGTGTGTCTGTATAAATAACAGCTCCCCTTCTATTTAGTAGGTAGCCAAGGGTATGCATTATTCCGGCATATAAAATAAGTTCCATTAGGAAGTGCTTTGCAGCAACCTAGAGTAAAAAGATTGAGCTGAAATTTGCTTCACTACCATTTCACGTAATAATTCCTTTAACAGGCCTTTGAAAGGTTTGGTTAGATGGAAACACATTCCCACAGCTATTGATTTGTTCCCTCCGGTCTGATTGAAACATAAAGACCCATTAAGTATACCGCTCAGTTTAAGATAAAGAGGTTTTCTATTCCACCAGCTATCGTTCTGTTGAACAGTAGGCAGATAAAAGTTGGAGAAGTTAGTATGAGTAACATCATAGTCCCTTAACCATTTAAGGAAATTACAATCTGACATATCATTACAACCCCACCATCTTATATTACTTATATTGTCCAGTTTAAAAAAAGCCCCCCAAATAGTTTAATAAATTGTAAGGAAACCCCCCTCTCATATACCTAGGGATTGCTAATCACACCCAACATGAACTTTTGTTAAAGCCTCAAGCCAACTGGTGGGAAAGGGCCAAGAATGTACTAATGTCATGTTCTCCAAAGTTCATGCTGTGTTGTGCAAGAAGTTCCAAGACAACCCCTCTAGTTACACTTATTAAGCACGTCACGTTGACAATGAGATGCGTGAATCCACAGCACAGCAATATCAACATTTTATCAATCTCATGCAGGTTGCGTTGCGCGTCGACAATAAGATGCGTGAATCCACCCGTCCTTTTACCTGAACCGCTAAATCAGTATACAGGAGTATTTGGTAGGGGAACTCCCAATGCAGCTGTAGCGTCTGAGATGGGATCTCTTTGGATTTTTTTATCCAAACCCACTCTCCTGGAATCAGGTCTTATCCTTCCTCAGCAGGAGGTCCCCGGGCTTCCGACACTTGCTTTTTGGCACCTTGTACTGCTTCTGACAGGAGTTGGCAATACTGCAACAAACAATCCGTTAATAGACTCACGGTCCCCTTGGATAAGTCTGGTGTGTCTGGCAGCCTCATAGGACATCCAGTAATCTCCTCAAAAGGACTTAAACCAATAGAGCGGTTCATGCCTGCCCTGATACTGCACAACACAGGTGCCAGCGCATCAGCCTATTGAATCCCATCTGAGTGATAGCGCTTGAGTTTATTTGAAGTTCTATTCAACAGTTCCAGCTGATGGGGATGGTGAGGACAGTCCAGGTCCCACCTCATGCCCAATAGTTCTGCCACAGCTTTACACACTTTTCCAGTAAAGTGTGTTCCATGGTCTGAGTCAATTCGACAAGGTAACCCTCATCGAGGTATTATTTCCGTTACCAGGTATTTGGCAGTTATGGCAGCTGTAGCATGTTTACAGGAAAAGCCCATCGGGAAAATAAATCCACCATGACCAACAAACCTGTCTTTCCCTTACAATTTGGTAGAGTACAATAGTCAATCTGCCAGTGCAGAATTGGCCCTCCTGGTGCTGGACGTCATAGTTGGGGAGTCCTCACTTGGTGCGATGCAGAGTTTAGTTGACACGCCCCACGTCTCTGGCATATGTGGCAAAGCCAACTCCTGCCCAATTCTGTACCCATGTGCCCAAGCCGTTGAACAATTTGCTTTTCCCCAGGATGACCCACAGAGTGTATTTACCTCATAACGAAAGGCATTAAACGTCCAGTCTGTTGGCACCGCCACAAACCATTTTGCCTCAAGCTTATGTTTCTCTCCGACCATGCCCATTTTTCCTAGTTCGGGGCTTCTTTCTGAAGCTTCTTAATTTGACTCTGCTAAAAAGCTAATGATCTCAAATATATCTCCGACTTCTGATCTGGAAACCTGTATTTCATGGCAGCTTTCCTGGCTGCTGCGTCTGCTAAAGCATTTCCCTTGGCTACTGTAGAGTCTTCCTTGTTATGACCTTTACATTTTACCACAGCTACTTGTTTAGGGAGAGACAGGGTTTCCAATAATTCTGACACTAGCTTAGCGTTTTTGACCGTTTTGAGTCCCGGTGGCTGTCAGGAAGTTCATTTTTTTCCATAATTTCCCAAAGTCGTGAAAGACTTCGAAAACATACCGTGAGTTGGTATAAATAGTTACAATTTGATCTTTTGCATATTTACAATAATTTTTTGACTGAACCCCTCCCCTCAACAAATCTGAGGCTGGGCTCTTTCTGCAAATGAGTCTACCCACGCCCTGTTAAAGTTACACAATCCAAGAAACGCCCTTAGGTTCTTGTACCGGGTTTGTACGGGATTGTACCAGGTAGGGGAAACCCCCAGAATTGCTTGGGTTCGATCCTCAGTTAATTCTCGTCATCTCTGACTGATTTTCTGTCCTAAATAAATGGCAGTGTCAAGGCCAATTTGGCCCTTGTCCTTGATTGCTTTGTGGCCTTTATATGCCAAAAAATCTAATATCATTAACAACTCTCTTTTGTGGGTTTCCTCGTCAGGAGAAGCAATTAAAACATCATCAACATACTGTATAACAAACGAGGTAAGTGTAGGCAATTCTCTCAAATATTGCCTCAAAGCCATGTGATACACAGTAGGACTACTGCGAAATCCTTGTGGTAACCTAGTCCAAGTGTATTGTTCCCCATCCACCACAAATGCAAACAAATCTTGTACCTCTGTGTGTAAGGGGACTGACTAGAAGCTGTTTGCCATGTCTATTACTGAAAATATTTTTGTCACGGGCGTCCAAAGAGACTAACCGTGGGGAGCAGGAGAGCAGAAAAAGACCCATATGCGTAGCGGCGAGACGGGAAAAAGGCCCGGGCTCATTAGTGCAAAGATTCAGTAATGCCGTATAGAAACCTATGCCCTCAGGGAGCGGACGTGGGGCGCCCTGGTGCTAGGCGGGTCTCAGGACATCCGAACCTCAATGCTGAGCCAGGACAGAGTGCGAGACCCGGAAATATATAGCCCAAGGGAAAGAGAGGAACAGGAAGGACAGCAGACCGGAAAACTAGGGACAGGACAGAGAAAGAGCGCCCTCTGGCTGCAGAGGGCGTGACAATTTTAGGCTCTGGGTGCAACAACTGAAAAATGGTTGAAGGATCTGCTACCAGCGGAGTTAATTTATCAATGTACTGATTAGCTTGTTTGTAATTGACAACAAAGCGCCATGCTCCACTAGCCTTATGTACAGGCCAGATTGGGCTATTACTTTTGCTATGAGTTCTTCTGATTATTTCTTGTTCAAGAAGTTCCTGTACTACTGGTCTTACTCCCTCTTTTGCCTCCTGGCTAGTTTTTTGTGGTTTTGTATGTGGAGGCTGTACCCCTATAAAAGCTACAGGTTCCATGTCAAGGAGCCCACATTCATCTTTAGCTTTGAACCAGATGGGATGATCTTTAAGCTCATCCTTTTGCAGAGACCAGATATTGATCTGGACTGTATTTTCTTGAAGCTGCAAATGTTGTAAAGCATCCCATCCCAACAAATCAGGAGTATCCCCCACCCACATCTGTATCTGAAATTGTACAGCCTTTCCCATGTTTATCATGACTGGTTGGGTTTCTCTTAAACTTTTTGTCCCCCTATCCCTGTAGCCTCCTGTGACTCATTAGTGAATGTCATATTACATTTTCTTGCTGTGCTCAATGACAAACATGATAGCTGAGCACCGGTGTCCCACAGTAATGGAACTGAAACTCCATTTACTGCACATTGTAAAACCAGTTCCCTTTTGTTTAGACACTGCATCAAGCTAAGGGAGGCCACAAGGAGGCGTACAAATTCAGCGATTCTCTCAAGGCCCTCTTATTTGTTTCTGGCATATCCCTTAACTGAGAAATCAAACCTTTCTGCCCTTCCTTGTCAGTCAGGTTATATAGGGGATCCCTTTCTTGGCTAGGAATATGATCTAGCTCCTCTAACCTTTTCTTACAGTTCTTCTGAATGTGCCCTGGTTTCTTACATCGGTAGCACATCAGTTTATTTGGTAACTTAGCCTGTTTGATTTGGCCCCCCTTGTCCTGCTGACCAGAAGGTGCACTCCCCATCTGAAACGCACGTATTTTAGCATACATTCCCCGCTCCACTTTTCTCGCTTCACTACTCAATCGCTCAAACTTCATATTGTCATCCCCTGCGATCTCAGGAAAGCGCAACTGTAGCATCTTAGCTATATCTGGTTTAATCCCATTTAGATAAATCTGACACATCCCCACTCTCTTTCTGTTGACAAGCTGTAACTTTCTTCCAGTCTGTTCTGGGAGGATAATATTCTTTCAGAAACTTCCACACTATGCTCCACCCCTTTTATTCATTTTTTCTCGCTACATATGTTTGCAACGCGCTTGCCCGCCTTTCTCCTACCCTACTTAGAATCATAGCTGCGTCTATAGGTTTAATACTATATGTATCTTTTATTCCCGTAAAGTGTTCCATGTTTGCTGCATTCCTGCCTTAGGGTGAGGTACCTCCTTAGCCCAGCAATCTATATCCTCAGGCTTGGGTTTATATATTTTACCCCCTCCCCTGTCTTCTGACACTTGCTGACTACTGCTACCTTCCCCTGCTACCTCTTCTCCTTCCTCTATGAAAAGGGGACATCCTTGTAAAAGGTGATCCTTGTAATCCCTTATCTATGTTATCCTTTTTTCCTGCTAATATATTGTTTCCCGATGGAGGAGGCTCAGATCCGTTTCTATACTGATCGTACCATGTGTCACCCCAAACAAATTCCCCATCAGGGTAAGGCCAATCTGTGTATTTGTACCAGTCCTCACTTTTGCCCTGCAAAGGTTTTAGATCTGGATATAGCTTAGGCACTATACCGGCATTACAACACTTTTCCAATTATTTTTTTATGTTTTCAACATCCTCCTTACACTCTTTGAGATATTTCTCGTTTTTTTTCATTATTAGCAAATATGATCGCATTTCTATCAGCCACTACTTTAAATTAGTCTGTCAGGGACTTCTGACTCTCGTCCCATTCTGTTTTTCACTGATATTTTGCCGAGCCCTCAAATGTTTCCCTAAAGCTAAACCAATTTCTGTTTGTTTGTTCTTACTCCAGTGTTCATACACTTTCCTACATTCTTGTTCAGAACAAATACCATCTGACAATCGATATTTCTTTTTTAGCTTTTTTTCACATTCACCAAGGTTTTTTTCTCTGACACCCAGTCAGAAACCTCTATTAATTTGTCCTAACACCAACCCATTTTTACTATTCTTCACCTCACACATGTGCAAAGCTTGCTGGCTAAACAACTGAACCATGCAGACAAAGTTCTTCAGAAAATACAATTTCAGACTCCATTTCCAGTGAGGCTATGGGTGTTTTATGAAGATGGCACCTGTCTATACCATTCAGACATGGCAGAGCGGGAACTTAAAGTTCAAGTTACAGTATGTCGCCAGCACCTACATTGGAAGAAGAAATCGAGCTACTGTTTACTTGGAAGAAGGCTGGCAGCCCTGGGAAAGACCAGTCCTTGAAACAGCAATATAAGGAGAAACCACAGAGTTTCAGGTGGAGATTCCCCTCACAAGACTGAAGAAAATGAATACAGTGAGTTGTTAAAAGTTGGTCAGGATTTAAGTGTTTAGTTGTTTTTTTAATTTTTTTTAATAAGTTTCCTGCAATGTTTAGGAGAATTTGTAAATGTCGGGATAGATATAGACAGGCACTGACCCAGCCAATGCAGGGCCTTGTCTGTATACACACAGGACAGGAGAGAGAGAGACAGGTACTGACCAAGCCACAACAGGGCCTGGTCTGTACTCACACATGACAGCAGAGACAGACAGGCACTGACCCAGTCAGAGCAGGGCCTGGACAGGATTGAGAGACAGGCACTGGCCCAGCCACAGAAGGGCCTGGTCTGTACAGACACAGGACAGGAGAGAGAGACAGGTACTAACCCAACCAGAACAGGGACTGGTCTGTAAACACACAGGACAGGAGAGAGACAAGCACTGACACAGCCAGAGCAAGGCCTGGTCTGTACACACACAGGACAGGAGAGACACACAGGTACTGACCCAGCCACAACAGGGCCTGGTCTGTACTCACACAGGACAGGAGAGAGAGACAGGCACTGACCCAGCAGTAGCTGTCACGACAGCGTGAAAAACATTTTTTTGTCAATTTTGGTTGGAAGTACACGAAGTGCAAACGTCTGGGTGGGTAAACTTTCACCTTAGGTAAACCGAAATACCGTCTCAAATTTTCAAAGTTATTATAAATTATTCTGGGGTGACCACCTGGGTATTTTTTAGTTTTTTTCAGAAATGGATACAGACTGGTGAAATCATAGTAATGAATTTTTTCACCGGGCTGCGCTTTGTAATGCAAACAAATGGCGTTTGGTCCCCCCCAGAAAAGTGAATCGCATGGTTGCAGAGACTCTGGTAATTGAGCAGCTGTGAGAAATTTCCTCAAGTCTGCATTTTCAACAAGCATGTCTCTGAACTCGTGCTCCCACAAAACACGCATGTTAAAACCTCTCATTTTGAGAACATTAATTTTTACCATCATCTTTCTGTACAACCAGCCAAAAGTAGTATTTGTCAGCGGCTTGAAATCATTTTCACAGTAACAAACACTACAACCATTGAACTCAAATGTGGTCTGCACTACGTCAATTACAACATAATCATCCAGAAAATATGGGCCGACCTAGAACTCGCCAAGTGTGGTTAATGCGTGTCGGATTTTCACGTGCTCTCTGTGCTCGATGTACATAAGCCACTGAATGCTGGGTGTAGAAAATCGTTTTTGCTGTCGGTAATTGTCATGTGTTAGCAATGCGATCATCTCTTCCTGTAAAAACAAGCCTGAACATGGCCATGCACACGCTAATGATGGTCACAAACTGAAAGAGGTCAATGCACACCACGTGAACAATCCCCGACTCACATGCGCCTGTCTGGTCATGTTCATGACCTTGTCCCTGAACCTGACACAACCTTCTCTTAGAATTGCAACATCCTGTCGGCAGTAGCGTTTCAGTTCAGTCTGCAAGTTAAACACATTTCCCTTACATTCTTCATACCATGCCAAAAACTCGGCTTTCTCGCTCTGAAGCATGTAGTTAACACCATAAAGTTCTGGCAGCGGTAACAGTCCTACATATTTTTGGTTTTCTGAAGTGTTCATTAAGTGTGGAAAATGTCCCTTATCCCCTGGGAATCCCATGGCTGATAGCAATTTGCTTAATTTCATAGGGAGAAAGTTTAGAGAATCGATAAATCTGATGTTCAGAGCTTTTACAGTCATGCACATTATTTTGCCACCCTGATCAATTAATTCAACGTCCATCTTTTCATCTAGCAGCTGTCTGATTACTAGGCAATTGTCATAACCCTTGTCATTGTGCAATATGAAAGTATAGTGTTTGAAACAGCCGTCAATACATTTACGTACAAAATCCTTTAAACAAGTTTCACCATAAAATTCCCAGCTTCGTTTATTGTTAATATGAAGGATTTGAACGTAATTTGTAATGTGAGTCCCTGTTTCTTGCATGCATTCAAAGTTGAAAAAAAAGTACTTGTTTGAAATTTTGGGTTTGTCCAAAGGCTGTATGTAGCACAAGTGTGTGTCAGGGGTGTCAATTATGTTGTTACACCGTGAGGAATGCCGTATAGAAACCAATGCCCTCAGGCCATGGACGGAGCGGCGACCTGGTGCTAGGCAGGTCTCAGGACATCCGAACGTCAATGCCGAGCACCGGCAGAATGAAAGACCCGGAAATATATAGCCCAGGGAAAGAGGGAGACCGGAAGGACAGCAAAGCAGGAAACTAGGGACAGGACAGAGTAGGAGCGTCCTCTGGCTGCAGAGGGCGTGACACATGGCAAAGGAAAAAAATGAGTTTTTAGAATGTCAGGGGTGAAGGCTGGAAGAAAAAATGTCAGTCCTGAGTCTTATGGAGAAAAGGTTACGAAGACATCTCATACCCCTCATTGTTCATTACGTTCGACCACAAACTAGCGTAATCACAGATGAGTAGCGAACATACAGGGGAGTACTCGGCAGTCTTGGTTACAACCATTTACTGTCAATCACACACACACACAGGTTTTTCTGAATCCTTGCACAGGTGCACACACACAACATATTGAGAGAGAATGGCAAACATACAAGGAACATGTGTGGAGACTGAGAGGAAAAAGGACAGAGATGCTCTTATAGGAGCACTTCGATTTGATAGAGTGGACACATTGGCTTGGAAATAAACTTTGAAATGGACCCCTGGGTAGAATATTTCATGATTTGAGTAAACAATACCATAGTAATTAACTGCTGTGCTGCATAGTCTTTGCTATTGATCATTTTGGTTGAGACAATAGACTATGTGTAGTCACAGAGTGATTGATATGTATATGTATATGTACACCAAATGACAACTCCTCTATTATCACTTGCATTAATGAAGTAAAGACTTGGATGTGTGAAAACATTTTCTTACTCAACTCTGATAAACTGAGGTTCTGTTGTTTGGAGGCAACAATACTGATAGGACAACTATAACTTTAGCACTTAAGTCAGAGAATTAAAAAATGTGCCTTAAAGACTCAGCACGGATCCTAGGCGTCATATTAGACACTAGGATCTCATTTATGTTAAAACAGTATCTAAAACATGCTTCCTACAGTTAAGAAATATTGCAAAACTAAGGCAGTTTCTCTCCTTCAAGACACAGAGAAATTAATACATGCTGTTGTATACAGCAGGTTAGACTACTGTAATGCCCTACTATCAGGTAGCGCACACCATTCTCACCCCCTAAGGGCTCTGAATGGCTGAAAATACAATGAATGACAGATCGCCTTATTTCTGGCGGTCCTGCTTCAAATATCTATTCCAACGTCAATAGCGTTCAGTTTCCTCCAGGTCTGGAGGTGGGCTTGTCTAGGCTTTGGTGGATATATATCGTGCTTCAGAATAAGGTAAAAATATGGGATATATATATATATTTTTTTTGCTGGTTTTTGCTTTTGCGGTCTTGTTTTGCTGATAAAAAGTGACTCTGTGATTGTCTTGCTTTTTTAAAAAGAAAACCTTTTTTTTAAAGCTCCAGTTGTCCTTTTTCGATTGCTAACATGTTTTTGTGGGTTTGTTGGTAAAAAAACTATTAAATATGACGCAGGAATCAAAAGTAAATGTTGATTTACACCATGGACACTTGCGCTCATCTTCCAAATCGTAAGTTTCTTTACCAATTAGAATTACTTTACTGTAATTATGATGCTACGTTGACGTCCCCACGAATTAATTTAAAAGTAGTTATTTGAGAAACTTATTTTGTTTTATATCGCGGGGAATACCACAAAACTTAGTAAGCTTCATTTGTCGTTATCATGATATTTCTACACATGCAAGTGAAACGTGAAAGGATTTGTCACACTTCTGAATTTAAATTATAATGTTTTGTTTCTGTTAGTGTTACAAGGAGAATTGAACCCCCAAAAATCTTTGACATGTTACAAATTATTGTAACAAAATTATGATTAAGTGGTGAATGCAATGCTTTAAAAACACATTTTAAACGAAAGAGGGGGTGATGGGCCTAAGTATTGCAGTAAACGTGAGTAGGCGGGTCTAAAAATAAATGAATTGATCAATTTCTATCTACAGTACATATATAGCAACTTTTTGATGTGCACTGAAACTGTAATCCGTAACACTGTAAAAAACATAGTTATTTTCATTTATGAAAGGGAAGTCTCCATTACCTGTAGAGTGCTTTCACTGGGGTTTCCAGAGAAACGCTATGCTGTATAACTGAAAGGATATTATTATTAATCACGTGAAAATTAGGAAGGAGTTCAGTTAAAGCCAGGTTTGGTGAAATTATAGTTTGTTACATTTTTGTGTGTTAATCGGAATTCCCTATACTTTGAATTAAACATTTTCCATAATACCTGGGCCATGGGTCTGGCTAGGCCATCAAATTAACGCTAAGATTAAAGATTGACGTCACAAAGCTAACGCAAGAGTAGTGTAAAGCTCGCCATGATTTGTTGTTTGAGATTTCAGTTCTAAGTTTTATACAGTGTTTTGCAATCGTCCTTATTTCTTTCAGGGGATATAAACTACTCATCAACTCATAACCTTGAGGGTTTCAATTCCATGTACTGCACTACATTTTTGTGATTTTTGATTGTTAATTCTTAATTGTGTATAAAAGTAGATATCAGACCTACTGTATGCAATAGCTTATTAAGGAGCTGTTGCCTTTCTATTGTTCTGTAACCTGTAGAGGGGGGAGGGGTTTATAATGTACATTGAAGTACCTGCCTCTTTGAAGTTCTGAGCATCTGTGGGAATGTTTGCACGTTTTACATTGTTTGTATCATGTCACAGAACCAGCAGGCACAAAACTGGTGATTCCACTATTGTAGTACTGTAAATGTAGTAGAGTTAACCATTTGACAATAGATTAAGGTCTGCCTTCATAGAGCATAGAACAGGATAAAATGAGTTTTGTGAGCTTTATTAAGTTATACCCTCACAAAACAGAGTATATTAAGGAAGTACAGAGTTAGTATAAAATTGCATCATCTGGTGTGTTACACTGTTACCAGGGATCAGGGAAATGTACTGGATTAAAGCTGTGTATTGTTCATTATTATTCTGACATTGTTAAACATTTTACACATTGTTTGGTTACGAATGTTGCTGTGGTCTGCATGTGTGAGATGGTAGATGGTAGAAAAAAAGTCCTGAAGTCCTGGTTCCTTTTCACATTGGCGAATGTGCTTTGCATAAAAAAGAGCAAAAGTGGTTCAGAAAGTTGCAAATTCAAGTCTTTTTAAATACATGGCTCGACAGGCAGGTTGAATCTTCACATGTCCCTTGATGCCTATGTTTATTTAAGAAGGAGACAATGCGAAACGGATTACTTTTTATTTACCGCTACGAGGTATTAAAACGTGTTCGCTAAAGTCTCTTTTTAAGAACATACAATTTTCGCTTTTTAAGGCCACACCCGCGTTTCTTGTTCACATAAACGCATAGAAGATAATGATATTAAATGCAAAATCCACCGCTGCTCCCCACCCAGGCAAACAGAGGAACAGAGTTACAGAATTGTTACTTTCATGCAGGTAACAGAGCACTTGAACTTGGCAGATGGGGTTACTGGAGGTCAAAGTCATCATGCATGGTCACGTGATCACTGGAAAAACAAGGCGCTATAGATCGGAAATGAAAGCAGCACAAACGCTACTTTCAATGGCACAGATGTAGCACTAACAAATGGGGTGGGTTTAATCGTTTGTGTTGTCTGTTGGGGGGTCCAACTTCACGAAAAAGTGTGCATTTCCTACATTGCTTTGTTTCTCGAGATTTTTACTTTATATTTAGGCTCAGATTTCAACTGTAAATCTTTTACTAATTACTAGCAGTAAATACTGATGCTTTGCTCCCACTTACCACAAAAAATATATTTGTATTGTAGCTGGGATGAACTTTTTTTTCGTATGTGTCTCTCCCTACTATGATTTGGACACGGAATGGTTAAAGATGGTGACAAGTCAGGAACCCAGAGGGGGGGCGTCTTCCCACCTCCATAACTGAAAACCCAAATAGAAGTGACTTAAGCGACATACACAGTTGTGTAACTGACAGTTTGAGGTATCCTATTGTTAAGAAAGAAATAAAAAATAAGATACAATGATGTGTTCATGCTTAATGAAGACATTGCATTACTTTAAAAGCTAGAAAAATAGGTTTAAATTGTTAATAACAACTTTTTATGCGAAACAAACGGGTGATTTTTCTTCCTCGTGATCAGCTTAGAATCTTTGTGTATGCTGTAAATTTTTTACTATTAGCAATCAGTAATATTAAATTTAGCACTGTAATAAATTGTTGCACTTTTCCCTGCATCTTGTAAAAATATATATTTTCATTCTTCAAATATACATTAAATCTGACTATCAGAAAATAAGTACAAAATGTAAGAAAAAATAGTACAAGTACAAAAAGTACAAAATGTAAGAAAAAATAGGGTAAAATATATTTCAAAATAGCTTGCTAACAATATTAACTGTTTCTACAAATAAAATGTATAAACTAAGGAATAGGATGGCACAGTTGTTAGAATGCTTTTTGTATGTTTTTTTCATAAATACAACAATAGTACCAGTTGTCTCAGTGGCTTTAAAAATTAAATTATGCATGCAAAGCTTTGAACCAGATAACTAAACTATCCATCCATTTCTAATGGGGGTGAAATTAGTGTTGGTTAGGTTGGCATTGCTATCGTGCAGCACTGGGGCCCTCGGTTCAGTTCCTGCTTTCCTGCCGTCCATGCTGTGCATGGAGGTTGCATGTTCTCTCTGGGTTCCGTGGGTTTCCTCCATATATGTGATATGATTTCTTCTCCAAAACATACTGGTAGGTTAAATTGGCTTACAGGAAAACTGGCCCTGGTGTGTGTGTGTGTTTGTGTCTGTCTGTGCTGTGATGGACTGGCGCTATGTCCAGGGTGTATTCTGCTTTGCATCCATTTCTTGCTGGGGTAGGATCCAAATCCTCTGTACTGGACATGTAGTCGGACATGCGGGCGTCTCAGTGCTCTCCGTGCTCTCCCTGTAGGTTTGGGGTGACAGGAACTTGGGGTCCCTGCGAAAGTCAGGCAGCCATGTCTGGCTCAGAAGAGGTGAACAAGATGATGGGAAATGTCTACAAGGTGAGAGGAGCTCGAGACCCACAAGGACTCAACAAACACTCTGCTTCTGCTGTGAAAATTCACTCCTTTCCCTGCTCTCTCCTCACTTTCTCACTAATATGGTCCTTACTGTCCTGTGACTGGGCTATGTAAGTGTGTCCACAGGGACTAGAAGAGTCTAGTCCTGTGACTGGGCTGGGTCAATGTCTCTTGTCCAGACACATACCTTGTCCTCCCTGTGTCTGTTTTCTTGGCCAGGTAATCCTGAAGCAGTTCAATCTCAGCCTGAAGAACTTTGTCTCCATGGTGAAGCAGTATGAGAAGGCGCTGACAGGTACCTCACCACCGCCGTGCCCGGAGCCGACTTACCACTCTAGCCTCACCCCTCTCTCCCACAGGGGTCATCGCTGCCGGCGAAGACTACTTTGACACGCTAGTCAAGCTGGGGGAGGCAGGGGCAGGGGGCAGGGGGCAGGGGCAGGGCAGCACAATAATTTCTTATGCTTATATAGCGCCTTTCTGGACACTTCACTCAAAGGGCTTTACAGGTAAAGGGGATCCCCTCCACCCCACCTGGATGGAAAGCAACAGTCCTCTCCCCACACACCAACTCTCAGTGTGGAGGACAGCAGAGTGATGAACCCGGTTCAGAGATGGAGGTTATTAGGAGGCTGTGATGGGTAAAGGCCAGGGGGAGATTTGGCCAGGACAACAGGGTAACACCCCTACTCTTTTCGAGAAGCACCCTGGAAAGGTCCTTTGTGCCTTATCGATTTCAAGATTTTTTTAAAAAATAAAAACACAGGCAAATATTTTTCCGTTGCTTTTATTGGGGGATGGCCCTTCTTGTTTGTAAGTGTGTGGAGCGAAAATGTGCTTGTATTTGCGGCGGTTCGGCAGGAAGATCTGATTCTTCCTCGGGGCAGTGTGCCAGCTCCGTGAAGTTGCCCCCCTACAAACAGCACAAACGATTAAACCCCCCTCATTCGTGCTGCGTTTGTGCCGGTCTGTGCCGTTGAAATAGCGTTTGTGCTGCTTTCACTCCCACTATATAGCGCTTTGTTTATTGGGTGATCATGTGACCATGCACGTGACCATGACCTCCAGTGACCCTGTCTGCCGGGTTCAAGAGTCTATTACCGGTGCGAGAGTAACAGTTCTGCAATTGTGTTCCTCTGTTTGCCCGGGTTGGGGGTGGCAGTGGATTTTGCATTTAATATTAGTGTCTTTTGTGTGTTTGTGTGAGTGGGAAAATTACATTTGTCACAAATTATGAACCCCCTTAATTAGTTTCTGCTGTAGATCACTGGTAGTGTTGTCTGTGTATGTGGAGTCTGCGGGTTCTTGCTGTGGGTCACTGGTTCGTGCATCTGTGTGTGTGGAGTCTGCTTGTTCTTGAAGTGGGACTATTGGTACTGGTGTCTGTGTGTGGAGTCTGCACGTTCTTGCTGTGGATCACTGGCACTGGTGTCTCTGTGTGTGGAGTGGCATGTTAAAGAATGAACATGGCATGTTAAAGTATGTAGAAAATTGTAAGGTGTGATGACAAAAATAACACTCTTAGGGCTGGGCGATATATCCAAAATGTTTCTATACCAATGTTAGGAATCTCCCACCGGCCTTATTTTGCTTATGTCGGTATTCTGGGTAAAAGCTTTCCCCATGGTGTGTTTTCATGAGAGGTCCCATTAAAAAAACTATAACAACCAGTCGTTATATCCAGTCACATGCTTCTGCTACGTCCAACCTTCGTTCTTCATTCAAAACACAAAGAAGCGTGCCGGGCATGAGACAACACGAGAGCTTATGCTGAACCACAGTCAGGCAGGATGAATCTATCGGACAGGTGGTTGTCTTTGTGTTAATAATTAATTTCTTGTGCTCTTGTTCATTAACTAATTGAAAAACACTAAAGAGGTGCTCATATTGTTTCTATACCAGCCTTTTTTTAGTCTTATTTGATTGTCTAATGGTGTTAATTTTATCGTTAATGAAGTTCATGAAATCGTCACTACTAAAATTACATGGTGCTATAGAATCAGTCTTAATTGTTAGATTAGCTATTCTCTTAAATAGGTAGCGAGGGTTATTTTTATTGCTTTCTATAAGTTCAGAGTAGCAAGTTGAACATGCTCTATATAGGGCTTTCTTATATTGTTGCAGGCTATCAGTTGTTGGGGTTTTGTGCATTTACTGGGTCAGTTATTAATTGTAGCAGTAATCATAGGGTGATCCGTTATGGCTATTAGAAAACCGACCTTGCGGGATAACTCGGCAACACACACACATGGATACTAATATGCGACAATACATTTACTAATACATAAAATGTGCATATAAACATAACAGATCTTAAGAGTGAGGGTTACCAGAATACAAAAGGTATATATTCAATCACGAAGAGTTACAAATCAAGAGAGACATACATTCAGTATACCATTCATGTATACTGTTTTATAAATTAACTTTGATTACAACTTCTACACTAGATACTCAAAGGCAAGTACATCACTCATAGGAATTAAATTGATATCAACTGGGATTGAGGTAACAATTGAATTCATGAGCTGTAATGCAGGATGTTGAATACTCATCCAATCAAAGGAACAGTGGCAGGCTGTTGCTGCGTCCAATCGCCGTCTTCTCGCCCGGTGTCAGGCAGTGCTGGTGAGGTGTGGGGTGTGGGAGAAGGAGGGAGAGATTTCTGCTGCAGTGTGCTTAGTCCTGGCTTAACTAGCAGAGATTGTGCACATGAAAAGTGACTGCGGGTCCAAGCAAGTCCCACTCTTTAGACGGGAAGAAGACCGGTTCGTTCCCGATGTAGCGCTAGTCCTGAATCCTGAGATTCAGCTGTTGACAGTTCCGACCGTTGACCGTTGATCAATCGTTGATCAGGTGAGAGTTCGCGATGGGGTACCGGCGGTTCACGAGGCTTGCTGCTGGGCTAACCTCGGGCAGATCCTTTGGTTACGCATGGGCGACCTCCGTTCTTGACTCTTAGAACAAAGTAAAGTCCTGGCACTCGGACACACTGGCCGTTATGTGATTGTCCGAGCTGAGTCTGAGAATGTCCTGGAGGGGCCCCTTCTGGGCCCTGTGCTGCCTGTTTTATCTGGAGGAACTACGGTCGTTCATTGGTTGAATGTTCCGTGGGCATTCGAGACCCATGTGGGTTAAACCTGCCCTACCAGTTCCTGATTGGCTGATTGAGGTGGAGGATGAGTAACTATACTCTCTGACATTAGGGTTGTAAACAACCTTGGATGTGACTCTCCCAAGGAATCTCCCAGACAGTAAGGTGCCAGAGATGACCATTTATTTAGGTTTTACATATTTCATCTTTGAAAATGTTTGTTCACACAAATATGTGGAGGCAAAGAGAGAAATTATTCCATGAGTACATATTAACTGCACTTTTCTGCAGCATTTGCTCAGCCTTAGAATACAAAGTGACCACATTTCAAAGTTCAAAAGTGGTAGTAACTTTTTAGAACATGAAGCTTTTTGTAAAACACTATTTTGGCATTAAAAGATAAGCAAGATTATACATTATAAACTAAAAATAAGAAAGTGTGCCAGAGATGGATCCTATTAATCATATGTAGGCTGTCATATTATGACCTATCTGTAACCAAGAATACTAGTAGTGAATATTTTCTACACCAAAGAGTGAATATAATCTCATCCCAGCAGCAAGGACTCGCTCATGTGTACAGAACTCTTCCATTGTGCTCAGCCTCTTGATGTGGAATTGGGAGTCCACCGGTTTTGTACACCTTCTCACACGCCTCAATTCATCTCTGATCTCTATCAGGAGACTCAATTCTGAAACGCTGAAATCATTCACATTTTGTATCAGCATTTGAAAGGAATTAGGTCAGCATTTTCTTACACTATTGTTATTTTAGATAGATAAGACTTTATTGATCCCGAAGGAAAATTGATGAGCATTATTAGCATTACTGTAGTGTTGCTAATGTGCTACATGCAATTTATAAACTTAAAAATGTAAAATTCCCACATTTGTAGTTGATTTTGTGTGATCTTCACCTTCACACTATTTTTATGTGCCATTTATTGCTTATTAGCGTACTATTTTTAATCAAAATAATATTAAGTAAGACCTGCATGTATTCAAATAATATTATTATTATTTATACTTACTCGTCAAAAGAGGATTGCCGAGATTTTTGCAGATTACTTCTTTGTTGAAAATTGTGACAGTATTTAACCAAAATGGCGTCCAATGGCATCAGCAATGCATTGTGGTATATAACTGGAAAAGATGCTGTGTTAGATACAGTATGTTTTCAATTTCAATTATATATGCGTTTATTAATGTTGTCGATATTACAGTTGCAATTTAACATTGATAATACATTGGGTCAATGTGCCCCCTTCTATGTGCTGATGTGCAATTTTAACGCATGCAGTTAGTAAGGAAATGGTCACTGTTGTATGTAAAGTATTCTAATTACATTATGGAATATAAGGATGGGAACATGGGGGGGCAATGGGGGGGTGTCGCCCCCTCAGTTCTGGGCAAAAGGATTTTTGAACACTTTTCTTACTTAATTTGCGCCCTGAAAAATAGTTGTACTTTGTCAATGGTCAGATAACACTAACTGACACTAACAGTCACTCGGACTGTTTGATGTGCAGGAGGGCTAACCGTCCAGGAACGGCACATGTCGTTATTGGGTGTGTTTTAACAGAAAGAATAAGGTTCTGGATCCCGAGATGAAGTTAAACAGATGAGTTTATTGCATGCAAGGAACAATAAAGCTGAAGTCTTGTTTCCCGCAAGAAACAACAAAACCAAAGTATTCTCTCGCCCTGCCCCCTGGTACAATGACCATCTGCGTTTCATGAAGGCAGCCTCTCGCAAACTTGAGCGTAGGTTGCGTCTTTCCGGCCTAAATGTACATTATCAGGCCTGGAGAGATTACTTATCTGATTATAAGGTTACTATAGAGTCTGCTAGATCCACCTACTTCTCTCACATCATTGAAAATCACCAAAACAATCCCAGACATCTTTTCTCCACCATCAACAGACTGCTCAAGTCAAACTGCCCCACCACATTACCTGCCTCATCACAACTTTGCAACAAATTCTTAGATTTCTTTAGTTCTAAGATTGACAACATCCGGCATCACATTCTCTCCACTACGGATATAATTTCCACACCTCCTCCCTCCTCATCCAACTTCTCTGGTTCCCGTCTGTCCAGCTTCTCTCTTCTTGACTCAGCATCCCTAAACAAACTAGTTACGCGCATGAAACCCACCACATCTATTTTAGATCCCATTCCCACCACTTTATTCCAGTCCTGTTTCTCTTCTCTCTGTCCCATTGTCCTCAATATAATACATGAATCCTTGAGCACCGGCATTGTACCAACGGTCCTCAAAACTGCTGCTATTACCCCAGTGCCAAAAAAGCCTAACATGGCTCTCGACAATCTTAACAACTTTCGCCCCATCTCCAACTTACCCTTTCTCTCTAAAATTCTAGAACGTGCTGTCACACTTCAGTTACATAACCACCTCATGACAAACAACCTTTTCGAACCCCTCCAATCTGGCTTCCGTCAACTTCACAGCACAGAAACCGCCCTAGTCAAAGTCACCAACGATCTCCTAATAGCTTCTGATTCTGGTTCTCTTTCCATACTCATCCTTCTTGATCTCAGTGCTGCCTTTGACACTGTTGACCATAACATCTTGCTTTCTCGTCTCAAAACTGTGTTTGGAGTCTCTGACACTGCCCTCAAATGGTTTAAGTCTTACCTCACTGATCGCTGTCACTTTGTCTCTCTCAATGGGTACAGGTCTGAAATTGGTCTTGTCAAGTCTGGTGTCCCTCAGGGCTCAATACTGGGCCCCTTGCTCTTCAGCATTTACATGTTCCCACTTGGTCAGCTTTTAAGATCACATGGCCTCAGCTTTCATTTTTACGCTGACGATACTCAAATATACATCCATACCAAACCCGACACTGATGTGGCTGTCTCTATTCTATCTAATTGCATCTCTGACATAAAAATTTGGATGACTCAAAACTTCCTTCATCTTAACTGTGACAAGACTGAAGTCATGCTTATTGGTACCCCCCATCAACTTCGTAAAGCCAGTCCTGTAACCCTTTCTGTAGATGGCTCTGTACTTGAGCTCCAATCAAAATTGAAAAACCTTGGGGTTATATTCGATTCTGGCTTAACATTCGACCCACATGTACAGCATACTGTCAAAACATCTTTTTTTCACCTTAGAAATATCGCAAGACTACGCCCTATGCTATCATTAACTGTGGCTGAAAAGCTGATCAACATATTTGTATTCTCTCGAATTGACTACTGCAATGCTCTGCTCCCTGGGGTATCTAAATCTACTCTGAACAAGCTGCAGTATGTCCAAAATTCAGCAGCCAGAATCCTGACCAGGTCTAGTGCAAGTGTTCACATTACTCCTATCCTGGAGTCCTTGCACTGGCTTCCGGTCAAATTCCGCGTAGACTTTAAAATCCTCATGCTCACCTACAAGGCTTTACATGGCTTGGCACCTCAATACCTGTCTGAACTTTTATCGCCCTACTCCCCACCTCGCAACCTCCGCTCTTCAAATTCTGCCCTCCTTACTGTCCCCCAAGCCCGTCTACATTGTATGGGCGACAGGGCCTTCTCCTGCTATGCCCCCAAGCTCTGGAACTCTTTGCCCAAGGATATTAGAGAGTCACCTTCTCTAAACTCCTTCAAATCCAGACTCAAAACCCTCCTTTTCAGAAAAGCCTTTACTTAACTGGTTCCATTCTTCACCCCTCTGCTCTTCTTAATCTTCCACAGTCTCCTCTATTGTTATTGTTGTATTGTTGTAATTATAATTGTGTCCTGTCTTGTGAAATCTTCTTATTTATTGTTGTAGTCTTCTTATTTATTGTTATTGTCATCCTGTAAAGCGCTTTGAGAAGCCACCTTTAAAGGCGCTATATAAAATAAAGTTTATTATTATTATTATTATTATTATTATTATTATTATTGTTCACCCCTTAAAAACATTGCACCCAGGCCCTGTTAAAATTACACAATGCTAGACACAAAAGGGCCTTATCATAACTGCTTCTATTAGACACTCTAAACCTGAAGCAACTCAGACTTGTGGGTTTCCTCGTCAGGGGAAGCACTCAGAATGAAGCCATGTGATACCCTGTTCTGGATAGTCATTCTTTGTAATGCATAATATTCCAACCCAATAGATCTGGGATAAAACCACCCACATTCGCATGATAAGTGCACGTGAATGTTAAAATCTGGTACTCAGCAAGTAAAACTTGCTGCCCCAATACTCCTGTGGCCTCCTGCCATCTCCCCATATACAGTGCCTTGCGAAAGTATTCGGCCCCCTTGAACTTTTCAACCTTTTGCCACATTTCAGGCTTCAAACATAACGATATAATTTTTTTATTTTATGTGAAGAATCACCAACAAGTGGGACACAATTGTGAAGTGGAACGAAATCTATTGGATTTTTGAAACTTTTTTAACTAATAAAAAAATGAAAAGTGGGGCGTGCAAAATTATTCGGCCCCTTTACTTTCAGTGCAGCAAACTCACTCCAGAAGTTCAGCGAGGATCTCTGAATGATCCAATGTTGTCCTAAATGACTGATGGTGATAAATAGAATCCACCTGTGTGTAATCAAGTCTCTGTATAAATGCACCTGCTCTGTGATAGTCTCAAGGTTCTGTTGAAAGCGCAGAGAGCATCATGAAGACCAAGGAACACACCAGGCAGGTCCGTAATACTGTTGTGGAGAAGTTTAAAGCTGGATTTGGATACAAAAAGATTTCCCAAGCTTCAAACATCCCAAGGAGCACTGTGCAAGCGATCATCTTGAAATGGAAGGAGTATCAGACCACTGCAAATCTACCAAGACCTGGCCGTCCCTCTAAACTTTCAGCTCAGACAAGGAGAAGACTGATCAGAGATGCAGCCAAGAGGCCCATGATCACTCTGGATGAACTGCAGAGAACTACAGCTGAGGTGGGAGAGTCTGTCCATAGGACAACAATCAGTCTTACACTCCACAAATCTGGCCTTTATGGAAGAGTGGCAAGAAGAAAGCCATTTCTCAAAGATATCCATAAAAAGTCTCGTCTAAAGTTTGCCACAAGCCACCTGGGAGACACCCCAAACATGTGGAAGAAGGTGCTCTGGTCAGATGAAACCAAAATCGAACTTTTTGGCCACAATGCAAAACGATATGTTTGGCGTAAAAGCAACACAGCTCATCACCCTCAACACACCATCCCCACTGTCAAACATGGTGGTGGCAGCATCATGGTTTGGGCCTGCTTTTCTTCAGCAGGGACAGGGAAGATGGTTAAAATTGAGGGGAAGATGGATGCAGCCAAATACAGGACCATTCTGGATGAAAACCTGTTGGAGTCTGCAAAAGACCTGAAACTGGGACGGAGATTTATCTTCCAACAAGACAATGATCCCAAACATACAGCAAAATCTACAAAGGAATGGTTCACAAATAAACGTATCCAGGTGTTTGAATGGCCAAGTCAAAGTCCAGACCTGAATCCAATCGAGAATCTGTGGAAAGAGCTGAAAACTGCTGTTCACAAACGCTCTCCATCCAACCTCACTGAGCTCGAGCTGTTTTGCAAGGAAGAATGGGCAAGAATTTCAGTCTCTCGATGTGCAAAACTGATAGAGACATACCCCAAGCGACTTGCAGCTGTAATCGCAGCAAAAGGTGGCTCTACAAAGTATTAACGCAAGGGGGCCGAATAATTTTGCACGCCCCACTTTTCATTTTTTTATTAGTTAAAAAAGTTTCAAAAATCCAATAGATTTCGTTCCACTTCACAATTGTGTCCCACTTGTTGGTGATTCTTCACATAAAATAAAAAATTTATATCTTTATGTTTGAAGCCTGAAATGTGGCAAAAGGTTGAAAAGTTCAAGGGGGCCGAATACTTTCGCAAGGCACTGTACATTACTCTATAGCACACTGTTGAACAGAGGAGTGAAACAAGCATGACAGCAGTGCTCCAGTATCCCCTAAAAGAGAAACCAACACCCCATACGTTTACGTTAAACATTTCAGACGCTCTTATATTTTCCAATCTCCTTAAGTTGATTTTTATCAGTTACGTCTCTAGCCAGTCCCACTGGCTAAACACACTCACACCGTCATTTAGTATACCAAAACTCACAGTTACACACATACATGCCAGCACGCAAATTCATAAAACACACATACACATCAAGAATATATTTTTCTCTTCGTACTACAATGTGCTGTATTCTTGTTTCACTTCTACATGAATCCTTTTAATTCCTGAAGTGCACTCCAGGTTCGCTGCATTCCTAATTTCGGATGCGGTACTTTAGCCCACCGGTCAATATCTTCCGGTTTTGGATTTGACCGTATGGGGGAATCGGGGAAGGTAGGTGCGAGTGCGGACCCCCTCGATGGGGTGCGAGACAGTTAGAGTGACTCTGTCATCAACAGCCAAACTCAGCTTTTCCCATATTTTTCTCCTTCTTTTCCGTCAACTTACACTTTTCCGATATATACGGACCCTTCCACCACTTTCTCAAACCATCAGTTAGCACACATGTTCGGTCTCTTTAAGAGTTTACTTTTGTCATGTGTGAGGTAACAGCTCATACAGTACGGGGATGCTTTCACTTTGGAAATCCTGTGCATTCCTGCACTCATTCAGCTAAGGCGTCTGTTACCTCCAGATCTAAACTCCTCTCAGAGTCTTTAGAGAGGACTTACACAGCACTGTTCACAGGTAAGGAATGAGACCTCGAAAACCACCTTTCTTGATCAGTAATTCTCCATCCCCAGAATGCCAGCATCGCTGCTTTTGCCCCGGGGTGGACTTAAGCACTGAGCTCAATCAGGGTGATTCTCGGATTTCAGCGTCCTTTAGATCCTGCTACTTAGTGCTTTGCTCTTTTATCATGAGGTGTGTTTATGTTAGTGTCATGCGTGTGTATATGTATTCACAAACAAGGAAAACCCCAGAAACATACATTTATATTTTCTACTTCTCTTCTGTTCCCTTTGAAACAAAAAACCACGCCACGCCAATCCGTGCACGATCAAGGCGTAGCTAATCTCAGGACCCCGGGCGCAATTAAGGCCCACACCAATCCTGTATTATACGTGCATTTAATGCACCACTCAGCTTCAGAACTCTGGCGCAATTAAGGCCCACACCGATCCTGAGCCTCAGAACTCTGGGCGCAATTAAGGCCCACACCAGTCCTGAATTACGTGCATTTAATGCACCACTCGGCTTCAGAACCCCGGGCGCAATTAAGGCCCACACCGATCCTGAGCCTCAGAACTCCGGGCACAATTAAGGCCCACACCAGTCCTGAATTTCGCGGTAAAGGTCCAAAACTTGTTCAAAAACTCCATGAGCAACTAAGGCATACGTCAGTTTTGAACGCTTACAGCAAACCACCCATTACATACACCGGTGTCTTCCCCTGGTCAGAGGAATTCAGGAACTCACGTTTACTCTGTCATCTTGGGCGGTTCTTGCAGGGATCAGAGACTTCCCAATCGGTCAGAGAGAGTCGGGACTTTTTTAAAAAAAGAGGAGTCCTTACCTCTTAGTAATGTGAGCGCTGACCGTTTCTCCTGCCAAAGGGAAGTTCTGTGCCTTCTGCAGCATCCGCCGACTACGCCAAGGTTGTTGTAAAAGAAAGAATAAGGTTCTGGATCCCGAGATGAAGTTAAACAGATGAGTTTATTGCATGCAAGGAACAATAAAGCCGAAGTCTTGTTTCCCGCAAGAAACAACAAAACCAAAGTATTGTTTGATGTGCTGGTACAAACTTTTAGGTTATATACTGTAGTCCTTCTTTGCTGCTTCGGACCTAATTCGGTGTTATGGTAAGGGGGTGTCATGGTATTTGGCCAGTTAAGAGACCCTGGCCAAATGGTCAGTTTAAGATTACGCCCCCAGGGGGTTCCTAGCTCGCATCTGGAATCCTTATCAGTTAACCCCCTTTCCTGCCATAAACCCCTGTTGCTTAGAAGTCTAATTTTCAGGCAGAACTGACTTAAGTTAACCCTTTTTACATCTTGTCTCTTACTTCAGGTGTAACATTACGATCCTGTTTGCTATATATTTCAGGCAGAACTGACTTAAGTTAACCCTTTTTACATCTTGTCTCTTACTTCAGGTGTAACATTACGATCCTGTTTGCTCAGGTGGACCGATTCCTTGCAGTAGTTTGTCCTTATATTCAAAATTGTTATATAACTAGGACTAGTTATAGCAGTCTGTGCTTTCTGTTGGTTTTACAACTATTTATTCTTAATGATTCAGAACTTCATTACCATCAATGTAGCTGCAAAAATGAACGCGTATGGTCTTTTGTAGCTCCAGGCAATAATTGCGAGAATGCTGATGAATGTGAAACTGAACATCATAGCAAATACCAGATTGCTAGTAATTATCTTCTATCATGAAGCACTAATCAATGGCATAGTTGCGAGATTTCATTTAGGTAGCTGCAACTTATGGCTCTGTTTCAACCCAAATATCACCGCCCCCCTAAAGTTTTTTCCCGGGCACCGACCCTGATGGGGGACGGGCATCCAGGAAATGGTATCAACTTTTCTTAAGAAAATAAAAATAGAAAATCTAAAGGCATTCAAACAATCAACATTTGGCAATTTTTTTCAGGCAGGTGGCAAAACTCCATCCGTAAAACTCCTGTATGCAAAGCTGTGTAAAAAAGTTGGGTAAATAAATTACTGTGAAAATAATTTACTTCGTACAATATGCAGATTGCGGTCATACTCCTAGCTGCGGCACACACGATATATAAAAAGGCTCGGCACTATATTATGTTACTTCTGGCACCAGCATGAACACTGGGATGGCCAATATTTGCAAAACGGGTTTATTTCGATTGAAAAAAATGTTTTGACAAATTCTACACAGCAGGACTAAGATCTGACTTCTGGCCCCAGCATGTACACTGGGATGCCTAATGTTTGCAAAAACGGGTTTATTTCGACTGAAAAACAAGTTTTGACAAATTCTACACAGTGGGACTAAGAGCTGACCTCTGGTCTCAGCATGCACACAGTGATGGCCAAGTTTGCAAAAACGCATTTATTTAGCCTTAAAAACACCTTTTGACAAATTCTACACAGCTGGACAAAGAGCTGACTTCTGTCCCCAGCATGTACACTGGGATGTCCAATAGTGCAAAAAAGCATTTATTTCACCTGAAAAACACGATATGACAACTTTTACACAGTGGAACTAAGAGCTGACTTCTGCCCCCAACATGTACACTGGGATGCGTAAGGTTGCAAAAACACATTTATATTGCCCGAAAAACACGTTTTGACAAATTCTAGAAAGTTGGACTAAGAGTTGACTTCTGCCCACAGCATGTACACTGGGATGCCCAAGTGTGCAAAAAAGTGTTTATTTAGCCAGAAAACACATTCTGACCTCATGTGCCAGCATGTACACTGGGATGCAAAAGGTTGCAGAAACGCGTTTATTTCGACTGAAAAACACGTTTTGACAAATTCTACACAGCTGAGCTAAGAGCTTACTGCTGACCCCAGCATGTACACTGGGATGCCCAAGAGTGCAAAAACGTATTTATTTCGCCTGAAAAACACGTTTTTACAACTTCTGCACACAGGGGTTAAGAGCTGAGTCAGTGAGCTCTTCTGAGCCTAGCACTTACATTGAGATTCCAAAGTTTGAAAAAACGCATTTATTTTGGCTTAAAAATACATTTTGAAAAGTGTGCTGTTCCTGCCATGTAAGTTACATGGGGGTGACCAAAGTGGCAGAAACATGTTTATTTCTGCTGAAAAACACATATTGACAACTTCTGCACACTGGGGTTAAGAGCTGAGTCAGTGAGCACTTCTGAGCCTAGCAGTTACATTGAGATTCCAAAGTTTGAAAAAACGTGTTTATTTAGGCTGAAAAACAAGTTTGAATAGTGTGCTGTTCCTGCCCCATAAGTTACATTGGGTGACCAAAGTTGCAGCAACGTGTTTATTTCTGGTGAAAAACATGTTTTGACAACTTCTGCACACTGGGGTTAAAAGCTGAGTCAGTGTGCTCTTCTGAGCCTAGCAGTTACATTGAGATTCCAAAGTTTGAAAAAAATGTGTTTATTTCGGCTGAAAAACACGTTTGAAAAGTGTGCTGTTCCTGTCCCATAAGTTACATGGGGTGACCAAAGTTGCAGAAACGTGTTTATTTCTGCTGAAAAACACGTTTTGACAACTTCTGCACACTGGGGTTAAGAGCTGAGTCAGTGAGCTCTTCTGAGCCTAGCAGTTACATTGAGATTCCAAAGTTTGAAAAAACGTGTTTATTTCTGCTGAAAAACATGTTTTGACAACTTCTGCACACTGGGGTTAAGAGCTGAATCAGTGAGCTCTTCTGAGCCTAGCAGTTACATTGAGATTCCAAAGTTTGAAAAAACGTGTATATTTCTGCTGAAAAACACGTTTTGACAACTTCTGCACACTGGGGTTAAGAGCTGAGTCAGTGAGCTCTTCTAAGCCTAGCAGTTACATTGAGATTCCAAAGTTTGAAAAAACGTGTTTATTTCTGCTGAAAAACACGTTTTGACAACTTCTGCACACTGGGGATAAGAGCTGAGTCAGTGTGCTCTTCTGAGCCTACCAGTTACATTGAGATTCCAAAGTTTGAAAAAACGTGTTTATTTCGGCTGAAAAACAAGTTTGAAAAGTGTGCTGTTCCTGCACCATAAGTTACATGGGGTGACCAAAGTTGCAGAAACGTGTTTATTTCTGCTGAAAAACATGTTTTGACAACTTCTGCACACTGGGGTTAAGAGCTGAATCAGTGAGCTCTTCTGAGCCTAGCAGTTACATTGAGATTCCAAAGTTTGAAAAAACGTGTATATTTCTGCTGAAAAACACGTTTTGACAACTTCTGCACACTGGGGTTAAGAGCTGAGTCAGTGAGCTCTTCTGAGCCTAGCAGTTACATTGAGATTCCAAAGTTTGAAAAAACGTGTTTATTTCTGCTGAAAAACACGTTTTGACAACTTCTGCACACTGGGGTTAAGAGCTGAGTCAGTGTGCTCTTCTGAGCCTACCAGTTACATTGAGATTCCAAAGTTTGAAAAAACGTGTTTATTTCGGCTGAAAAACAAGTTTGAAAAGTGTGCTGTTCCTGCACCATAAGTTACATGGGGTGACCAAAGTTGCAGAAACGTGTTTATTTCTGCTGAAAAACACATTTTGACACTTTCTGCACACTGGGGTTAAGAGCTGAGTCAGTGAGCTCTTCTGAGCCTTGCAGTTACATTGGGATTCAACAGTCTGAAAAAACGCGTTTATTTCGGGCTGAAAAACACGTTTTGAAAAGTCTGCTGTTCCTGCCCCATAAGTTACAGGGGGGTGAACAAAGTTGCAGAAATGTGTTTGTTTCTGCTGAAAAACACGTTTTGACACTTTCTGCACACTGGGGTTAAGAGCTGAGTGTGTGAGCTCTTCTGAGCCTAGCAGTTACATTGGGATTCAACAGCCTGAAAAAACGCGTTTATTTCGGGCTGAAAAACACGTTTTGAAAAGTCTGCTTTTCCTGCCCCATAAGTTACAGGGGGGTGAACAAAGTTGCAGAAATGTGTTTATTTCTGCTGAAAAACACGTTTTGACACTTTCTGCACACTGGGGTTAAGAGCTGAGTCAGTGAGCTCTTCCGAGCCTAGCAGTTACATTGGGATTCAACAGACTGAAAAAACGCGTTTATTTCGGGCTGAAAAACACGTTTTGACAACTTCTGCACACTGGGGTTAAGAGCTGAGTCAGTGTGCTCTTCTGAGCCTAGCAGTTACATTGAGATTCCAAAGTTTGAAAAAACGTGTTTATTTCGGCTAAAAACAAGTTTGAAAAGTGTGCTGTTCCTGCACCATAAGTTACATGGGGTGACCATAGTTGCAGAAACATGTTTATTTCTGCTGAAAAACACGTTTTGAGACTTTCTGCACACTGGGGTTAAGAGCTGAGTCAGTGAGCTCTTCTGAGCCTAGGAGTTACATTGGGATTCAACAGTGTGAAAAAACGCGTTTATTTTGGGCTGAATAACACGTTTTGAAAAGGCTGCTGTTCCTGCCCCATAAGTTACAGGGGGGTGACCAAAGTTGCAGAAACGTGTTTATTTCTGCTGAAAAACACGTTTTGACACTCTCTATACACTGGGGTTAAGAGCTGAGGCAGTGAGCTCCTCTTACCCTTGCAGTTACATTGGGATTCGACAGTCTGAAAAAACGCGTTTATTTCGGGCTGAAAAACACGTTTGAATAGTGTGCTGTTCCTGCCCCATAAGTTACACAGGGTGACCAAAGTTGCAGAAACTTGTTTATTTCTGGTGAAAAACACATTTTGACAACTTCTGCACACTGGGGTTAAGAGCTGAGTCAGTGTGCTCTTCTGAGCCTAGCAGTTACATTAAGATTCCAAAGTTTGAAAAAACGTGTATATTTCTGCTGAAAAACACGTTTTGACAACTTCTGCACACTGGGGTTAAGAGCTGAGTCAGTGTGCTCTTCTGAGCCTAGCAGTTACATTGAGATTCCAAAGTTTGAAAAAACGTGTATATTTCTGCTGAAAAACACGTTTTGACACTTTCTGCATACTGGGGTTAAGAGCTGGGGCAGTGAGCTCTTCCGAGCCTAGCAGTTACATAGGGATTCAACAGACTGAAAATGCGTTTATTTCGGGCTGAAAAAAACGTTTTGAAAAGTCTGCTGTCCTGCCCCATAAGTTACAGGGGGGTGACCGAAGTTGCAGAAACGTGTTTATTTCTGCTGAAAAACACGTTTTGACACTTTCTGCACACTGGGGTTAAGAGCTGAGGCAGTGAGCTCTTCTGAGCCTAGCAGTTACATTGGGATTCAACAGACTGAAAAAACGCGTTTATTTCGGGCTGAAAAACACGTTTTGAAAAGTCTGCTGTTCCTGCCCCATAAGTTACAGGGGGGTGACCAAAGTTGCAGAAATATGTTTATTTCTGCTGAAAAACATGTATTGACACTTTCTGCACACTGGGGTTAAGAGCTGAGTCAGTGAGCTCTTCTGAGCCTAGCAGTTACATTGAGATTCCAAAGTTTGAAAAAACGTGTTTATTTCGGCTGAAAAAGACGTTTTGAAAAGGCTGCTGTCCCTGCCCCATAAGTTACAGGGGGGTGACAAAAGTTGCAGAAACGTGTTTATTTCTGCTGAAAAACACGTTTTGACACTTTCTGCATACTGGGGTTAAGAGCTGGGGCAGTGAGCTCTTCTGAGCCTAGCAGTGTCATTGGGATTCAACAGCCTGAAAAAACGCGTTTATTTCGGGCTGAAAAACACGTTTTGACAACTTCTGCACACTGGGGTTAAGAGCTGAGTGTGTGGGCTCTTCTGAGCCTTGTAGTTACATGGGGATTCAGTTGTCTGAAAAAACGTGTTTATTTCGGGCTGAAAAACACGTTTTGAAAAGTGTGCTGTTACTGCCCCATAACTTACATGGGGTTGACCAAACTTGCAGAAACATGTTTATTTTTGCTGAAAAACACGTTTTGACACTTTCTGCACACTGGGGTTAAGAGCTGAGTGTGTGGGCTCTTCTGAGCCTTGTAGTTACATGGGGATTCAGTTGTGTGAAAAAACGCGTTTATTTCGGGCTGAAAAACACGTTTTGAAAAGTGTGCTGTTACTGCCCCATAACTTAAATGGGGTTGACCAAACTTGCAGAAACATGTTTATTTTTGCTGAAAAACACGTTTTAACACTTTCTGCACACTGGGGTTAAGAGCTGAGTGTGTGGGCTCTTCTGAGCCTTGTTGTTACATGGGGATTGAGTTGTCTGAAAAAACGTGTTTATTTCGGGCTGAAAAACACGTTTTGAAAAGTGTGCTGTTACTGCCCCATAACTTACATGGGGTTGACCAAACTTGCAGAAACATGTTTATTTCTGCTGAAAAACACGTTTTGACACTTTCAGCAGACTGGGGTTAAGAGCTGAGTGTGTGGGCTCTTCTGAGCCTTGCAGTTACAAGGGGAATCAGTTGTCTGAAAAAACGTGTTTATTTCGGGCTGAAAAACACGTTTTGAAAAGTGTGCTGTTACTGCCCCATAACTTACATGGGGTTGACCAAACTTGCAGAAACATGTTTATTTCTGCTGAAAAACACGTTTTGACACTTTCAGCAGACTGGGGTTAAGAGCTGAGTGTTTGGGCTCTTCTGAGCCTTGTAGTTACATGGGGATTCAGTTGTCTGAAAAAACGCGTTTATTTCGGGCTGAAAAACACGTTTTGAAAAGTGTGCTGTTACTGCCCCATAACTTACATGGGGTTGACCAAACTTGCAGAAACATGTTTATTTCTGCTGAAAAACACGTTTTGACACTTTCAGCACACTGGGGTTAAGAGCTGAGTGTGTGGGCTCTTCTGAGCCTTGCAGTTACAAGGGGATTCAGTTGTCTGAAAAAACGTGTTTATTTCGGGCTGAAAAACACGTTTTGAAAAGTGTGCTGTTACTGCCCCATAACTTACATGGGGTTGACCAAACTTGCAGAAACATGTTTATTTTTGCTGAAAAACACGTTTTGACACTTTCTGCACACTGGGGTTAAGAGCTGAGTGTGTGGGCTCTTCTGAGCCTTGTAGTTACATGGGGATTCAGTTGTCTGAAAAAACGTGTTTATTTCGGGCTGAAAAACACGTTTTGAAAAGTGTGCTGTTACTGCCCCATAACTTACATGGGGTTGACCAAACTTGAAGAAACATGATTATTTCTGCTGAAAAACACGTTTTGACACTTTCTGCACACTGGGGTTAAGAGCTGAGTGTGTGGGCTCTTCTGAGCCTCGTAGTTACATGGGGATTCAGTTGTGTGAAAAAACGTGTTTATTTCGGGCTGAAAAACACGTTTTGAAAAGTGTGCTGTTACTGCCCCATAACTTACATGGGGTTGACCAAACTTGCAGAAACATGTTTATTTCTGCTGAAAAACACGTTTTGACACTTTCAGCAGACTGGGGTTAAGAGCTGAGTGTGTGGGCTCTTCTGAGCCTTGTAGTTACATGGGGATTCAGTTGTGTGAAAAAACGCGTTTATTTCGGGCTGAAAAACACGTTTTGAATAGTGTGCTGTTACTGCCCCATAACTTACATGGGGTTGACCAAACTTGCAGAAACATGTTTATTTCTGCTGAAAAACACGTTTTGACACTTTCAGCAGACTGGGGTTAAGAGCTGAGTGTGTGGCCTCTTCTGAGCCTTGCAGTTACAAGGGGAATCAGTTGTCTGAAAAAACGCGTTTATTTCGGGCTGAAAAACACGTTTTGAAAAGTGTGCTGTTACTGCCCCATAACTTACATGGGGTTGACCAAACTTGCAGAAATATGTTTATTTCTGCTGAAAAACACGTTTTGACACTTTCAGCACACTGGGGTTAAGAGCTGAGTGTGTGGGCTCTTCTGAGCCTTGTAGTTACATGGGGATTCAGTTGTCTGAAAAAACGCGTTTATTTCGGGCTGAAAAATACGTTTTGAAAAGTGTGCTGTTACTGCCCCATAACTTACATGGGGTTGTTTAAACTTGCGGAAACGTTTATTTTTGCTGAAAAACACGTTTTAACACTTTCTGCACACTGGGGTTAAGAGCTGAGTGTGTGGGCTCTTCTGAGCCTTGTAGTTACATGGGGATTCAGTTGTCTGAAAAAACGTGTTTATTTCGGGCTGAAAAACACGTTTTGAAAAGTGTGCTGTTACTGCCCCATAACTTACATGGGGTTGACCAAACTTGCAGAAACATGTTTATTTCTGCTGAAAAACACGTTTTGACACTTTCAGCAGACTGGGGTTAAGAGCTGAGTGTGTGGGCTCTTCTGAGCCTTGTTGTTACATGGGGATTCAGTTGTCTGAAAAAACGTGTTTATTTCGGGCTGAAAAACACGTTTTGAAAAGTGTGCTGTTACTGCCCCATAACTTACATGGGGTTGACCAAACTTGCAGAAACATGTTTATTTCTGCTGAAAAACACGTTTTGAAAAGTGTGCTGTTACTGCCCCATAACTTACATGGGGTTGACCAAACTTGCAGAAACATGTTTATTTCTGCTGAAAAACACGTTTTGACACTTTCAGCACATTGGGGTTAAGAGCTGAGTGTGTGGGCTCTTCTGAGCCTTGCAGTTACAAGGGGATTCAGTTGTCTGAAAAAACGCGTTTATTTCGGGCTGAAAAACACGTTTTGAAAAGTGTGCTGTTACTGCCCCATAACTTACATGGGGTTGACCAAACTTGCAGAAACATGTTTATTTTTGCTGAAAAACACGTTTTGACACTTTCTGCACACTGGGGTTAAGAGCTGAGTGTATGGGCTCTTCTGAGCCTTGTTGTTACATGGGGATTCAGTTGTCTGAAAAAACGTGTTTATTTCGGGCTGAAAAACACGTTTTGAAAAGTGTGCTGTTACTGCCCCATAACTTACATGAGGTTGACCAAACTTGCAGAAACATGTTTATTTTTGCTGAAAAACACGTTTTAACACTTTCTGCACACTGGGGTTAAGAGCTGAGTGTGTGGGCTCTTCTGAGCCTTGTAGTTACATGGGGATTCAGTTGTGTGAAAAAACGCGTTTATTTCGGGATGAAAAACACGTTTTGAAAAGTGCGCTGTTACTGCCCCATAACTTACATGGGGTTGACCAAACTTGCAGAAACATGTTTATTTTTGCTGAAAAACACGTTTTAACACTTTCTGCACACTGGGGTTAAGAGCTGAGTGTGTGGGCTCTTCTGAGCCTTGTTGTTACATGGGGATTCAGTTGTCTGAAAAAACGTGTTTATTTCGGGCTGAAAAACACGTTTTGAAAAGTGTGCTGTTACAGCCCCATAACTTACATGGGGTTGACCAAACTTGCAGAAACATGTTTATTTCTGCTGAAAAACACGTTTTGACACTTTCTGCACACTGGGGTTAAGAGCTGAGTGTGTGGGCTCTTCTGAGCCTCGTAGTTACATGGGGATTCAGTTGTGTGAAAAAACGTGTTTATTTCGGGCTGAAAAACACGTTTTGAAAAGTGTGCTGTTACTGCCCCATAACTTACATGGGGTTGACCAAACTTGCAGAAACATGTTTATTTCTGCTGAAAAACACGTTTTGACACTTTCAGCAGACTGGGGTTAAGAGCTGAGTGTGTGGGCTCTTCTGAGCCTTGTAGTTACATGGGGATTCAGTTGTGTGAAAAAACGCGTTTATTTCGGGCTGAAAAACACGTTTTGAATAGTGTGCTGTTACTGCCCCATAACTTACATGGGGTTGACCAAACTTGCAGAAACATGTTTATTTCTGCTGAAAAACACGTTTTGACACTTTCAGCAGACTGGGGTTAAGAGCTGAGTGTGTGGCCTCTTCTGAGCCTTGCAGTTACAAGGGGAATCAGTTGTCTGAAAAAACGCGTTTATTTCGGGCTGAAAAACACGTTTTGAAAAGTGTGCTGTTACTGCCCCATAACTTACATGGGGTTGACCAAACTTGCAGAAACATGTTTATTTCTGCTGAAAAACACGTTTTGACACTTTCAGCACACTGGGGTTAAGAGCTGAGTGTGTGGGCTCTTCTGAGCCTTGTAGTTACATGGGGATTCAGTTGTCTGAAAAAACGCGTTTATTTCGGGCTGAAAAATACGTTTTGAAAAGTGTGCTGTTACTGCCCCATAACTTACATGGGGTTGTTTAAACTTGCGGAAACATGTTTATTTCTGCTGAAAAACACGTTTTGACACTTTCAGCAGACTGGGGTTAAGAGCTGAGTGTGTGGGCTCTTCTGAGCCTTGTTGTTACATGGGGATTCAGTTGTCTGAAAAAACGCGTTTATTTCGGGCTGAAAAACACGTTTTGAAAAGTGTGCTGTTACTGCCCCATAACTTACATGGGGTTGACCAAACTTGCAGAAACATGTTTATTTCTGCTGAAAAACACGTTTTGACACTTTCAGCACACTGGGGTTAAGAGCTGAGTGTGTGGGCTCTTCTGAGCCTTGTAGTTACATGGGGATTCAGTTGTCTGAAAAAACGCGTTTATTTCGGGCTGAAAAATACGTTTTGAAAAGTGTGCTGTTACTGCCCCATAACTTACATGGGGTTGTTTAAACTTGCGGAAACATGTTTATTTTTGCTGAAAAACACGTTTTAACACTTTCTGCACACTGGGGTTAAGAGCTGAGTGTGTGGGCTCTTCTGAGCCTTGTAGTTACATGGGGATTCAGTTGTCTGAAAAAACGTGTTTATTTCGGGCTGAAAAACACGTTTTGAAAAGTGTGCTGTTACTGCCCCATAACTTACATGGGGTTGACCAAACTTGCAGAAACATGTTTATTTCTGCTGAAAAACACGTTTTGACACTTTCAGCAGACTGGGGTCAAGAGCTGAGTGTGTGGGCTCTTCTGAGCCTTGTTGTTACATGGGGATTCAGTTGTCTGAAAAAACGTGTTTATTTCGGGCTGAAAAACACGTTTTGAAAAGTGTGCTGTTACTGCCCCATAACTTACATGGGGTTGACCAAACTTGCAGAAACATGTTTATTTCTGCTGAAAAACACGTTTTGAAAAGTGTGCTGTTACTGCCCCATAACTTACATGGGGTTGACCAAACTTGCAGAAACATGTTTATTTCTGCTGAAAAACACGTTTTGACACTTTCAGCACATTGGGGTTAAGAGCTGAGTTTGTGGGCTCTTCTGAGCCTTGCAGTTACAAGGGGATTCAGTTGTCTGAAAAAACGCGTTTATTTCGGGCTGAAAAACACGTTTTGAAAAGTGTGCTGTTACTGCCCCATAACTTACATGGGGTTGACCAAACTTGCAGAAACATGTTTATTTTTGCTGAAAAACACGTTTTAACACTTTCTGCACACTGGGGTTAAGAGCTGAGTGTGTGGGCTCTTCTGAGCCTTGTAGTTACATGGGGATTCAGTTGTCTGAAAAAACGCGTTTATTTCGGGCTGAAAAACACGTTTTGAAAAGTGTGCTGTTACTGCCCCATAACTTACATGGGGTTGACCAAACTTGCAGAAACATGTTTATTTCTGCTGAAAAACACGTTTTGACACTTTCAGCACACTGGGGTTAAGAGCTGAGTGTGTGGGCTCTTCTGAGCCTTGCAGTTACAAGGGGATTCAGTTGTCTGAAAAAACGTGTTTATTTCGGGCTGAAAAACACGTTTTGAAAAGTGTGCTGTTACTGCCCCATAACTTACATGGGGTTGACCAAACTTGCAGAAACATGTTTATTTTTGCTGAAAAACACGTTTTGACACTTTCTGCACACTGGGGTTAAGAGCTGAGTGTGTGGGCTCTTCTGAGCCTTGTAGTTACATGGGGATTCAGTTGTCTGAAAAAACGTGTTTATTTCGGGCTGAAAAACACGTTTTGAAAAGTGTGCTGTTACTGCCCCATAACTTACATGGGGTTGACCAAACTTGAAGAAACATGATTATTTCTGCTGAAAAACACGTTTTGACACTTTCTGCACACTGGGGTTAAGAGCTGAGTGTGTGGGCTCTTCTGAGCCTCGTAGTTACATGGGGATTCAGTTGTGTGAAAAAACGTGTTTATTTCGGGCTGAAAAACACGTTTTGAAAAGTGTGCTGTTACTGCCCCATAACTTACATGGGGTTGACCAAACTTGCAGAAACATGTTTATTTCTGCTGAAAAACACGTTTTGACACTTTCAGCAGACTGGGGTTAAGAGCTGAGTGTGTGGGCTCTTCTGAGCCTTGTAGTTACATGGGGATTCAGTTGTGTGAAAAAACGCGTTTATTTCGGGCTGAAAAACACGTTTTGAATAGTGTGCTGTTACTGCCCCATAACTTACATGGGGTTGACCAAACTTGCAGAAACATGTTTATTTCTGCTGAAAAACACGTTTTGACACTTTCAGCAGACTGGGGTTAAGAGCTGAGTGTGTGGCCTCTTCTGAGCCTTGCAGTTACAAGGGGAATCAGTTGTCTGAAAAAACGCGTTTATTTCGGGCTGAAAAACACGTTTTGAAAAGTGTGCTGTTACTGCCCCATAACTTACATGGGGTTGACCAAACTTGCAGAAATATGTTTATTTCTGCTGAAAAACACGTTTTGACACTTTCAGCACACTGGGGTTAAGAGCTGAGTGTGTGGGCTCTTCTGAGCCTTGTAGTTACATGGGGATTCAGTTGTCTGAAAAAACGCGTTTATTTCGGGCTGAAAAATACGTTTTGAAAAGTGTGCTGTTACTGCCCCATAACTTACATGGGGTTGTTTAAACTTGCGGAAACGTTTATTTTTGCTGAAAAACACGTTTTAACACTTTCTGCACACTGGGGTTAAGAGCTGAGTGTGTGGGCTCTTCTGAGCCTTGTAGTTACATGGGGATTCAGTTGTCTGAAAAAACGTGTTTATTTCGGGCTGAAAAACACGTTTTGAAAAGTGTGCTGTTACTGCCCCATAACTTACATGGGGTTGACCAAACTTGCAGAAACATGTTTATTTCTGCTGAAAAACACGTTTTGACACTTTCAGCAGACTGGGGTTAAGAGCTGAGTGTGTGGGCTCTTCTGAGCCTTGTTGTTACATGGGGATTCAGTTGTCTGAAAAAACGTGTTTATTTCGGGCTGAAAAACACGTTTTGAAAAGTGTGCTGTTACTGCCCCATAACTTACATGGGGTTGACCAAACTTGCAGAAACATGTTTATTTCTGCTGAAAAACACGTTTTGAAAAGTGTGCTGTTACTGCCCCATAACTTACATGGGGTTGACCAAACTTGCAGAAACATGTTTATTTCTGCTGAAAAACACGTTTTGACACTTTCAGCACATTGGGGTTAAGAGCTGAGTGTGTGGGCTCTTCTGAGCCTTGCAGTTACAAGGGGATTCAGTTGTCTGAAAAAACGCGTTTATTTCGGGCTGAAAAACACGTTTTGAAAAGTGTGCTGTTACTGCCCCATAACTTACATGGGGTTGACCAAACTTGCAGAAACATGTTTATTTTTGCTGAAAAACACGTTTTGACACTTTCTGCACACTGGGGTTAAGAGCTGAGTGTATGGGCTCTTCTGAGCCTTGTTGTTACATGGGGATTCAGTTGTCTGAAAAAACGTGTTTATTTCGGGCTGAAAAACACGTTTTGAAAAGTGTGCTGTTACTGCCCCATAACTTACATGAGGTTGACCAAACTTGCAGAAACATGTTTATTTTTGCTGAAAAACACGTTTTAACACTTTCTGCACACTGGGGTTAAGAGCTGAGTGTGTGGGCTCTTCTGAGCCTTGTAGTTACATGGGGATTCAGTTGTGTGAAAAAACGCGTTTATTTCGGGATGAAAAACACGTTTTGAAAAGTGCGCTGTTACTGCCCCATAACTTACATGGGGTTGACCAAACTTGCAGAAACATGTTTATTTTTGCTGAAAAACACGTTTTAACACTTTCTGCACACTGGGGTTAAGAGCTGAGTGTGTGGGCTCTTCTGAGCCTTGTTGTTACATGGGGATTCAGTTGTCTGAAAAAACGTGTTTATTTCGGGCTGAAAAACACGTTTTGAAAAGTGTGCTGTTACAGCCCCATAACTTACATGGGGTTGACCAAACTTGCAGAAACATGTTTATTTCTGCTGAAAAACACGTTTTGACACTTTCTACACACTGGGGTTAAGAGCTGAGTGTGTGGGCTCCTCTGAGCCTTGTAGTTACATGGGGATTCAGTTGTGTGAAAAAACGCGTTTATTTCGGGCTGAAAAACACGTTTTGAAAAGTGTGCTGTTACTGCCCCATAACTTACATGGGGTTGACCAAACTTGCAGAAACATGTTTATTTCTGCTGAAAAACACGTTTTGACACTTTCAGCAGACTGGGGTTAAGAGCTGAGTGTGTGGGCTCTTCTGAGCCTTGTTGTTACATGGGGATTCAGTTGTCTGAAAAAACGTGTTTATTTCGGGCTGAAAAACACGTTTTGAAAAGTGTGCTGTTACTGCCCCATAACTTACATGGGGTTGACCAAAGTTGCAGAAACATGTTTATTTCTGCTGAAAAACACGTTTTGACACTTTCAGCAGACTGGGGTTAAGAGCTGAGTGTGTGGGCTCTTCTGAGCCTTGTAGTTACATGGGGATACAGTTGTCTGAAAAAACGCGTTTATTTCGGGCTGAAAAACACGTTTTGAAAAGTGTGCTATTACTGCCCCATAACTTACATGGGGTTGACCAAACTTGCAGAAACATGTTTATTTCTGCTGAAAAACACGTTTTGACACTTTCAGCAGACTGGGGTTAAGAGCTGAGTGTGTGGGCTCTTCTGAGCCTTGATGTTACATGGGGATTCAGTTGTCTGAAAAAACGTCTTTATTTCGGGCTGAAAAACACGTTTTGAAAAGTGTGCTGTTACTGCCCCATAACTTACATGGGGTTGACCAAACTTGCAGAAACATGTTTATTTTTGCTGAAAAACACGTTTTGACACTTTCTGCACACTGGGGTTAAGAGCTGAGTGTGTGGGCTCTTCTGAGCCTTGCAGTTAGAAGGGGATTCAGTTGTCTGAAAAAACGCGTTTATTTCGGGCTGAAAAACACGTTTTGAAAAGTGTGCTGTTACTGCCCCATAACTTACATGGGGTTGACCAAACTTGCAGAAACATGTTTATTTCTGCTGAAAAACACGTTTTGACACTTTCAGCAGACTGGGGTTAAGAGCTGAGTGTGTGGGCTCTTCTGAGCCTTGTAGTTACATGGGGATTCAGTTGTCTGAAAAAACGCGTTTATTTCGGGCTGAAAAACACGTTTTGAAACGTGTGCTGTTACTGCCCCATAACTTACATGGGGTTGACCAAAGTTGCAGAAACATGTTTATTTTTGCTGAAAAACACGTTTTGACACTTTCTGCACACTGGGGTTAAGAGCTGAGTGTGTGGGCTCTTCTGAGCCTTGCAGTTACAAGGGGATTCAGTTGTCTGAAAAAACGCGTTTATTTCGGGCCGAAAAACACGTTTTGAAACGTGTGCTGTTACTGCCCCATAACTTACATGGGGTTGACCAAACTTGCAGAAACATGTTTATTTTTGCTGAAAAACACGTTTTGATACTTTCTGCACACTGGGGTTAACAGCTGAGTGTGTGGGCTCTTCTGAGCCTTGCAGTTACAAGGGGATTCAGTTGTCTGAAAAAAGGCGTTTATTTCGGGCTGAAAAACACGTTTTGAAAAGTGTGCTGTTACTGCCCCATAACTTACATGGGGTTGACCAAACTTGCAGAAACATGTTTATTTCTGCTGAAAAACACGTTTTGACACTTTCAGCAGACTGGGGTTAAGAGCTGAGTGTGTGGGCTCTTCTGAGCCTTGTACTTACATGGGGATTCAGTTGTCTGAAAATACGCGTTTATTTCGGGCTGAAAAACACGTTTTGAAAAGTGTGCTGTTACTGCCCCATAACTTAAATGGGGTTGACCAAACTTGCAGAAACATGTTTATTTTTGCTGAAAAACACGTTTTAACACTTTCTGCACACTGGGGTTAAGAGCTGAGTGTGTGGGCTCTTCTGAGCCTTGTTGTTACATGGGGATTCAGTTGACTGAAAAAACTTGTTTATTTCGGGCTGAAAAACACGTTTTGAAAAGTGTGCTGTTACTGCCCCATAACTTACATGGGGTTGACCAAACTTGCAGAAACATGTTTATTTCTGCTGAAAAACACGTTTTGAAAAGTGTGCTGTTACTGCCCCATAACTTACATGGGGTTGACCAAAGTTGCAGAAACATGTTTATTTCTGCTGAAAAACACGTTTTGACACTTTCAGCACATTGGGGTTAAGAGCTGAGTGTGTGGGCTCTTCTGAGCCTTGCAGTTACAAGGGGATTCAGTTGTCTGAAAAAACGCGTTTATTTCGGGCTGAAAAACACGTTTTGAAAAGTGTGCTGTTACTGCCCCATAACTTTCATGGGGTTGACCAAACTTGCAGAAACATGTTTATTTTTGCTGAAAAACACGTTTTGACACTTTCTGCACACTGGGGTTAAGAGCTGAGTGTGTGGGCTCTTCTGAGCCTTGTAGTTACATGGGGATTCAGTTGTGTGAAAAAACGCGTTTATTTCGGGATGAAAAACACGTTTTGAAAAGTGCGCTGTTACTGCCCCATAACTTACATGGGGTTGACCAAACTTGCAGAAACATGTTTATTTTTGCTGAAAAACACGTTTTAACACTTTCTGCACACTGGGGTTAAGAGCTGAGTGTGTGGGCTCTTCTGAGCCTTGTTGTTACATGGGGATTCAGTTGTCTGAAAAAACGTGTTTATTTCGGGCTGAAAAACACGTTTTGAAAAGTGTGCTGTTACAGCCCCATAACTTACATGGGGTTGACCAAACTTGCAGAAACATGTTTATTTCTGCTGAAAAACACGTTTTGACACTTTCTGCACACTGGGGTTAAGAGCTGAGTGTGTGGGCTCCTCTGAGCCTTGTAGTTACATGGGGATTCAGTTGTGTGAAAAAACGCGTTTATTTCGGGCTGAAAAACACGTTTTGAAAAGTGTGCTGTTACTGCCCCATAACTTACATGGGGTTGACCAAACTTGCAGAAACATGTTTATTTCTGCTGAAAAACACGTTTTGACACTTTCAGCACATTGGGGTTAAGAGCTGAGTGTGTGGGCTCTTCTGAGCCTTGCAGTTACAAGGGGATTCAGTTGTCTGAAAAAACGCGTTTATTTCGGGCTGAAAAACACGTTTTGAAAAGTGTGCTGTTACTGCCCCATAACTTACATGGGGTTGACCAAACTTGCAGAAACATGTTTATTTTTGCTGAAAAACACGTTTTGACACTTTCTGCACACTGGGGTTAAGAGCTGAGTGTGTGGGCTCTTCTGAGCCTTGTTGTTACATGGGGATTCAGTTGTCTGAAAAAACGTGTTTATTTCGGGCTGAAAAACACGTTTTGAAAAGTGTGCTGTTACTGCCCCATAACTTACATGAGGTTGACCAAACTTGCAGAAACATGTTTATTTTTGCTGAAAAACACGTTTTAACACTTTCTGCACACTGGGGTTAAGAGCTGAGTGTGTGGGCTCTTCTGAGCCTTGTAGTTACATGGGGATTCAGTTGTGTGAAAAAACGCGTTTATTTCGGGATGAAAAACACGTTTTGAAAAGTGCGCTGTTACTGCCCCATAACTTACATGGGGTTGACCAAACTTGCAGAAACATGTTTATTTTTGCTGAAAAACACGTTTTAACACTTTCTGCACACTGGGGTTAAGAGCTGAGTGTGTGGGCTCTTCTGAGCCTTGTTGTTACATGGGGATTCAGTTGTCTGAAAAAACGTGTTTATTTCGGGCTGAAAAACACGTTTTGAAAAGTGTGCTGTTACAGCCCCATAACTTACATGGGGTTGACCAAACTTGCAGAAACATGTTTATTTCTGCTGAAAAACACGTTTTGACACTTTCTGCACACTGGGGTTAAGAGCTGAGTGTGTGGGCTCCTCTGAGCCTTGTAGTTACATGGGGATTCAGTTGTGTGAAAAAACGCGTTTATTTCGGGCTGAAAAACACGTTTTGAAAAGTGTGCTGTTACTGCCCCATAACTTACATGGGGTTGACCAAACTTGCAGAAACATGTTTATTTCTGCTGAAAAACACGTTTTGACACTTTCAGCAGACTGGGGTTAAGAGCTGAGTGTGTGGGCTCTTCTGAGCCTTGCAGTTACAAGGGGATTCAGTTGTCTGAAAAAACGTGTTTATTTCGGGCTGAAAAACACGTTTTGAAAAGTGTGCTGTTACTGCCCCATAACTTACATGGGGTTGACCAAACTTGCAGAAACATGTTTATTTCTGCTGAAAAACACGTTTTGACACTTTCAGCAGACTGGGGTTAAGAGCTGAGTGTGTGGGCTCTTCTGAGCCTTGTAGTTACATGGGGATTCAGTTGTCTGAAAAAACGCGTTTATTTCGGGCTGAAAAACACGTTTTGAAAGTGTGCTGTTACTGCCGCATAACTTACATGGGGTTGACCAAACTTGCAGAAACATGTTTATTTTTGCTGAAAAACACGTTTTGACACTTTCTGCACACTGGGGTTAAGAGCTGAGTGTGTGGGCTCTTCTGAGCCTTGTAGTTACATGGGGATTCAGTTGTCTGAAAAAACGCGTTTATTTCGGGCTGAAAAACACGTTTTGAAAAGAGTGCTGTTACTGCCCCATAACTTACATGGGGTTGACCAAACTTGCAGAAACATGTTTATTTCTGCTGAAAAACACATTTTGACACTTTCTGCACACTGGGGTTAAGAGCTGAGTGTGTGGGCTCTTCTGAGCCTTGCAGTTACAAGGGGATTCAGTTGTCTGAAAAAACGCGTTTATTTCGGGCTGAAAAACACGTTTTGAAAAGAGTGCTGTTACTGCCCCTTAACTTACATGGGGTTGACCAAACTTGCAGAAACATGTTTATTTCTGCTGAAAAACACGTTTAGACACTTTCAGCAGACTGGGGTTAAGAGCTGAGTGTGTGTGCTCTTCTGAGCCTTGTACTTACATGGGGATTCAGTTGTCTGAAAAAACGCGTTTATTTCGGGCCGAAAAACACGTTTTGAAAAGTGTGCTGTTACTGCCCCATAACTTAAATGGGGTTGACCAAACTTGCAGAAACATGTTTATTTTTGCTGAAAAACACGTTTTGACACTTTCTGCACAATGGGGTTAAGAGCTGAGTGTGTGGGCTCTTCTGAGCCTTGTTGTTACATGGGGATTCAGTTGTCTGAAAAAACGTGTTTATTTCGGGCTGAAAAACACGTTTTGAAAAGTGTGCTGTTACTGCCCCATAACTTACATGAGGTTGACCAAACTTGCAGAAACATGTTTATTTTTGCTGAAAAACACGTTTTAACACTTTCTGCACACTGGGGTTAAGAGCTGAGTGTGTGGGCTCTTCTGAGCCTTGTAGTTACATGGGGATTCAGTTGTGTGAAAAAACGCGTTTATTTCGGGATGAAAAACACGTTTTGAAAAGTGCGCTGTTACTGCCCCATAACTTACATGGGGTTGACCAAACTTGCAGAAACATGTTTATTTTTGCTGAAAAACACGTTTTAACACTTTCTGCACACTGGGGTTAAGAGCTGAGTGTGTGGGCTCTTCTGAGCCTTGTTGTTACATGGGGATTCAGTTGTCTGAAAAAACGTGTTTATTTCGGGCTGAAAAACACGTTTTGAAAAGTGTGCTGTTACAGCCCCATAACTTACATGGGGTTGACCAAACTTGCAGAAACATGTTTATTTCTGCTGAAAAACACGTTTTGACACTTTCTGCACACTGGGGTTAAGAGCTGAGTGTGTGGGCTCCTCTGAGCCTTGTAGTTACATGGGGATTCAGTTGTGTGAAAAAACGCGTTTATTTCGGGCTGAAAAACACGTTTTGAAAAGTGTGCTGTTACTGCCCCATAACTTACATGGGGTTGACCAAACTTGCAGAAACATGTTTATTTCTGCTGAAAAACACGTTTTGACACTTTCAGCAGACTGGGGTTAAGAGCTGAGTGTGTGGGCTCTTCTGAGCCTTGCAGTTACAAGGGGATTCAGTTGTCTGAAAAAACGTGTTTATTTCGGGCTGAAAAACACGTTTTGAAAAGTGTGCTGTTACTGCCCCATAACTTACATGGGGTTGACCAAACTTGCAGAAACATGTTTATTTCTGCTGAAAAACACGTTTTGACACTTTCAGCAGACTGGGGTTAAGAGCTGAGTGTGTGGGCTCTTCTGAGCCTTGTAGTTACATGGGGATTCAGTTGTCTGAAAAAACGCGTTTATTTCGGGCTGAAAAACACGTTTTGAAAGTGTGCTGTTACTGCCGCATAACTTACATGGGGTTGACCAAACTTGCAGAAACATGTTTATTTTTGCTGAAAAACACGTTTTGACACTTTCTGCACACTGGGGTTAAGAGCTGAGTGTGTGGGCTCTTCTGAGCCTTGTAGTTACATGGGGATTCAGTTGTCTGAAAAAACGCGTTTATTTCGGGCTGAAAAACACGTTTTGAAAAGTGTGCTGTTACTGCCCCATAACTTACATGGGGTTGACCAAACTTGCAGAAACATGTTTATTTCTGCTGAAAAACACGTTTTGACACTTTCTGCACACTGGGGTTAAGAGCTGAGTGTGTGGGCTCTTCTGAGCCTTGTAGTTACATGGGGATTCAGTTGTCTGAAAAAACGCGTTTATTTCGGGCTGAAAAACACGTTTTGAAAAGTGTGCTGTTACTGCCCCATAACTTACATGGGGTTGACCAAACTTGCAGAAACATGTTTATTTCTGCTGAAAAACACGTTTTGACACTTTCTGCACACTGGGGTTAAGAGCTGAGTGTGTGGGCTCTTCTGAGCCTTGTAGTTACATGGGGATTCAGTTGTGTGAAAAAACGTGTTTATTTCGGGCTGAAAAACACGTTTTGAAAAGTGTGCTGTTACTGCCCCATAACTTACATGGGGTTGACCAAACTTGCAGAAACATGTTTATTTCTGCTGAAAAACACGTTTTGAAAAGTGTGCTGTTACTGCCCCATAACTTACATGGGGTTGACCAAACTTGCAGAAACATGTTTAATTCTGCTGAAAAACACGTTTTGACACTTTCAGCACATTGGGGTTAAGAGCTGAGTGTGTGGGCTCTTCTGAGCCTTGCAGTTACATGGGGATTCAGTTGTCTGAAAAAACGTGTTTATTTCGGGCTGAAAAACACGTTTTGAAAAGTGTGCTGTTACTGCCCCATAACTTACATGGGGTTGACCAAACTTGCAGAAACATGTTTATTTTTGCTGAAAAACACGTTTTGAAACTTTCTGCACACTGGGGTTAAGAGCTGAGTGTGTGGGCTCTTCTGAGCCTTGTTGTTACATGGGGATTCAGTTGTCTGAAAAAACGCGTTTATTTCGGGCTGAAAAACACGTTTTGAAAAGTGTGCTGTTACTGCCCCATAACTTACATGGGGTTGACCAAACTTGCAGAAACATGTTTATTTCTGCTGAAAAACACGTTTTGACACTTTCAGCACACTGGGGTTAAGAGCTGAGTGTGTGGGCTCTTCTGAGCCTTGTAGTTACATGGGGATTCAGTTGTCTGAAAAAACGCGTTTATTTCGGGCTGAAAAATACGTTTTGAAAAGTGTGCTGTTACTGCCCCATAACTTACATGGGGTTGTTTAAACTTGCGGAAACATGTTTATTTTTGCTGAAAAACACGTTTTAACACTTTCTGCACACTGGGGTTAAGAGCTGAGTGTGTGGGCTCTTCTGAGCCTTGTAGTTACATGGGGATTCAGTTGTCTGAAAAAACGTGTTTATTTCGGGCTGAAAAACACGTTTTGAAAAGTGTGCTGTTACTGCCCCATAACTTACATGGGGTTGACCAAACTTGCAGAAACATGTTTATTTCTGCTGAAAAACACGTTTTGACACTTTCAGCAGACTGGGGTTAAGAGCTGAGTGTGTGGGCTCTTCTGAGCCTTGTTGTTACATGGGGATTCAGTTGTCTGAAAAAACGTGTTTATTTCGGGCTGAAAAACACGTTTTGAAAAGTGTGCTGTTACTGCCCCATAACTTACATGGGGTTGACCAAACTTGCAGAAACATGTTTATTTCTGCTGAAAAACACGTTTTGAAAAGTGTGCTGTTACTGCCCCATAACTTACATGGGGTTGACCAAACTTGCAGAAACATGTTTATTTCTGCTGAAAAACACGTTTTGACACTTTCAGCACATTGGGGTTAAGAGCTGAGTTTGTGGGCTCTTCTGAGCCTTGCAGTTACAAGGGGATTCAGTTGTCTGAAAAAACACGTTTATTTCGGGCTGAAAAACACGTTTTGAAAAGTGTGCTGTTACTGCCCCATAACTTACATGGGGTTGACCAAACTTGCAGAAACATGTTTATTTTTGCTGAAAAACACGTTTTGACACTTTCTGCACACTGGGGTTAAGAGCTGAGTGTGTGGGCTCTTCTGAGCCTTGTTGTTACATGGGGATTCAGTTGTCTGAAAAAACGTGTTTATTTCGGGCTGAAAAACACGTTTTGAAAAGTGTGCTGTTACTGCCCCATAACTTACATGAGGTTGACCAAACTTGCAGAAACATGTTTATTTTTGCTGAAAAACACGTTTTAACACTTTCTGCACACTGGGGTTAAGAGCTGAGTGTGTGGGCTCTTCTGAGCCTTGTAGTTACATGGGGATTCAGTTGTGTGAAAAAACGCGTTTATTTCGGGATGAAAAACACGTTTTGAAAAGTGCGCTGTTACTGCCCCATAACTTACATGGGGTTGACCAAACTTGCAGAAACATGTTTATTTTTGCTGAAAAACACGTTTTAACACTTTCTGCACACTGGGGTTAAGAGCTGAGTGTGTGGGCTCCTCTGAGCCTTGTAGTTACATGGGGATTCAGTTGTGTGAAAAAACGCGTTTATTTCGGGCTGAAAAACACGTTTTGAAAAGTGTGCTGTTACTGCCCCATAACTTACATGGGGTTGACCAAACTTGCAGAAACATGTTTATTTCTTCTGAAAAACACGTTTTGACACTTTCAGCAGACTGGGGTTAAGAGCTGAGTGTGTGGGCTCTTCTGAGCCTTGCAGTTACAAGGGGATTCAGTTGTCTGAAAAAACGTGTTTATTTCGGGCTGAAAAACACGTTTTGAAAAGTGTGCTGTTACTGCCCCATAACTTACATGGGGTTGACCAAACTTGCAGAAACATGTTTATTTCTGCTGAAAAACACGTTTTGACACTTTCAGCAGACTGGGGTTAAGAGCTGAGTGTGTGGGCTCTTCTGAGCCTTGTAGTTACATGGGGATTCAGTTGTCTGAAAAAACGCGTTTATTTCGGGCTGAAAAACACGTTTTGAAAGTGTGCTGTTACTGCCGCATAACTTACATGGGGTTGACCAAACTTGCAGAAACATGTTTATTTTTGCTGAAAAACACGTTTTGACACTTTCTGCACACTGGGGTTAAGAGCTGAGTGTGTGGGCTCTTCTGAGCCTTGTAGTTACATGGGGATTCAGTTGTCTGAAAAAACGCGTTTATTTCGGGCTGAAAAACACGTTTTGAAAAGAGTGCTGTTACTGCCCCATAACTTACATGGGGTTGACCAAACTTGCAGAAACATGTTTATTTCTGCTGAAAAACACGTTTTGACACTTTCTGCACACTGGGGTTAAGAGCTGAGTGTGTGGGCTCTTCTGAGCCTTGCAGTTACAAGGGGATTCAGTTGTCTGAAAAAACGCGTTTATTTCGGGCTGAAAAACACGTTTTGAAAAGAGTGCTGTTACTGCCCCTTAACTTACATGGGGTTGACCAAACTTGCAGAAACATGTTTATTTCTGCTGAAAAACACGTTTAGACACTTTCAGCAGACTGGGGTTAAGAGCTGAGTGTGTGTGCTCTTCTGAGCCTTGTACTTACATGGGGATTCAGTTGTCTGAAAAAACGCGTTTATTTCGGGCCGAAAAACACGTTTTGAAAAGTGTGCTGTTACTGCCCCATAACTTAAATGGGGTTGACCAAACTTGCAGAAACATGTTTATTTTTGCTGAAAAACACGTTTTGACACTTTCTGCACAATGGGGTTAAGAGCTGAGTGTGTGGGCTCTTCTGAGCCTTGTAGTTACATGGGGATTCAGTTGTGTGAAAAAACGCGTTTATTTCGGGCTGAAAAACACGTTTTGAAAAGTGTGCTGTTACTGCCCCATAACTTACATGGGGTTGACCAAACTTGCAGAAACATGTTTATTTCTGCTGAAAAACACGTTTTGACACTTTCAGCAGACTGGGGTTAAGAGCTGAGTGTGTGGGCTCTTCTGAGCCTTGTTGTTACATGGGGATTCAGTTGTCTGAAAAAACGTGTTTATTTCGGGCTGAAAAACACGTTTTGAAAAGTGTGCTGTTACTGCCCCATAACTTACATGGGGTTGACCAAAGTTGCAGAAACATGTTTATTTCTGCTGAAAAACACGTTTTGACACTTTCAGCAGACTGGGGTTAATAGCTGAGTGTGTGGGCTCTTCTGAGCCTTGTAGTTACATGGGGATACAGTTGTCTGAAAAAACGCGTTTATTTCGGGCTGAAAAACACGTTTTGAAAAGTGTGCTATTACTGCCCCATAACTTACATGGGGTTGACCAAACTTGCAGAAACATGTTTATTTCTGCTGAAAAACACGTTTTGACACTTTCAGCAGACTGGGGTTAAGAGCTGAGTGTGTGGGCTCTTCTGAGCCTTGATGTTACATGGGGATTCAGTTGTCTGAAAAAACGTGTTTATTTCGGGCTGAAAAACACGTTTTGAAAAGTGTGCTGTTACTGCCCCATAACTTACATGGGGTTGACCAAACTTGCAGAAACATGTTTATTTTTGCTGAAAAACACGTTTTGACACTTTCTGCACACTGGGGTTAAGAGCTGAGTGTGTGGGCTCTTCTGAGCCTTGCAGTTAGAAGGGGATTCAGTTGTCTGAAAAAACGCGTTTATTTCGGGCTGAAAAACACGTTTTGAAAAGTGTGCTGTTACTGCCCCATAACTTACATGGGGTTGACCAAACTTGCAGAAACATGTTTATTTCTGCTGAAAAACACGTTTTGACACTTTCAGCAGACTGGGGTTAAGAGCTGAGTGTGTGGGCTCTTCTGAGCCTTGTAGTTACATGGGGATTCAGTTGTCTGAAAAAACGCGTTTATTTCGGGCTGAAAAACACGTTTTGAAACGTGTGCTGTTACTGCCCCATAACTTACATGGGGTTGACCAAACTTGCAGAAACATGTTTATTTTTGCTGAAAAACACGTTTTAACACTTTCTGCACACTGGGGTTAAGAGCTGAGTGTGTGGGCTCTTCTGAGCCTTGTTGTTACATGGGGATTCAGTTGACTGAAAAAACTTGTTTATTTCGGGCTGAAAAACACGTTTTGAAAGGTGTTATTACTGCCCCATAACTTACATGGGGTTGACCAAACTTGCAGAAACATGTTTATTTTTGCTGAAAAACACGTTTTGACACTTTCTGCACACTGGGGTTAAGAGCTGAGTGTGTGGGCTCTTCTGAGCCTTGTTGTTACATGGGGATTCAGTTGTCTGAAAAAACGTGTTTATTTCGGGCTGAAAAACACGTTTTGAAAAGTGTGCTGTTACTGTCCCATAACTTACATGGGGTTGACCAAACTTGCAGAAACATGTTTATTTTTGCTGAAAAACACGTTTTGACACTTTCTGCACACTGGGGTTAAGAGCTGAGTGTGTGGGCTCTTCTGAGCCTTGTAGTTACATGGGGATTCAGTTGTCTGAAAAAACATGTTTATTTCGGGCTGAAAAACACGTTTTGAAAGGTGTGTTATTACTGCCCCATAACTTACATGGGGTTGACCAAACTTGCAGAAACATGTTTATTTCTGCTGAAAAACACGTTTTGACACTTTCAGCAGACTGGGGTTAAGAGCTGAGTGTGTGGGCTCTTCTGAGCCTTGTACTTACATGGGGATTCAGTTGTCTGAAAAAACGCGTTTATTTCGGGCCGAAAAACACATTTTGAAACGTGTGCTGTTACTGCCCCATAACTTACATGGGGTTGACCAAACTTGCAGAAACATGTTTATTTTTGCTGAAAAACACGTTTTGACACTTTCTGCACACTGGGGTTAAGAGCTGAGTGTGTGGGCTCTTCTTAGCCTTGTAGTTACATGGGGATTCAGTTGTCTGAAAAAAGGCGTTTATTTCGGGCTGAAAAACACGTTTTGAAAAGAGTGCTGTTACTGCCCCATAACTTACATGGGGTTGACCAAAGTTGCAGAAACATGTTTATTTTTGCTGAAAAACACGTTTTGACACTTTCTGCACACTGGGGTTAAGAGCTGAGTGTGTGGGCTCTTCTGAGCCTTGTTGTTACATGGGGATTCAGTTGACTAAAAAAACGTGTTTATTTCGGGGTGAAAAACACGTTTTGAAAGGTGTGTTATTACTGCCCCATAACTTACATGGGGTTGACCAAACTTGCAGAAACAAGTTTATTTTTGCTGAAAAACACGTTTCGACACTTTCTGCACACTGGGGTTAAGAGCTGAGTGTGTGGGCTCTTCTGAGCCTTGCAGTTACAAGGGGATTCAGTTGTCTGAAAAAACTCGTTTATTTCGGGCTGAAAAACACGTTTTGAAAAGAGTGCTGTTACTGCCCCATAACTTACATGGGGTTGACCAAACTTGCAGAAACATGTTTATTTTTGCTGAAAAACACGTTTTGAAACTTTCTGCACACTGGGGTTAAGAGCTGAGTGTGTGGGCTCTTCTGAGCCTTGTTGTTACATGGGGATTCAGTTGTCTGAAAAAACGCGTTTATTTCGGGCTGAAAAACACGTTTTGAAAAGTGTGCTGTTACTGCCCCATAACTTACATGGGGTTGACCAAACTTGCAGAAACATGTTTATTTCTGCTGAAAAACACGTTTTGACACTTTCAGCACACTGGGGTTAAGAGCTGAGTGTGTGGGCTCTTCTGAGCCTTGTAGTTACATGGGGATTCAGTTGTCTGAAAAAACGCGTTTATTTCGGGCTGAAAAATACGTTTTGAAAAGTGTGCTGTTACTGCCCCATAACTTACATGGGGTTGTTTAAACTTGCGGAAACATGTTTATTTTTGCTGAAAAACACGTTTTAACACTTTCTGCACACTGGGGTTAAGAGCTGAGTGTGTGGGCTCTTCTGAGCCTTGTAGTTACATGGGGATTCAGTTGTCTGAAAAAACGTGTTTATTTCGGGCTGAAAAACACGTTTTGAAAAGTGTGCTGTTACTGCCCCATAACTTACATGGGGTTGACCAAACTTGCAGAAACATGTTTATTTCTGCTGAAAAACACGTTTTGACACTTTCAGCAGACTGGGGTCAAGAGCTGAGTGTGTGGGCTCTTCTGAGCCTTGTTGTTACATGGGGATTCAGTTGTCTGAAAAAACGTGTTTATTTCGGGCTGAAAAACACGTTTTGAAAAGTGTGCTGTTACTGCCCCATAACTTACATGGGGTTGACCAAACTTGCAGAAACATGTTTATTTCTGCTGAAAAACACGTTTTGAAAAGTGTGCTGTTACTGCCCCATAACTTACATGGGGTTGACCAAACTTGCAGAAACATGTTTATTTCTGCTGAAAAACACGTTTTGACACTTTCAGCACATTGGGGTTAAGAGCTGAGTTTGTGGGCTCTTCTGAGCCTTGCAGTTACAAGGGGATTCAGTTGTCTGAAAAAACGCGTTTATTTCGGGCTGAAAAACACGTTTTGAAAAGTGTGCTGTTACTGCCCCATAACTTACATGGGGTTGACCAAACTTGCAGAAACATGTTTATTTTTGCTGAAAAACACGTTTTGACACTTTCTGCACACTGGGGTTAAGAGCTGAGTGTGTGGGCTCTTCTGAGCCTTGTTGTTACATGGGGATTCAGTTGTCTGAAAAAACGTGTTTATTTCGGGCTGAAAAACACGTTTTGAAAAGTGTGCTGTTACTGCCCCATAACTTACATGAGGTTGACCAAACTTGCAGAAACATGTTTATTTTTGCTGAAAAACACGTTTTAACACTTTCTGCACACTGGGGTTAAGAGCTGAGTGTGTGGGCTCTTCTGAGCCTTGTAGTTACATGGGGATTCAGTTGTGTGAAAAAACGCGTTTATTTCGGGATGAAAAACACGTTTTGAAAAGTGCGCTGTTACTGCCCCATAACTTACATGGGGTTGACCAAACTTGCAGAAACATGTTTATTTTTGCTGAAAAACACGTTTTAACACTTTCTGCACACTGGGGTTAAGAGCTGAGTGTGTGGGCTCTTCTGAGCCTTGTTGTTACATGGGGATTCAGTTGTCTGAAAAAACGTGTTTATTTCGGGCTGAAAAACACGTTTTGAAAAGTGTGCTGTTACAGCCCCATAACTTACATGGGGTTGACCAAACTTGCAGAAACATGTTTATTTCTGCTGAAAAACACGTTTTGACACTTTCTGCACACTGGGGTTAAGAGCTGAGTGTGTGGGCTCCTCTGAGCCTTGTAGTTACATGGGGATTCAGTTGTGTGAAAAAACGCGTTTATTTCGGGCTGAAAAACACGTTTTGAAAAGTGTGCTGTTACTGCCCCATAACTTACATGGGGTTGACCAAACTTGCAGAAACATGTTTATTTCTGCTGAAAAACACGTTTTGACACTTTCAGCAGACTGGGGTTAAGAGCTGAGTGTGTGGGCTCTTCTGAGCCTTGCAGTTACAAGGGGATTCAGTTGTCTGAAAAAACGTGTTTATTTCGGGCTGAAAAACACGTTTTGAAAAGTGTGCTGTTACTGCCCCATAACTTACATGGGGTTGACCAAACTTGCAGAAACATGTTTATTTCTGCTGAAAAACACGTTTTGACACTTTCAGCAGACTGGGGTTAAGAGCTGAGTGTGTGGGCTCTTCTGAGCCTTGTAGTTACATGGGGATTCAGTTGTCTGAAAAAACGCGTTTATTTCGGGCTGAAAAACACGTTTTGAAAGTGTGCTGTTACTGCCGCATAACTTACATGGGGTTGACCAAACTTGCAGAAACATGTTTATTTTTGCTGAAAAACACGTTTTGACACTTTCTGCACACTGGGGTTAAGAGCTGAGTGTGTGGGCTCTTCTGAGCCTTGTAGTTACATGGGGATTCAGTTGTCTGAAAAAACGCGTTTATTTCGGGCTGAAAAACACGTTTTGAAAAGAGTGCTGTTACTGCCCCATAACTTACATGGGGTTGACCAAACTTGCAGAAACATGTTTATTTCTGCTGAAAAACACGTTTTGACACTTTCTGCACACTGGGGTTAAGAGCTGAGTGTGTGGGCTCTTCTGAGCCTTGCAGTTACAAGGGGATTCAGTTGTCTGAAAAAACGCGTTTATTTCGGGCTGAAAAACACGTTTTGAAAAGAGTGCTGTTACTGCCCCTTAACTTACATGGGGTTGACCAAACTTGCAGAAACATGTTTATTTCTGCTGAAAAACACGTTTAGACACTTTCAGCAGACTGGGGTTAAGAGCTGAGTGTGTGTGCTCTTCTGAGCCTTGTACTTACATGGGGATTCAGTTGTCTGAAAAAACGCGTTTATTTCGGGCCGAAAAACACGTTTTGAAAAGTGTGCTGTTACTGCCCCATAACTTAAATGGGGTTGACCAAACTTGCAGAAACATGTTTATTTTTGCTGAAAAACACGTTTTGACACTTTCTGCACAATGGGGTTAAGAGCTGAGTGTGTGGGCTCTTCTGAGCCTTGTAGTTACATGGGGATTCAGTTGTGTGAAAAAACGCGTTTATTTCGGGCTGAAAAACACGTTTTGAAAAGTGTGCTGTTACTGCCCCATAACTTACATGGGGTTGACCAAACTTGCAGAAACATGTTTATTTCTGCTGAAAAACACGTTTTGACACTTTCAGCAGACTGGGGTTAAGAGCTGAGTGTGTGGGCTCTTCTGAGCCTTGTTGTTACATGGGGATTCAGTTGTCTGAAAAAACGTGTTTATTTCGGGCTGAAAAACACGTTTTGAAAAGTGTGCTGTTACTGCCCCATAACTTACATGGGGTTGACCAAACTTGCAGAAACATGTTTATTTCTGCTGAAAAACACGTTTTGACACTTTCAGCACACTGGGGTTAAGAGCTGAGTGTGTGGGCTCTTCTGAGCCTTGTAGTTACATGGGGATTCAGTTGTCTGAAAAAACGCGTTTATTTCGGGCTGAAAAATACGTTTTGAAAAGTGTGCTGTTACTGCCCCATAACTTACATGGGGTTGTTTAAACTTGCGGAAACATGTTTATTTTTGCTGAAAAACACGTTTTAACACTTTCTGCACACTGGGGTTAAGAGCTGAGTGTGTGGGCTCTTCTGAGCCTTGTAGTTACATGGGGATTCAGTTGTCTGAAAAAACGTGTTTATTTCGGGCTGAAAAACACGTTTTGAAAAGTGTGCTGTTACTGCCCCATAACTTACATGGGGTTGACCAAACTTGCAGAAACATGTTTATTTCTGCTGAAAAACACGTTTTGACACTTTCAGCAGACTGGGGTTAAGAGCTGAGTGTGTGGGCTCTTCTGAGCCTTGTTGTTACATGGGGATTCAGTTGTCTGAAAAAACGTGTTTATTTCGGGCTGAAAAACACGTTTTGAAAAGTGTGCTGTTACTGCCCCATAACTTACATGGGGTTGACCAAACTTGCAGAAACATGTTTATTTCTGCTGAAAAACACGTTTTGAAAAGTGTGCTGTTACTGCCCCATAACTTACATGGGGTTGACCAAACTTGCAGAAACATGTTTATTTCTGCTGAAAAACACGTTTTGACACTTTCAGCACATTGGGGTTAAGAGCTGAGTTTGTGGGCTCTTCTGAGCCTTGCAGTTACAAGGGGATTCAGTTGTCTGAAAAAACGCGTTTATTTCGGGCTGAAAAACACGTTTTGAAAAGTGTGCTGTTACTGCCCCATAACTTACATGGGGTTGACCAAACTTGCAGAAACATGTTTATTTTTGCTGAAAAACACGTTTTGACACTTTCTGCACACTGGGGTTAAGAGCTGAGTGTGTGGGCTCTTCTGAGCCTTGTTGTTACATGGGGATTCAGTTGTCTGAAAAAACGTGTTTATTTCGGGCTGAAAAACACGTTTTGAAAAGTGTGCTGTTACTGCCCCATAACTTACATGAGGTTGACCAAACTTGCAGAAACATGTTTATTTTTGCTGAAAAACACGTTTTAACACTTTCTGCACACTGGGGTTAAGAGCTGAGTGTGTGGGCTCTTCTGAGCCTTGTAGTTACATGGGGATTCAGTTGTGTGAAAAAACGCGTTTATTTCGGGATGAAAAACACGTTTTGAAAAGTGCGCTGTTACTGCCCCATAACTTACATGGGGTTGACCAAACTTGCAGAAACATGTTTATTTTTGCTGAAAAACACGTTTTAACACTTTCTGCACACTGGGGTTAAGAGCTGAGTGTGTGGGCTCTTCTGAGCCTTGTTGTTACATGGGGATTCAGTTGTCTGAAAAAACGTGTTTATTTCGGGCTGAAAAACACGTTTTGAAAAGTGTGCTGTTACAGCCCCATAACTTACATGGGGTTGACCAAACTTGCAGAAACATGTTTATTTCTGCTGAAAAACACGTTTTGACACTTTCTGCACACTGGGGTTAAGAGCTGAGTGTGTGGGCTCCTCTGAGCCTTGTAGTTACATGGGGATTCAGTTGTGTGAAAAAACGCGTTTATTTCGGGCTGAAAAACACGTTTTGAAAAGTGTGCTGTTACTGCCCCATAACTTACATGGGGTTGACCAAACTTGCAGAAACATGCTTATTTCTGCTGAAAAACACGTTTTGACACTTTCAGCAGACTGGGGTTAAGAGCTGAGTGTGTGGGCTCTTCTGAGCCTTGCAGTTACAAGGGGATTCAGTTGTCTGAAAAAACGTGTTTATTTCGGGCTGAAAAACACGTTTTGAAAAGTGTGCTGTTACTGCCCCATAACTTACATGGGGTTGACCAAACTTGCAGAAACATGTTTATTTCTGCTGAAAAACACGTTTTGACACTTTCAGCAGACTGGGGTTAAGAGCTGAGTGTGTGGGCTCTTCTGAGCCTTGTAGTTACATGGGGATTCAGTTGTCTGAAAAAACGTGTTTATTTCGGGCTGAAAAACACGTTTTGAAAAGAGTGCTGTTACTGCCCCATAACTTACATGGGGTTGACCAAACTTGCAGAAACATGTTTATTTCTGCTGAAAAACACGTTTTGACACTTTCTGCACACTGGGGTTAAGAGCTGAGTGTGTGGGCTCTTCTGAGCCTTGCAGTTACAAGGGGATTCAGTTGTCTGAAAAAACGCGTTTATTTCGGGCTGAAAAACACGTTTTGAAAAGAGTGCTGTTACTGCCCCTTAACTTACATGGGGTTGACCAAACTTGCAGAAACATGTTTATTTCTGCTGAAAAACACGTTTAGACACTTTCAGCAGACTGGGGTTAAGAGCTGAGTGTGTGTGCTCTTCTGAGCCTTGTACTTACATGGGGATTCAGTTGTCTGAAAAAACGCGTTTATTTCGGGCCGAAAAACACGTTTTGAAAAGTGTGCTGTTACTGCCCCATAACTTAAATGGGGTTGACCAAACTTGGAGAAACATGTTTATTTTTGCTGAAAAACACGTTTTGACACTTTCTGCACAATGGGGTTAAGAGCTGAGTGTGTGGGCTCTTCTGAGCCTTGTAGTTACATGGGGATTCAGTTGTGTGAAAAAACGCGTTTATTTCGGGCTGAAAAACACGTTTTGAAAAGTGTGCTGTTACTGCCCCATAACTTACATGGGGTTGACCAAACTTGCAGAAACATGTTTATTTCTGCTGAAAAACACGTTTTGACACTTTCAGCAGACTGGGGTTAAGAGCTGAGTGTGTGGGCTCTTCTGAGCCTTGTTGTTACATGGGGATTCAGTTGTCTGAAAAAACGTGTTTATTTCGGGCTGAAAAACACGTTTTGAAAAGTGTGCTGTTACTGCCCCATAACTTACATGGGGTTGACCAAAGTTGCAGAAACATGTTTATTTCTGCTGAAAAACACGTTTTGACACTTTCAGCAGACTGGGGTTAAGAGCTGAGTGTGTGGGCTCTTCTGAGCCTTGTAGTTACATGGGGATACAGTTGTCTGAAAAAACGCGTTTATTTCGGGCTGAAAAACACGTTTTGAAAAGTGTGCTATTACTGCCCCATAACTTACATGGGGTTGACCAAACTTGCAGAAACATGTTTATTTCTGCTGAAAAACACGTTTTGACACTTTCAGCAGACTGGGGTTAAGAGCTGAGTGTGTGGGCTCTTCTGAGCCTTGTAGTTACATGGGGATTCAGTTGTCTGAATAAACGCGTTTATTTCGGGCTGAAAAACACGTTTTGAAACGTGTGCTGTTACTGCCCCATAACTTACATGGGGTTGACCAAAGTTGCAGAAACATGTTTATTTTTGCTGAAAAACACGTTTTGACACTTTCTGCACACTGGGGTTAAGAGCTGAGTGTGTGGGCTCTTCTGAGCCTTGCAGTTACAAGGGGATTCAGTTGTTTAAAAAAACGCGTTTATTTCGGGCCGAAAAACACGTTTTGAAACGTGTGCTGTTACTGCCCCATAACTTACATGGGGTTGACCAAACTTGCAGAAACATGTTTATTTTTGCTGAAAAACACGTTTTGATACTTTCTGCACACTGGGGTTAACAGCTGAGTGTGTGGGCTCTTCTGAGCCTTGCAGTTACAAGGGGATTCAGTTGTCTGAAAAAAGGCGTTTATTTCGGGCTGAAAAACACGTTTTGAAAAGTGTGCTGTTACTGCCCCATAACTTACATGGGGTTGACCAAACTTGCAGAAACATGTTTATTTCTGCTGAAAAACACGTTTTGACACTTTCAGCAGACTGGGGTTAAGAGCTGAGTGTGTGGGCTCTTCTGAGCCTTGTACTTACATGGGGATTCAGTTGTCTGAAAATACGCGTTTATTTCGGGCTGAAAAACACGTTTTGAAAAGTGTGCTGTTACTGCCCCATAACTTACATGGGGTTGACCAAACTTGCAGAAACATGTTTATTTTTGCTGAAAAACACGTTTTGACACTTTCTGCACACTGGGGTTAAGAGCTGAGTGTGTGGGCTCTTCTGAGCCTTGTTGTTACATGGGGATTCAGTTGTCTGAAAAAACGTGTTTATTTCGGGCTGAAAAACACGTTTTGAAAAGTGTGCTGTTACTGTCCCATAACTTACATGGGGTTGACCAAACTTGCAGAAACATGTTTATTTTTGCTGAAAAACACGTTTTGACACTTTCTGCACACTGGGGTTAAGAGCTGAGTGTGTGGGCTCTTCTGAGCCTTGTAGTTACATGGGGATTCAGTTGTCTGAAAAAACGCGTTTATTTCGGGCTGAAAAACACGTTTTGAAAAGAGTGCTGTTACTGCCCCATAACTTACATGGGGTTGACCAAACTTGCAGAAACATGTTTATTTCTGCTGAAAAACACGTTTTGACACTTTCAGCAGACTGGGGTTAAGAGCTGAGTGTGTGGGCTCTTCTGAGCCTTGTACTTACATGGGGATTCAGTTGTCTGAAAAAACGCGTTTATTTCGGGCCGAAAAACACATTTTGAAACGTGTGCTGTTACTGCCCCATAACTTACATGGGGTTGACCAAACTTGCAGAAACATGTTTATTTTTGCTGAAAAACACGTTTTGACACTTTCTGCACACTGGGGTTAAGAGCTGAGTGTGTGGGCTCTTCTTAGCCTTGTAGTTACATGGGGATTCAGTTGTCTGAAAAAAGGCGTTTATTTCGGGCTGAAAAACACGTTTTGAAAAGAGTGCTGTTACTGCCCCATAACTTACATGGGGTTGACCAAAGTTGCAGAAACATGTTTATTTTTGCTGAAAAACACGTTTTGACACTTTCTGCACACTGGGGTTAAGAGCTGAGTGTGTGGGCTCTTCTGAGCCTTGTTGTTACATGGGGATTCAGTTGACTAAAAAAACGTGTTTATTTCGGGCTGAAAAACACGTTTTGAAAGGTGTGTTATTACTGCCCCATAACTTACATGGGGTTGACCAAACTTGCAGAAACATGTTTATTTTTGCTGAAAAACACGTTTCGACACTTTCTGCACACTGGGGTTAAGAGCTGAGTGTGTGGGCTCTTCTGAGCCTTGCAGTTACAAGGGGATTCAGTTGTCTGAAAAAACTCGTTTATTTCGGGCTGAAAAACACGTTTTGAAAAGAGTGCTGTTACTGCCCCATAACTTACATGGGGTTGACCAAACTTGCAGAAACATGTTTATTTCTGCTGAAAAACACGTTTTAACACTTTCTGCACACTGGGGTTAAGAGCTGAGTGTTTGGGCTCTTCTGAGCCTTGCAGTTACAAGGGGATTCAGTTGTCTGAAAAAACGCGTTTATTTCGGGCTGAAAAACACGTTTTGAAAAGAGTGCTGTTACTGCCCCTTAACTTACATGGGGTTGACCAAACTTGCAGAAACATGTTTATTTCTGCTGAAAAACACGTTTTGACACTTTCAGCAGACTGGGGTTAAGAGCTGAGTGTGTGGGCTCTTCTGAGCCTTGATATTACATGGGGATTCAGTTGTCTGAAAAAACGTGTTTATTTCGGGCTGAAAAACACGTTTTGAAAAGTGTGCTGTTACTGCCCCATAACTTACATGGGGTTGACCAAAGTTGCAGAAACATGTTTATTTCTGCTGAAAAACACGTTTTGACACTTTCAGCAGACTGGGGTTAAGAGCTGAGTGTGTGGGCTCTTCTGAGCCTCGCAGTTACAAGGGGATTCAGTTGTCTGAAAAAAGGCGTTTATTTCGGGCTGAAAAACACGTTTTGAAAAGTGTGCTATTACTGCCCCATAACTTACATGGGGTTGACCAAAGTTGCAGAAACATGTTTATTTCTGCTGAAAAACACGTTTTGACACTTTCAGCAGACTATGGTTAAGAGCTGAGTGTGTGGGCTCTTCTGAGCCTTGTTGTTACAAGGGGATTCAGTTGTCTGAAAAAACGCGTTTATTTCGGGCTGAAAAACACGTTTTGAAAAGTGTGCTGTTACTGCCCCATAACTTACATGGGGTTGACCAAACTTGCAGAAACATGTTTATTTTTGCTGAAAAACACGTTTTGACACTTTCTGCACAATGAGGTTAAGAGCTGAGTGTGTGGGCTCTTCTGAGCCTTGCAGTTACAAGGGGATTCAGTTGTCTGAAAAAAGGCGTTTATTTCGGGCTGAAAAACACGTTTTGAAAAGTGTGCTATTACTGCCCCATAACTTACATGGGGTTGACCAAAGTTGCAGAAACATGTTTATTTTTGCTGAAAAACACGTTTTGACACTTTCTGCACACTGGGGTTAAGAGCTGAGTGTGTGGGCTCTTCTGAGCCTTGTTGTTACATGGGGATTCAGTTGACTAAAAAAACGTGTTTATTTCGGGCTGAAAAACACGTTTTGAAAGGTGTGTTATTACTGCCCCATAACTTACATGGGGTTGACCAAACTTGCAGAAACATGTTTATTTTTGCTGAAAAACACGTTTTAACACTTTCTGCACACTGGGGTTAAGAGCTGAGTGTTTGAGCTCTTCTGAGCCTTGCAGTTACAAGGGGATTCAGTTGTCTGAAAAAACGCGTTTATTTCGGGCTGAAAAACACGTTTTGAAAAGAGTGCTGTTACTGCCCCTTAACTTACATGGGGTTGACCAAACTTGCAGAAACATGTTTATTTCTGCTGAAAAACACGTTTAGACACTTTCAGCAGACTGGGGTTAAGAGCTGAGTGTGTGTGCTCTTCTGAGCCTTGTACTTACATGGGGATTCAGTTGTCTGAAAAAACGCGTTTATTTCGGGCCGAAAAACACGTTTTGAAAAGTGTGCTGTTACTGCCCCATAACTTAAATGGGGTTGACCAAACTTGCAGAAACATGTTTATTTTTGCTGAAAAACACGTTTTGACACTTTCTGCACAATGGGGTTAAGAGCTGAGTGTGTGGGCTCTTCTGAGCCTTGTAGTTACATGGGGATTCAGTTGTGTGAAAAAACGCGTTTATTTCGGGCTGAAAAACACGTTTTGAAAAGTGTGCTGTTACTGCCCCATAACTTACATGGGGTTGACCAAACTTGCAGAAACATGTTTATTTCTGCTGAAAAACACGTTTTGACACTTTCAGCAGACTGGGGTTAAGAGCTGAGTGTGTGGGCTCTTCTGAGCCTTGTTGTTACATGGGGATTCAGTTGTCTGAAAAAACGTGTTTATTTCGGGCTGAAAAACACGTTTTGAAAAGTGTGCTGTTACTGCCCCATAACTTACATGGGGTTGACCAAAGTTGCAGAAACATGTTTATTTCTGCTGAAAAACACGTTTTGACACTTTCAGCAGACTGGGGTTAAGAGCTGAGTGTGTGGGCTCTTCTGAGCCTTGTAGTTACATGGGGATACAGTTGTCTGAAAAAACGCGTTTATTTCGGGCTGAAAAACACGTTTTGAAAAGTGTGCTATTACTGCCCCATAACTTACATGGGGTTGACCAAACTTGCAGAAACATGTTTATTTCTGCTGAAAAACACGTTTTGACACTTTCTGCACACTGGGGTTAAGAGCTGAGTGTTTGGGCTCTTCTGAGCCTTGCAGTTACAAGGGGATTCAGTTGTCTGAAAAAACGCGTTTATTTCGGGCTGAAAAACACGTTTTGAAAAGAGTGCTGTTACTGCCCCTTAACTTACATGGGGTTGACCAAACTTGCAGAAACATGTTTATTTCTGCTGAAAAACACGTTTAGACACTTTCAGCAGACTGGGGTTAAGAGCTGAGTGTGTGTGCTCTTCTGAGCCTTGTACTTACATGGGGATTCAGTTGTCTGAAAAAACGCGTTTATTTCGGGCCGAAAAACACGTTTTGAAAAGTGTGCTGTTACTGCCCCATAACTTAAATGGGGTTGACCAAACTTGCAGAAACATGTTTATTTTTGCTGAAAAACACGTTTTGACACTTTCTGCACAATGGGGTTAAGAGCTGAGTGTGTGGGCTCTTCTGAGCCTTGTAGTTACATGGGGATTCAGTTGTGTGAAAAAACGCGTTTATTTCGGGCTGAAAAACACGTTTTGAAAAGTGTGCTGTTACTGCCCCATAACTTACATGGGGTTGACCAAACTTGCAGAAACATGTTTATTTCTGCTGAAAAACACGTTTTGACACTTTCAGCAGACTGGGGTTAAGAGCTGAGTGTGTGGGCTCTTCTGAGCCTTGTTGTTACATGGGGATTCAGTTGTCTGAAAAAACGTGTTTATTTCGGGCTGAAAAACACGTTTTGAAAAGTGTGCTGTTACTGCCCCATAACTTACATGGGGTTGACCAAAGTTGCAGAAACATGTTTATTTCTGCTGAAAAACACGTTTTGACACTTTCAGCAGACTGGGGTTAAGAGCTGAGTGTGTGGGCTCTTCTGAGCCTTGTAGTTACATGGGGATACAGTTGTCTGAAAAAACGCGTTTATTTCGGGCTGAAAAACACGTTTTGAAAAGTGTGCTATTACTGCCCCATAACTTACATGGGGTTGACCAAACTTGCAGAAACATGTTTATTTCTGCTGAAAAACACGTTTTGACACTTTCAGCAGACTGGGGTTAAGAGCTGAGTGTGTGGGCTCTTCTGAGCCTTGCAGTTGCAAGGGGATTCAGTTGTCTGAAAAAACGCGTTTATTTCGGGCTGAAAAACACGTTTTGAAAAGTGTGCTGTTACTGCCCCATAACTTACATGGGGTTGACCAAACTTGCAGAAACATGTTTATTTCTGCTGAAAAACACGTTTTGACACTTTCAGCAGACTGGGGTTAAGAGCTGAGTGTGTGGGCTCTTCTGAGCCTTGTAGTTACATGGGGATTCAGTTGTCTGAAAAAACGCGTTTATTTCGGGCTGAAAAACACGTTTTGAAACGTGTGCTGTTACTGCCCCATAACTTACATGGGGTTGACCAAAGTTGCAGAAACATGTTTATTTTTGCTGAAAAACACGTTTTGACACTTTCTGCACACTGGGGTTAAGAGCTGAGTGTGTGGGCTCTTCTGAGCCTTGCAGTTACAAGGGGATTCAGTTGTCTGAAAAAACGCGTTTATTTCGGGCCGAAAAACACGTTTTGAAACGTGTGCTGTTACTGCCCCATAACTTACATGGGGTTGACCAAACTTGCAGAAACATGTTTATTTTTGCTGAAAAACACGTTTTGATACTTTCTGCACACTGGGGTTAACAGCTGAGTGTGTGGGCTCTTCTGAGCCTTGCAGTTACAAGGGGATTCAGTTGTCTGAAAAAAGGCGTTTATTTCGGGCTGAAAAACACGTTTTGAAAAGTGTGCTGTTACTGCCCCATAACTTACATGGGGTTGACCAAACTTGCAGAAACATGTTTATTTCTGCTGAAAAACACGTTTTGACACTTTCAGCAGACTGGGGTTAAGAGCTGAGTGTGTGGGCTCTTCTGAGCCTTGTACTTACATGGGGATTCAGTTGTCTGAAAATACGCGTTTATTTCGGGCTGAAAAACACGTTTTGAAAAGTGTGCTGTTACTGCCCCATAACTTAAATGGGGTTGACCAAACTTGCAGAAACATGTTTATTTTTGCTGAAAAACACGTTTTAACACTTTCTGCACACTGGGGTTAAGAGCTGAGTGTGTGGGCTCTTCTGAGCCTTGTTGTTACATGGGGATTCAGTTGACTGAAAAAACTTGTTTATTTCGGGCTGAAAAACACGTTTTGAAAGGTGTTATTACTGCCCCATAACTTACATGGGGTTGACCAAACTTGCAGAAACATGTTTATTTCTGCTGAAAAACACGTTTTGACACTTTCAGCAGACTGGGGTTAAGAGCTGAGTGTGTGGGCTCTTCTGAGCCTTGATATTACATGGGGATTCAGTTGTCTGAAAAAACGTGTTTATTTCGGGCTGAAAAACACGTTTTGAAAAGTGTGCTGTTACTGCCCCATAACTTACATGGGGTTGACCAAACTTGCAGAAACATGTTTATTTCTGCTGAAAAACACGTTTTGACACTTTCAGCAGACTGGGGTTAAGAGCTGAGTGTGTGGGCTCTTCTGAGCCTTGCAGTTACAAGGGGATTCAGTTGTCTGAAAAAAGGCGTTTATTTCGGGCTGAAAAACACGTTTTGAAAAGTGTGCTATTACTGCCCCATAACTTACATGGGGTTGACCAAAGTTGCAGAAACATGTTTATTTCTGCTGAAAAACACGTTTTGACACTTTCAGCAGACTATGGTTAAGAGCTGAGTGTGTGGGCTCTTCTGAGCCTTGTTGTTACAAGGGGATTCAGTTGTCTGAAAAAACGCGTTTATTTCGGGCTGAAAAACACGTTTTGAAAAGTGTGCTGTTACTGCCCCATAACTTACATGGGGTTGACCAAACTTGCAGAAACATGTTTATTTTTGCTGAAAAACACGTTTTGACACTTTCTGCACAATGAGGTTAAGAGCTGAGTGTGTGGGCTCTTCTGAGCCTTGCAGTTACAAGGGGATTCAGTTGTCTGAAAAAAGGCGTTTATTTCGGGCTGAAAAACACGTTTTGAAAAGTGTGCTATTACTGCCCCATAACTTAGATGGGGTTGACCAAAGTTGCAGAAACATGTTTATTTTTGCTGAAAAACACGTTTTGACACTTTCTGCACACTGGGGTTAAGAGCTGAGTGTGTGGGCTCTTCTGAGCCTTGTTGTTACATGGGGATTCAGTTGACTAAAAAAACGTGTTTATTTCGGGCTGAAAAACACGTTTTGAAAGGTGTGTTATTACTGCCCCATAACTTACATGGGGTTGACCAAACTTGCAGAAACATGTTTATTTTTGCTGAAAAACACGTTTTGACACTTTCTGCACACTGGGGTTAAGAGCTGAGTGTGTGGGCTCTTCTGAGCCTTGCAGTTACAAGGGGATTCAGTTGTCTGAAAAAACTCGTTTATTTCGGGCTGAAAAACACGTTTTGAAAAGAGTGCTGTTACTGCCCCATAACTTACATGGGGTTGACCAAACTTGCAGAAACATGTTTATTTCTGCTGAAAAACACGTTTTAACACTTTCTGCACACTGGGGTTAAGAGCTGAGTGTTTGAGCTCTTCTGAGCCTTGCAGTTACAAGGGGATTCAGTTGTCTGAAAAAACGCGTTTATTTCGGGCTGAAAAACACGTTTTGAAAAGAGTGCTGTTACTGCCCCTTAACTTACATGGGGTTGACCAAACTTGCAGAAACATGTTTATTTCTGCTGAAAAACACGTTTAGACACTTTCAGCAGACTGGGGTTAAGAGCTGAGTGTGTGTGCTCTTCTGAGCCTTGTACTTACATGGGGATTCAGTTGTCTGAAAAAACGCGTTTATTTCGGGCCGAAAAACACGTTTTGAAAAGTGTGCTGTTACTGCCCCATAACTTAAATGGGGTTGACCAAACTTGCAGAAACATGTTTATTTTTGCTGAAAAACACGTTTTGACACTTTCTGCACAATGGGGTTAAGAGCTGAGTGTGTGGGCTCTTCTGAGCCTTGTAGTTACATGGGGATTCAGTTGTGTGAAAAAACGCGTTTATTTCGGGCTGAAAAACACGTTTTGAAAAGTGTGCTGTTACTGCCCCATAACTTACATGGGGTTGACCAAACTTGCAGAAACATGTTTATTTCTGCTGAAAAACACGTTTTGACACTTTCAGCAGACTGGGGTTAAGAGCTGAGTGTGTGGGCTCTTCTGAGCCTTGTTGTTACATGGGGATTCAGTTGTCTGAAAAAACGTGTTTATTTCGGGCTGAAAAACACGTTTTGAAAAGTGTGCTGTTACTGCCCCATAACTTACATGGGGTTGACCAAAGTTGCAGAAACATGTTTATTTCTGCTGAAAAACACGTTTTGACACTTTCAGCAGACTGGGGTTAAGAGCTGAGTGTGTGGGCTCTTCTGAGCCTTGTAGTTACATGGGGATACAGTTGTCTGAAAAAACGCGTTTATTTCGGGCTGAAAAACACGTTTTGAAAAGTGTGCTATTACTGCCCCATAACTTACATGGGGTTGACCAAACTTGCAGAAACATGTTTATTTCTGCTGAAAAACACGTTTTGACACTTTCTGCACACTGGGGTTAAGAGCTGAGTGTTTGGGCTCTTCTGAGCCTTGCAGTTACAAGGGGATTCAGATGTCTGAAAAAACGCGTTTATTTCGGGCTGAAAAACACGTTTTGAAAAGAGTGCTGTTACTGCCCCTTAACTTACATGGGGTTGACCAAACTTGCAGAAACATGTTTATTTCTGCTGAAAAACACGTTTAGACACTTTCAGCAGACTGGGGTTAAGAGCTGAGTGTGTGTGCTCTTCTGAGCCTTGTACTTACATGGGGATTCAGTTGTCTGAAAAAACGCGTTTATTTCGGGCCGAAAAACACGTTTTGAAAAGTGTGCTGTTACTGCCCCATAACTTAAATGGGGTTGACCAAACTTGCAGAAACATGTTTATTTTTGCTGAAAAACACGTTTTGACACTTTCTGCACAATGGGGTTAAGAGCTGAGTGTGTGGGCTCTTCTGAGCCTTGTAGTTACATGGGGATTCAGTTGTGTGAAAAAATGCGTTTATTTCGGGCTGAAAAACACGTTTTGAAAAGTGTGCTGTTACTGCCCCATAACTTACATGGGGTTGACCAAACTTGCAGAAACATGTTTATTTCTGCTGAAAAACACGTTTTGACACTTTCAGCAGACTGGGGTTAAGAGCTGAGTGTGTGGGCTCTTCTGAGCCTTGTTGTTACATGGGGATTCAGTTGTCTGAAAAAACGTGTTTATTTCGGGCTGAAAAACACGTTTTGAAAAGTGTGCTGTTACTGCCCCATAACTTACATGGGGTTGACCAAAGTTGCAGAAACATGTTTATTTCTGCTGAAAAACACGTTTTGACACTTTCAGCAGACTGGGGTTAAGAGCTGAGTGTGTGGGCTCTTCTGAGCCTTGTAGTTACATGGGGATACAGTTGTCTGAAAAAACGCGTTTATTTCGGGCTGAAAAACACGTTTTGAAAAGTGTGCTATTACTGCCCCATAACTTACATGGGGTTGACCAAACTTGCAGAAACATGTTTATTTCTGCTGAAAAACACGTTTTGACACTTTCAGCAGACTGGGGTTAAGAGCTGAGTGTGTGGGCTCTTCTGAGCCTTGATGTTACATGGGGATTCAGTTGTCTGAAAAAACGTGTTTATTTCGGGCTGAAAAACACGTTTTGAAAAGTGTGCTGTTACTGCCCCATAACTTACATGGGGTTGACCAAACTTGCAGAAACATGTTTATTTTTGCTGAAAAACACGTTTTGACACTTTCTGCACACTGGGGTTAAGAGCTGAGTGTGTGGGCTCTTCTGAGCCTTGCAGTTGCAAGGGGATTCAGTTGTCTGAAAAAACGCGTTTATTTCGGGCTGAAAAACACGTTTTGAAAAGTGTGCTGTTACTGCCCCATAACTTACATGGGGTTGACCAAACTTGCAGAAACATGTTTATTTCTGCTGAAAAACACGTTTTGACACTTTCAGCAGACTGGGGTTAAGAGCTGAGTGTGTGGGCTCTTCTGAGCCTTGTAGTTACATGGGGATTCAGTTGTCTGAAAAAACGCGTTTATTTCGGGCTGAAAAACACGTTTTGAAACGTGTGCTGTTACTGCCCCATAACTTACATGGGGTTGACCAAAGTTGCAGAAACATGTTTATTTTTGCTGAAAAACACGTTTTGACACTTTCTGCACACTGGGGTTAAGAGCTGAGTGTGTGGGCTCTTCTGAGCCTTGCAGTTACAAGGGGATTCAGTTGTCTGAAAAAACGCGTTTATTTCGGGCCGAAAAACACGTTTTGAAACGTGTGCTGTTACTGCCCCATAACTTACATGGGGTTGACCAAACTTGCAGAAACATGTTTATTTTTGCTGAAAAATACGTTTTGATACTTTCTGCACACTGGGGTTAACAGCTGAGTGTGTGGGCTCTTCTGAGCCTTGCAGTTACAAGGGGATTCAGTTGTCTGAAAAAAGGCGTTTATTTCGGGCTGAAAAACACGTTTTGAAAAGTGTGCTGTTACTGCCCCATAACTTACATGGGGTTGACCAAACTTGCAGAAACATGTTTATTTCTGCTGAAAAACACGTTTTGACACTTTCAGCAGACTGGGGTTAAGAGCTGAGTGTGTGGGCTCTTCTGAGCCTTGTACTTACATGGGGATTCAGTTGTCTGAAAATACGCGTTTATTTCGGGCTGAAAAACACGTTTTGAAAAGTGTGCTGTTACTGCCCCATAACTTAAATGGGGTTGACCAAACTTGCAGAAACATGTTTATTTTTGCTGAAAAACACGTTTTAACACTTTCTGCACACTGGGGTTAAGAGCTGAGTGTGTGGGCTCTTCTGAGCCTTGTTGTTACATGGGGATTCAGTTGACTGAAAAAACTTGTTTATTTCGGGCTGAAAAACACGTTTTGAAAGGTGTTATTACTGCCCCATAACTTACATGGGGTTGACCAAACTTGCAGAAACATGTTTATTTTTGCTGAAAAACACGTTTTGACACTTTCTGCACACTGGGGTTAAGAGCTGAGTGTGTGGGCTCTTCTGAGCCTTGTAGTTACATGGGGATTCAGTTGTCTGAAAAAACGCGTTTATTTCGGGCTGAAAAACACGTTTTGAAAAGAGTGCTGTTACTGCCCCATAACTTACATGGGGTTGACCAAACTTGCAGAAACATGTTTATTTCTGCTGAAAAACACGTTTTGACACTTTCAGCAGACTGGGGTTAAGAGCTGAGTGTGTGGGCTCTTCTGAGCCTTGTACTTACATGGGGATTCAGTTGTCTGAAAAAACGCGTTTATTTCGGGCCGAAAAACACATTTTGAAACGTGTGCTGTTACTGCCCCATAACTTACATGGGGTTGACCAAACTTGCAGAAACATGTTTATTTTTGCTGAAAAACACGTTTTGACACTTTCTGCACACTGGGGTTAAGAGCTGAGTGTGTGGGCTCTTCTTAGCCTTGTAGTTACATGGGGATTCAGTTGTCTGAAAAAAGGCGTTTATTTCGGGCTGAAAAACACGTTTTGAAAAGAGTGCTGTTACTGCCCCATAACTTACATGGGGTTGACCAAACTTGCAGAAACATGTTTATTTCTGCTGAAAAACACGTTTTGACACTTTCAGCAGACTGGGGTTAAGAGCTGAGTGTGTGGGCTCTTCTGAGCCTTGATGTTACATGGGGATTCAGTTGTCTGAAAAAACGTGTTTATTTCGGGCTGAAAAACACGTTTTGAAAAGTGTGCTGTTACTGCCCCATAACTTACATGGGGTTGACCAAACTTGCAGAAACATGTTTATTTTTGCTGAAAAACACGTTTTGACACTTTCTGCACACTGGGGTTAAGAGCTGAGTGTGTGGGCTCTTCTGAGCCTTGTAGTTACATGGGGATTCAGTTGTCTGAAAAAAGGTGTTTATTTCGGGCTGAAAAACACGTTTTGAAAAGTGTGCTTTTACTGCCCCATAACTTACATGGGGTTGACCAAATTTGCAGAAACATGTTTATTTCTGCTGAAAAACACGTTTTGACACTTTCAGCAGACTGGGGTTAAGAGCTGAGTGTGTGGGCTCTTCTGAGCCTTGTACTTACATGGGGATTCAGTTGTCTGAAAATACGCGTTTATTTCGGGCTGAAAAACACGTTTTGAAAAGTGTGCTGTTACTGCCCCATAACTTAAATGGGGTTGACCAAACTTGCAGAAACATGTTTATTTTTGCTGAAAAACACGTTTTAACACTTTCTGCACACTGGGGTTAAGAGCTGAGTGTGTGGGCTCTTCTGAGCCTTGTTGTTACATGGGGATTCAGTTGACTGAAAAAACTTGTTTATTTCGGGCTGAAAAACACGTTTTGAAAGGTGTTATTACTGCCCCATAACTTACATGGGGTTGACCAAACTTGCAGAAACATGTTTATTTTTGCTGAAAAACACGTTTTGACACTTTCTGCACACTGGGGTTAAGAGCTGAGTGTGTGGGCTCTTCTGAGCCTTGTAGTTACATGGGGATTCAGTTGTCTGAAAAAACGCGTTTATTTCGGGCTGAAAAACACGTTTTGAAAAGAGTGCTGTTACTGCCCCATAACTTACATGGGGTTGACCAAACTTGCAGAAACATGTTTATTTCTGCTGAAAAACACGTTTTGACACTTTCAGCAGACTGGGGTTAAGAGCTGAGTGTGTGGGCTCTTCTGAGCCTTGTACTTACATGGGGATTCAGTTGTCTGAAAAAACGCGTTTATTTCGGGCCGAAAAACACATTTTGAAACGTGTGCTGTTACTGCCCCATAACTTACATGGGGTTGACCAAACTTGCAGAAACATGTTTATTTTTGCTGAAAAACACGTTTTGACACTTTCTGCACACTGGGGTTAAGAGCTGAGTGTGTGGGCTCTTCTTAGCCTTGTAGTTACATGGGGATTCAGTTGTCTGAAAAAAGGCGTTTATTTCGGGCTGAAAAACACGTTTTGAAAAGAGTGCTGTTACTGCCCCATAACTTACATGGGGTTGACCAAACTTGCAGAAACATGTTTATTTCTGCTGAAAAACACGTTTTGACACTTTCAGCAGACTGGGGTTAAGAGCTGAGTGTGTGGGCTCTTCTGAGCCTTGATGTTACATGGGGATTCAGTTGTCTGAAAAAACGTGTTTATTTCGGGCTGAAAAACACGTTTTGAAAAGTGTGCTGTTACTGCCCCATAACTTACATGGGGTTGACCAAACTTGCAGAAACATGTTTATTTTTGCTGAAAAACACGTTTTGACACTTTCTGCACACTGGGGTTAAGAGCTGAGTGTGTGGGCTCTTCTGAGCCTTGTAGTTACATGGGGATTCAGTTGTCTGAAAAAAGGTGTTTATTTCGGGCTGAAAAACACGTTTTGAAAAGTGTGCTTTTACTGCCCCATAACTTACATGGGGTTGACCAAATTTGCAGAAACATGTTTATTTCTGCTGAAAAACACGTTTTAACACTTTCTGCACACTGGGGTTAAGAGCTGAGTGTGTGGGCTCTTCTGAGCCTTGTTGTTACATGGGGATTCAGTTGACTGAAAAAACGTGTTTATTTCGGGCTGAAAAACACGTTTTGAAAGGTGTGTTATTACTGCCCCATAACTTACATGGGGTTGACCAAAGTTGCAGAAACATGTTTACTTCTGCTGAAAAACACGTTTTAACACTTTCTGCACACTGGGGTTAAGAGCTGAGTGTGTGGGCTCTTCTGAGCATTGTACTTACATGGGGATTCAGTTGTCTGAAAAAACGCGTTTATTTCGGGCCGAAAAACACGTTTTGAAAAGTGTGCTGTTACTGCCCCATAACTTAAATGGGGTTGACCAAACTTGCAGAAACATGTTTATTTTTGCTGAAAAACACGTTTTGACACTTTCTGCACAATGGGGTTAAGAGCTGAGTGTGTGGGCTCTTCTGAGCCTTGTTGTTACATGGGGATTCAGTTCTCTGAAAAAACGTGTTTATTTCGGGCTGAAAAACACGTTTTGAAAAGTGTGCTGTTACTGCCCCATAACTTACATGGGGTTGACCAAAGTTGCAGAAACATGTTTATTTCTGCTGAAAAACACGTTTTGACACTTTCAGCAGACTGGGGTTAAGAGCTGAGTGTGTGGGCTCTTCTGAGCCTTGTACTTACATGGGGATTCAGTTGTCTGAAAAAACGTGTTTATTTCGGGCCGAAAAACACGTTTTGAAACGTGTGCTGTTACTGCCCCATAACTTACATGGGGTTGACCAAACTTGCAGAAACATGTTTATTTTTGCTGAAAAACACGTTTTAACACTTTCTGCACACTGGGGTTAAGAGCTGAGTGTGTGGGCTCTTCTTAGCCTTGTAGTTACATGGGGATTCAGTTGTCTGAAAAAAGGCTTTTATTTCGGGCTGAAAAACACGTTTTGAAAAGAGTGCTGTTACAGCCCCATAACTTACATGGGGTTGACCAAAGTTGCAGAAACATGTTTATTTCTGCTGAAAAACACGTTTTGACACTTTCAGCAGACTGGGGTTAAGAGCTGAGTGTGTGGGCTCTTCTGAGCCTTGATGTTACATGGGGATTCAGTTGTCTGAAAAAACGCGTTTATTTCGGGCTGAAAAACACGTTTTGAAAAGTGTGCTGTTACTGCCCCATAACTTACATGGGGTTGACCAAACTTGCAGAAACATGTTTATTTTTGCTGAAAAACACGTTTTGACACTTTCTGCACACTGGGGTTAAGAGCTGAGTGTGTGGGCTCTTCTGAGCCTTGTAGTTACATGGGGATTCTGTTGTCTGAAAAAAGGTGTTTATTTCGTGCTGAAAAACACGTTTTGAAAAGTGTGCTTTTACTGCCCCATAACTTACATGGGGCTGACCAAATTTGTAGAAACATGTTTATTTCTGCTGAAAAACACGTTTTAACACTTTCTGCACACTGGGGTTAAGAGCTGAGTGTGTGGGCTCTTCTGAGCCTTGTTGTTACATGGGGATTCAGTTGACTGAAAAAACGTGTTTATTTCGGGCTGAAAAACACGTTTTGAAAGGTGTGTTATTACTGCCCCATAACTTACATGGGGTTGACCAAAGTTGCAGAAACATGTTTACTTCTGCTGAAAAACACGTTTTAACACTTTCTGCACACTGGGGTTAAGAGCTGAGTGTGTGGGCTCTTCTGAGCCTTGTACTTACATGGGGATTCAGTTGTCTGAAAAAACGCGTTTATTTCGGGCCGAAAAACACGTTTTGAAAAGTGTGCTGTTACTGCCCCATAACTTAAATGGGGTTGACCAAACTTGCAGAAACATGTTTATTTTTGCTGAAAAACACGTTTTGACACTTTCTGCACAATGGGGTTAAGAGCTGAGTGTGTGGGCTCTTCTGAGCCTTGTTGTTACATGGGGATTCAGTTCTCTGAAAAAACGTGTTTATTTCGGGCTGAAAAACACGTTTTGAAAAGTGTGCTGTTACTGCCCCATAACTTACATGGGGTTGACCAAAGTTGCAGAAACATGTTTATTTCTGCTGAAAAACACGTTTTGACACTTTCAGCAGACTGGGGTTAAGAGCTGAGTGTGTGGGCTCTTCTGAGCCTTGTAGTTACATGGGGATACAGTTGTCTGAAAAAACGCGTTTATTTCGGGCTGAAAAACACGTTTTGAAAAGTGTGCTGTTACTGCCCCATAACTTACATGGGGTTGACCAAACTTGCAGAAACATGTTTATTTCTGCTGAAAAACACGTTTTGACACTTTCAGCAGACTGGGGTTAAGAGCTGAGTGTGTGGGCTCTTCTGAGCCTTGCAGTTACAAGGGGATTCAGTTGTCTGAAAAAACGCGTTTATTTCGGGCTGAAAAACACGTTTTGAAAAGTGTGCTGTTACTGCCCCATAACTTACATGGGGTTGACCAAACTTGCAGAAACATGTTTATTTTTGCTGAAAAACACGTTTTGACACTTTCTGCACAATGAGGTTAAGAGCTGAGTGTGTGGGCTCTTCTGAGCCTTGCAGTTACAAGGGGATTCAGTTGTCTGAAAAAAGGCGTTTATTTCGGGCTGAAAAACACGTTTTGAAAAGTGTGCTATTACTGCCCCATAACTTACATGGGGTTGACCAAAGTTGCAGAAACATGTTTATTTTTGCTGAAAAACACGTTTTGACACTTTCTGCACACTGGGGTTAAGAGCTGAGTGTGTGGGCTCTTCTGAGCCTTGTTGTTACATGGGGATTCAGTTGACTAAAAAAACGTGTTTATTTCGGGCTGAAAAACACGTTTTGAAAGGTGTTTTATTACTGCCCCATAACTTACATGGGGTTGACCAAACTTGCAGAAACATGTTTATTTTTGCTGAAAAACACGTTTCGACACTTTCTGCACACTGGGGTTAAGAGCTGAGTGTGTGGGCTCTTCTGAGCCTTGCAGTTACAAGGGGATTCAGTTGTCTGAAAAAACTCGTTTATTTCGGGCTGAAAAACACGTTTTGAAAAGAGTGCTGTTACTGCCCCATAACTTACATGGGGTTGACCAAACTTGCAGAAACATGTTTATTTCTGCTGAAAAACATGTTTTAACACTTTCTGCACACTGGGGTTAAGAGCTGAGTGTTTGGGCTCTTCTGAGCCTTGCAGTTACAAGGGGATTCAGTTGTCTGAAAAAACGCGTTTATTTCGGGCTGAAAAACACGTTTTGAAAAGAGTGCTGTTACTGCCCCTTAACTTACATGGGGTTGACCAAACTTGCAGAAACATGTTTATTTCTGCTGAAAAACACGTTTTGACACTTTCAGCAGACTGGGGTTAAGAGCTGAGTGTGTGGGCTCTTCTGAGCCTTGATATTACATGGGGTTCAGTTGTCTGAAAAAACGTGTTTATTTCGGGCTGAAAAACACGTTTTGAAAAGTGTGCTGTTACTGCCCCATAACTTACATGGGGTTGACCAAACTTGCAGAAACATGTTTATTTTTGCTGAAAAACACGTTTTGACACTTTCTGCACACTGGGGTTAAGAGCTGAGTGTGTGGGCTCTTCTGAGCCTTGTTGTTACATGGGGATTCAGTTGACTAAAAAAACGTGTTTATTTCGGGCTGAAAAACACGTTTTGAAAGGTGTGTTATTACTGCCCCATAACTTACATGGGGTTGACCAAACTTGCAGAAACATGTTTATTTTTGCTGAAAAACATGTTTTGACACTTTCTGCACACTGGGGTTAAGAGCTGAGTGTGTGGGCTCTTCTGAGCCTTGCAGTCACAAGGGGATTCAGTTGTCTGAAAAAACGCGTTTATTTCGGGCTGAAAAACACGTTTTGAAAAGAGTGCTGTTACTGCCCCATAACTTACATGGGGTTGACCAAACTTGCAGAAACATGTTTATTTTTGCTGAAAAACACGTTTTGACACTTTCAGCAGACTGGGGTTAAGAGCTGAGTGTGTGGGCTCTTCTGAGCCTTGTAGTTACATGGGGATTCAGTTGTCTGAAAAAACGCGTTTATTTCGGGCTGAAAAACACGTTTTGAAAAGTGTGCTGTTACTGCCCCATAACTTAAATGGGGTTGACCAAACTTGCAGAAACATGTTTATTTTTGCTGAAAAACACGTTTTGACACTTTCTGCACACTGGGGTTAAGAGCTGAGTGTGTGGGCTCTTCTGAGCCTTGCAGTTACAAGGGGATTCAGTTGTCTGAAAAAACGCGTTTATTTCGGGCTGAAAAACACGTTTTGAAAAGAGTGCTGTTACTGCCCCATAACTTACATGGGGTTGACCAAACTTGCAGAAACATGTTTATTTCTGCTGAAAAACACGTTTTGACACTTTCAGCAGACTGGGGTTAAGAGCTGAGTGTGTGGGCTCTTCTGAGCCTTGATGTTACATGGGGATTCAGTTGTCTGAAAAAAGGCGTTTATTTCGGGCTGAAAAACACGTTTTGAAAGGTGTGTTATTACTGCCCCATAACTTACATGGGGTTGACCAAACTTGCAGAAACATGTTTATTTTTGCTGAAAAACACGTTTTGACACTTTCTGCACACTGGGGTTAAGAGCTGAGTGTGTGGGCTCTTCTGAGCCTTGCAGTTACAAGGGGATTCAGTTGTCTGAAAAAACGCGTTTATTTCGGGCTGAAAAACACGTTTTGAAAAGAGTGCTGTTACTGCCCCATAACTTACATGGGGTTGACCAAACTTGCAGAAACATGTTTATTTTTGCTGAAAAACACGTTTTGACACTTTCTGCACACTGGGGTTAAGAGCTGAGTGTGTGGGCTCTTCTGAGCCTTGCAGTTATAAGGGGATTCAGTTGTCTGAAAAAACGCGTTTATTTCGGGCTGAAAAACACGTTTTGAAAAGAGTGCTGTTACTGCCCCATAACTTACATGGAGTTGACCAAACTTGCAGAAACATGTTTATTTCTGCTGAAAAACACGTTTTGACACTTTCAGCAGACTGGGGTTAAGAGCTGAGTGTGTGGGCTCTTCTGAGCCTTGATGTTACATGGGGATTCAGTTGTCTGAAAAAACGTGTTTATTTCGGGCTGAAAAACACGTTTTGAAAAGTGTGCTGTTACTGCCCCATAACTTACATGGGGTTGACCAAACTTGCAGAAACATGTTTATTTTTCCTGAAAAACACGTTTTGACACTTTCTGCACACTGGGGTTAAGAGCTGAGTGTGTGGGCTCTTCTGAGCCTTGTTGTTACATGGGGATTCAGTTGACTAAAAAAACGTGTTTATTTCGGGCTGAAAAACACGTTTTGAAAGGTGTGTTATTACTGCCCCATAACTTACATGGGGTTGACCAAACATGCAGAAACATGTTTATTTTTGCTGAAAAACACGTTTTGACACTTTCTGCACACTGGGGTTAAGAGCTGAGTGTGTGGGCTCTTCTGAGCCTTGCAGTTACAAGGGGATTCAGTTGACTGAAAAAACTCGTTTATTTCGGGCTGAAAAACACGTTTTGAAAAGAGTGCTGTTACTGCCCCATAACTTACATGGGGTTGACCAAACTTGCAGAAAGATGTTTATTTCTGCTGAAAAACACGTTTTGACACTTTCAGCAGACTGGGGTTAAGAGCTGAGTGTGTGGGCTCTTCTGAGCCTTGATGTTACATGGGGATTCAGTTGTCTGAAAAAACGTGTTTATTTCGGGCTGAAAAACACGTTTTGAAAAGTGTGCTGTTACTGCCCCATAACTTAAATGGGGTTGACCAAACTTGCAGAAACATGTTTATTTTTGCTGAAAAACACGTTTTGACACTTTCTGCACACTGGGGTTAAGAGCTGAGTGTGTGGGCTCTTCTGAGCCTTGCAGTTATAAGGGGATTCAGTTGTCTGAAAAAACGCGTTTATTTCGGGCTGAAAAACACGTTTTGAAAAGAGTGCTGTTACTGCCCCATAACTTACATGGGGTTGACCAAACTTGCAGAAACATGTTTATTTCTGCTGAAAAACACGTTTTGACACTTTCAGCAGACTGGGGTTAAGAGCTGAGTGTGTGGGCTCTTCTGAGCCTTGTAGTTACATGGGGATTCAGTTGTCTGAAAAAACGCGTTTATTTCGGGCTGAAAAACACGTTTTGAAAAGAGTGCTGTTACTGCCCCTTAACTTACATGGGGTTGACCAAACTTGCAGAAACATGTTTATTTCTGCTGAAAAACACGTTTTGACACTTTCAGCAGACTGGGGTTAAGAGCTGAGTGTGTGGGCTCTTCTGAGCCTTGATATTACATGGGGATTCAGTTGTCTGAAAAAACGTGTTTATTTAGGGCTGAAAAACACGTTTTGAAAAGAGTGCTGTTACTGCCCCTTAACTTACATGGGGTTGACCAAACTTGCAGAAACATGTTTATTTCTGCTGAAAAACACGTTTTGACACTTTCAGCAGACTGGGGTTAAGAGCTGAGTGTGTGGGCTCTTCTGAGCCTTGATGTTACATGGGGATTCAGTTGTCTGAAAAAACGTGTTTATTTCGGGCTGAAAAACACGTTTTGAAAAGTGTGCTGTTACTGCCCCATAACTTACATGGGGTTGACCAAACTTGCAGAAACATGTTTATTTTTCCTGAAAAACACGTTTTGACACTTTCTGCACACTGGGGTTAAGAGCTGAGTGTGTGGGCTCTTCTGAGCCTTGTTGTTACATGGGGATTCAGTTGACTAAAAAAACGTGTTTATTTCGGGCTGAAAAACACGTTTTGAAAGGTGTGTTATTACTGCCCCATAACTTACATGGGGTTGACCAAACTTGCAGAAACATGTTTATTTTTGCTGAAAAACACGTTTTGACACTTTCTGCACACTGGGGTTAAGAGCTGAGTGTGTGGGCTCTTCTGAGCCTTGCAGTTACAAGGGGATTCAGTTGTCTGAAAAAACTCGTTTATTTCGGGCTGAAAAACATGTTTTGAAAAGAGTGCTGTTACTGCCCCATAACTTACATGGGGTTGACCAAACTTGCAGAAAGATGTTTATTTCTGCTGAAAAACACGTTTTGACACTTTCAGCAGACTGGGGTTAAGAGCTGAGTGTGTGGGCTCTTCTGAGCCTTGATGTTACATGGGGATTCAGTTGTCTGAAAAAAGGCGTTTATTTCGGGCTGAAAAACACGTTTTGAAAGGTGTGTTATTACTGCCCCATAACTTACATGGGGTTGACCAAACTTGCAGAAACATGTTTATTTTTGCTGAAAAACACGTTTTGACACTTTCTGCACACTGGGGTTAAGAGCTGAGTGTGTGGGCTCTTCTGAGCCTTGCAGTTACAAGGGGATTCAGTTGTCTGAAAAAACGCGTTTATTTCGGGCTGAAAAACACGTTTTGAAAAGAGTGCTGTTACTGCCCCATAACTTACATGGGGTTGACCAAACTTGCAGAAACATGTTTATTTTTGCTGAAAAACACGTTTTGACACTTTCTGCACACTGGGGTTAAGAGCTGAGTGTGTGGGCTCTTCTGAGCCTTGCAGTTACAAGGGGATTCAGTTGTCTGAAAAAACTCGTTTATTTCGGGCTGAAAAACATGTTTTGAAAAGAGTGCTGTTACTGCCCCATAACTTACATGGGGTTGACCAAACTTGCAGAAAGATGTTTATTTCTGCTGAAAAACACGTTTTGACACTTTCAGCAGACTGGGGTTAAGAGCTGAGTGTGTGGGCTCTTCTGAGCCTTGATGTTACATGGGGATTCAGTTGTCTGAAAAAAGGCGTTTATTTCGGGCTGAAAAACACGTTTTGAAAGGTGTGTTATTACTGCCCCATAACTTACATGGGGTTGACCAAACTTGCAGAAACATGTTTATTTTTGCTGAAAAACACGTTTTGACACTTTCTGCACACTGGGGTTAAGAGCTGAGTGTGTGGGCTCTTCTGAGCCTTGCAGTTACAAGGGGATTCAGTTGTCTGAAAAAACGCGTTTATTTCGGGCTGAAAAACACGTTTTGAAAAGAGTGCTGTTACTGCCCCATAACTTACATGGGGTTGACCAAACTTGCAGAAACATGTTTATTTTTGCTGAAAAACACGTTTTGACACTTTCTGCACACTGGGGTTAAGAGCTGAGTGTGTGGGCTCTTCTGAGCCTTGCAGTTATAAGGGGATTCAGTTGTCTGAAAAAACGCGTTTATTTCGGGCTGAAAAACACGTTTTGAAAAGAGTGCTGTTACTGCCCCATAACTTACATGGAGTTGACCAAACTTGCAGAAACATGTTTATTTCTGCTGAAAAACACGTTTTGACACTTTCAGCAGACTGGGGTTAAGAGCTGAGTGTGTGGGCTCTTCTGAGCCTTGATGTTACATGGGGATTCAGTTGTCTGAAAAAACGTGTTTATTTCGGGCTGAAAAACACGTTTTGAAAAGTGTGCTGTTACTGCCCCATAACTTACATGGGGTTGACCAAACTTGCAGAAACATGTTTATTTTTCCTGAAAAACACGTTTTGACACTTTCTGCACACTGGGGTTAAGAGCTGAGTGTGTGGGCTCTTCTGAGCCGTGTTGTTACATGGGGATTCAGTTGACTAAAAAAACGTGTTTATTTCGGGCTGAAAAACACGTTTTGAAAGGTGTGTTATTACTGCCCCATAACTTACATGGGGTTGACCAAACATGCAGAAACATGTTTATTTTTGCTGAAAAACACGTTTTGACACTTTCTGCACACTGGGGTTAAGAGCTGAGTGTGTGGGCTCTTCTGAGCCTTGCAGTTACAAGGGGATTCAGTTGTCTGAAAAAACTCGTTTATTTCGGGCTGAAAAACACGTTTTGAAAAGAGTGCTGTTACTGCCCCATAACTTACATGGGGTTGACCAAACTTGCAGAAAGATGTTTATTTCTGCTGAAAAACACGTTTTGACACTTTCAGCAGACTGGGGTTAAGAGCTGAGTGTGTGGGCTCTTCTGAGCCTTGATGTTACATGGGGATTCAGTTGTCTGAAAAAACGTGTTTATTTCGGGCTGAAAAACACGTTTTGAAAAGTGTGCTGTTACTGCCCCATAACTTAAATGGGGTTGACCAAACTTGCAGAAACATGTTTATTTTTGCTGAAAAACACGTTTTGACACTTTCAGCAGACTGGGGTTAAGAGCTGAGTGTGTGGGCTCTTCTGAGCCTTGTAGTTACATGGGGATTCAGTTGTCTGAAAAAACGCGTTTATTTCGGGCTGAAAAACACGTTTTGAAAAGAGTGCTGTTACTGCCCCTTAACTTACATGGGGTTGACCAAACTTGCAGAAACATGTTTATTTCTGCTGAAAAACACGTTTTGACACTTTCAGCAGACTGGGGTTAAGAGCTGAGTGTGTGGGCTCTTCTGAGCCTTGATATTACATGGGGATTCAGTTGTCTGAAAAAACGTGTTTATTTCGGGCTGAAAAACACGTTTTGAAAAGAGTGCTGTTACTGCCCCTTAACTTACATGGGGTTGACCAAACTTGCAGAAACATGTTTATTTCTGCTGAAAAACACGTTTTGACACTTTCAGCAGACTGGGGTTAAGAGCTGAGTGTGTGGGCTCTTCTGAGCCTTGATGTTACATGGGGATTCAGTTGTCTGAAAAAACGTGTTTATTTCGGGCTGAAAAACACGTTTTGAAAAGTGTGCTGTTACTGCCCCATAACTTACATGGGGTTGACCAAACTTGCAGAAACATGTTTATTTTTCCTGAAAAACTCGTTTTGACACTTTCTGCACACTGGGGTTAAGAGCTGAGTGTGTGGGCTCTTCTGAGCCTTGTTGTTACATGGGGATTCAGTTGACTAAAAAAACGTGTTTATTTCGGGCTGAAAAACACGTTTTGAAAGGTGTGTTATTACTGCCCCATAACTTACATGGGGTTGACCAAACTTGCAGAAACATGTTTATTTTTGCTGAAAAACACGTTTTGACACTTTCTGCACACTGGGGTTAAGAGCTGAGTGTGTGGGCTCTTCTGAGCCTTGCAGTTACAAGGGGATTCAGTTGTCTGAAAAAACTCGTTTATTTCGGGCTGAAAAACATGTTTTGAAAAGAGTGCTGTTACTGCCCCATAACTTACATGGGGTTGACCAAACTTGCAGAAAGATGTTTATTTCTGCTGAAAAACACGTTTTGACACTTTCAGCAGACTGGGGTTAAGAGCTGAGTGTGTGGGCTCTTCTGAGCCTTGATGTTACATGGGGATTCAGTTGTCTGAAAAAAGGCGTTTATTTCGGGCTGAAAAACACGTTTTGAAAGGTGTGTTATTACTGCCCCATAACTTACATGGGGTTGACCAAACTTGCAGAAACATGTTTATTTTTGCTGAAAAACACGTTTTGACACTTTCTGCACACTGGGGTTAAGAGCTGAGTGTGTGGGCTCTTCTGAGCCTTGCAGTTACAAGGGGATTCAGTTGTCTGAAAAAACGCGTTTATTTCGGGCTGAAAAACACGTTTTGAAAAGAGTGCTGTTACTGCCCCATAACTTACATGGGGTTGACCAAACTTGCAGAAACATGTTTATTTTTGCTGAAAAACACGTTTTGACACTTTCTGCACACTGGGGTTAAGAGCTGAGTGTGTGGGCTCTTCTGAGCCTTGTTGTTACATGGGGATTCAGTTGACTAAAAAAACGTGTTTATTTCGGGCTGAAAAACACGTTTTGAAAGGTGTGTTATTACTGCCCCATAACTTACATGGGGTTGACCAAACTTGCAGAAACATGTTTATTTTTGCTGAAAAACATGTTTTGACACTTTCTGCACACTGGGGTTAAGAGCTGAGTGTGTGGGCTCTTCTGAGCCTTGCAGTTGCAAGGGGATTCAGTTGTCTGAAAAAACGCGTTTATTTCGGGCTGAAAAACACGTTTTGAAAAGAGTGCTGTTACTGCCCCATAACTTACATGGGGTTGACCAAACTTGCAGAAACATGTTTATTTCTGCTGAAAAACACGTTTTGACACTTTCAGCAGACTGGGGTTAAGAGCTGAGTGTGTGGGCTCTTCTGAGCCTTGTTGTTACAAGGGGATTCAGTTGTCTGAAAAAAGGCGTTTATTTCGGGCTGAAAAACACGTTTTGAAAAGTGTGCTGTTACTGCCCCATAACTTACATGGGGTTGACCAAACTTGCAGAAACATGTTTATTTCTGCTGAAAAACACGTTTTGACACTTTCAGCAGACTGGGGTTAAGAGCTGAGTGTGTGGGCTCTTCTGAGCCTTGCAGTTACAAGGGGATTCAGTTGTCTGAAAAAAGGCGTTTATTTCGGGCTGAAAAACATGTTTTGAAAAGTGTGCTATTACTGCCCCATAACTTACATGGGGTTGACCAAAGTTGCAGAAACATGTTTATTTTTGCTGAAAAACACGTTTTGACACTTTCTGCACACTGGGGTTAAGAGCTGAGTGTGTGGGCTCTTCTGAGCCTTGTTGTTACAAGGGGATTCAGTTGTCTGAAAAAACGTGTTTATTTCGGGCTGAAAAACACGTTTTGAAAAGTTTGCTGTTACTGCCCCATAACTTACATGGGGTTGACCAAACTTGCAGAAACATGTTTATTTTTGCTGAAAAACACGTTTTGACACTTTCTGCACACTGGGTTTAAGAGCTGAGTGTGTGGGCTCTTCTGAGCCTTGTTGTTACATGGGGATTCAGTTGTCTGAAAAAACGCGTTTATTTCGGGCTGAAAAACACGTTTTGAAAAGTGTGCTGTTACTGCCCCATAACTTAAATGGGGTTGACCAAACTTGCAGAAAGATGTTTATTTCTGCTGAAAAACACGTTTTGACACTTTCAGCAGACTGGGGTTAAGAGCTGAGTGTGTGGGCTCTTCTGAGCCTTGATGTTACATGGGGATTCAGTTGTCTGAAAAAACGTGTTTATTTCGGGCTGAAAAACACGTTTTGAAAATTTGTGCTGTTACTGCCCCATAACTTAAATGGGGTTGACCAAACTTGCAGAAACATGTTTATTTTTGCTGAAAAACACGTTTTGACACTTTCAGCAGACTGGGGTTAAGAGCTGAGTGTGTGGGCTCTTCTGAGCCTTGTAGTTACATGGGGATTCAGTTGTCTGAAAAAACGCGTTTATTTCGGGCTGAAAAACACGTTTTGAAAAGAGTGCTGTTACTGCCCCTTAACTTACATGGGGTTGACCAAACTTGCAGAAACATGTTTATTTCTGCTGAAAAACACGTTTTGACACTTTCAGCAGACTGGGGTTAAGAGCTGAGTGTGTGGGCTCTTCTGAGCCTTGATATTACATGGGGATTCAGTTGTCTGAAAAAACGTGTTTATTTCGGGCTGAAAAACACGTTTTGAAAAGAGTGCTGTTACTGCCCCTTAACTTACATGGGGTTGACCAAACTTGCAGAAACATGTTTATTTCTGCTGAAAAACACGTTTTGACACTTTCAGCAGACTGGGGTTAAGAGCTGAGTGTGTGGGCTCTTCTGAGCCTTGATGTTACATGGGGATTCAGTTGTCTGAAAAAACGTGTTTATTTCGGGCTGAAAAACACGTTTTGAAAAGTGTGCTGTTACTGCCCCATAACTTACATGGGGTTGACCAAACTTGCAGAAACATGTTTATTTTTCCTGAAAAACTCGTTTTGACACTTTCTGCACACTGGGGTTAAGAGCTGAGTGTGTGGGCTCTTCTGAGCCTTGTTGTTACATGGGGATTCAGTTGACTAAAAAAACGTGTTTATTTCGGGCTGAAAAACACGTTTTGAAAGGTGTGTTATTACTGCCCCATAACTTACATGGGGTTGACCAAACTTGCAGAAACATGTTTATTTTTGCTGAAAAACACGTTTTGACACTTTCTGCACACTGGGGTTAAGAGCTGAGTGTGTGGGCTCTTCTGAGCCTTGCAGTTACAAGGGGATTCAGTTGTCTGAAAAAACTCGTTTATTTCGGGCTGAAAAACATGTTTTGAAAAGAGTGCTGTTACTGCCCCATAACTTACATGGGGTTGACCAAACTTGCAGAAAGATGTTTATTTCTGCTGAAAAACACGTTTTGACACTTTCAGCAGACTGGGGTTAAGAGCTGAGTGTGTGGGCTCTTCTGAGCCTTGATGTTACATGGGGATTCAGTTGTCTGAAAAAAGGCGTTTATTTCGGGCTGAAAAACACGTTTTGAAAGGTGTGTTATTACTGCCCCATAACTTACATGGGGTTGACCAAACTTGCAGAAACATGTTTATTTTTGCTGAAAAACACGTTTTGACACTTTCTGCACACTGGGGTTAAGAGCTGAGTGTGTGGGCTCTTCTGAGCCTTGCAGTTACAAGGGGATTCAGTTGTCTGAAAAAACGCGTTTATTTCGGGCTGAAAAACACGTTTTGAAAAGAGTGCTGTTACTGCCCCATAACTTACATGGGGTTGACCAAACTTGCAGAAACATGTTTATTTTTGCTGAAAAACACGTTTTGACACTTTCTGCACACTGGGGTTAAGAGCTGAGTGTGTGGGCTCTTCTGAGCCTTGTTGTTACATGGGGATTCAGTTGACTAAAAAAACGTGTTTATTTCGGGCTGAAAAACACGTTTTGAAAGGTGTGTTATTACTGCCCCATAACTTACATGGGGTTGACCAAACTTGCAGAAACATGTTTATTTTTGCTGAAAAACATGTTTTGACACTTTCTGCACACTGGGGTTAAGAGCTGAGTGTGTGGGCTCTTCTGAGCCTTGCAGTTGCAAGGGGATTCAGTTGTCTGAAAAAACGCGTTTATTTCGGGCTGAAAAACACGTTTTGAAAAGAGTGCTGTTACTGCCCCATAACTTACATGGGGTTGACCAAACTTGCAGAAACATGTTTATTTCTGCTGAAAAACACGTTTTGACACTTTCAGCAGACTGGGGTTAAGAGCTGAGTGTGTGGGCTCTTCTGAGCCTTGTTGTTACAAGGGGATTCAGTTGTCTGAAAAAAGGCGTTTATTTCGGGCTGAAAAACACGTTTTGAAAAGTGTGCTGTTACTGCCCCATAACTTACATGGGGTTGACCAAACTTGCAGAAACATGTTTATTTCTGCTGAAAAACACGTTTTGACACTTTCAGCAGACTGGGGTTAAGAGCTGAGTGTGTGGGCTCTTCTGAGCCTTGCAGTTACAAGGGGATTCAGTTGTCTGAAAAAAGGCGTTTATTTCGGGCTGAAAAACATGTTTTGAAAAGTGTGCTATTACTGCCCCATAACTTACATGGGGTTGACCAAAGTTGCAGAAACATGTTTATTTTTGCTGAAAAACACGTTTTGACACTTTCTGCACACTGGGGTTAAGAGCTGAGTGTGTGGGCTCTTCTGAGCCTTGTTGTTACAAGGGGATTCAGTTGTCTGAAAAAACGTGTTTATTTCGGGCTGAAAAACACGTTTTGAAAAGAGTGCTGTTACTGCCCCATAACTTACATGGGGTTGACCAAACTTGCAGAAAGATGTTTATTTCTGCTGAAAAACACGTTTTGACACTTTCAGCAGACTGGGGTTAAGAGCTGAGTGTGTGGGCTCTTCTGAGCCTTGATGTTACATGGGGATTCAGTTGTCTGAAAAAACGTGTTTATTTCGGGCTGAAAAACACGTTTTGAAAAGTGTGCTGTTACTGCCCCATAACTTAAATGGGGTTGACCAAACTTGCAGAAACATGTTTATTTTTGCTGAAAAACACGTTTTGACACTTTCTGCACACTGGGGTTAAGAGCTGAGTGTGTGGGCTCTTCTGAGCCTTGCAGTTATAAGGGGATTCAGTTGTCTGAAAAAACGCGTTTATTTCGGGCTGAAAAACACGTTTTGAAAAGAGTGCTGTTACTGCCCCATAACTTACATGGGGTTGACCAAACTTGCAGAAACATGTTTATTTCTGCTGAAAAACACGTTTTGACACTTTCAGCAGACTGGGGTTAAGAGCTGAGTGTGTGGGCTCTTCTGAGCCTTGTAGTTACATGGGGATTCAGTTGTCTGAAAAAACGCGTTTATTTCGGGCTGAAAAACACGTTTTGAAAAGAGTGCTGTTACTGCCCCTTAACTTACATGGGGTTGACCAAACTTGCAGAAACATGTTTATTTCTGCTGAAAAACACGTTTTGACACTTTCAGCAGACTGGGGTTAAGAGCTGAGTGTGTGGGCTCTTCTGAGCCTTGTTGTTACATGGGGATTCAGTTGTCTGAAAAAACGCGTTTATTTCGGGCTGAAAAACACGTTTTGAAAAGTGTGCTGTTACTGCCCCATAACTTAAATGGGGTTGACCAAACTTGCAGAAACATGTTTATTTTTGCTGAAAAACACGTTTTGACACTTTCTGCACACTGGGGTTAAGAGCTGAGTGTGTGGGCTCTTCTGAGCCTTGCAGTTATAAGGGGATTCAGTTGTCTGAAAAAACGCGTTTATTTCGGGCTGAAAAACACGTTTTGAAAAGAGTGCTGTTACTGCCCCATAACTTACATGGGGTTGACCAAACTTGCAGAAACATGTTTATTTCTGCTGAAAAACACGTTTTGACACTTTCAGCAGACTGGGGTTAAGAGCTGAGTGTGTGGGCTCTTCTGAGCCTTGCAGTTACAAGGGGATTCAGTTGTCTGAAAAAAGGCGTTTATTTCGGGCTGAAAAACATGTTTTGAAAAGTGTGCTATTACTGCCCCATAACTTACATGGGGTTGACCAAAGTTGCAGAAACATGTTTATTTTTGCTGAAAAACACGTTTTGACACTTTCTGCACACTGGGGTTAAGAGCTGAGTGTGTGGGCTCTTCTGAGCCTTGTTGTTACAAGGGGATTCAGTTGTCTGAAAAAACGTGTTTATTTCGGGCTGAAAAACACGTTTTGAAAAGTTTGCTGTTACTGCCCCATAACTTACATGGGGTTGACCAAACTTGCAGAAACATGTTTATTTTTGCTGAAAAACACGTTTTGACACTTTCTGCACACTGGGTTTAAGAGCTGAGTGTGTGGGCTCTTCTGAGCCTTGTTGTTACATGGGGATTCAGTTGTCTGAAAAAACGCGTTTATTTCGGGCTGAAAAACACGTTTTGAAAAGTGTGCTGTTACTGCCCCATAACTTAAATGGGGTTGACCAAACTTGCAGAAACGTTTATTTTTGCTGAAAAACACGTTTTGACACTTTCTGCACACTGGGGTTAAGAGCTGAGTGTGTGGGCTCTTCTGAGCCTTGCAGTTATAAGGGGATTCAGTTGTCTGAAAAAACGCGTTTATTTCGGGCTGAAAAACACGTTTTGAAAAGAGGGCTGTTACTGCCCCATAACTTACATGGGGTTGACCAAACTTGCAGAAACATGTTTATTTCTGCTGAAAAACACGTTTTGACACTTTCAGCAGACTGGGGTTAAGAGCTGAGTGTGTGGGCTCTTCTGAGCCTTGATGTTACATGGGGATTCAGTTGTCTGAAAAAACGTGTTTATTTCGGGCTGAAAAACACGTTTTGAAAAGTGTGCTGTTACTGCCCCATAACTTACATGGGGTTGACCAAACTTGCAGAAACATGTTTATTTTTCCTGAAAAACACGTTTTGACACTTTCTGCACACTGGGGTTAAGAGCTGAGTGTGTGGGCTCTTCTGAGCCTTGTTGTTACATGGGGATTCAGTTGACTAAAAAAACGTGTTTATTTCGGGCTGAAAAACACGTTTTGAAAGGTGTGTTATTACTGCCCCATAACTTACATGGGGTTGACCAAACATGCAGAAACATGTTTATTTTTGCTGAAAAACACGTTTTGACACTTTCTGCACACTGGGGTTAAGAGCTGAGTGTGTGGGCTCTTCTGAGCCTTGCAGTTATAAGGGGATTCAGTTGTCTGAAAAAACGCGTTTATTTCGGGCTGAAAAACACGTTTTGAAAAGAGTGCTGTTACTGCCCCATAACTTACATGGGGTTGACCAAACTTGCAGAAACATGTTTATTTCTGCTGAAAAACACGTTTTGACACTTTCAGCAGACTGGGGTTAAGAGCTGAGTGTGTGGGCTCTTCTGAGCCTTGATGTTACATGGGGATTCAGTTGTCTGAAAAAACGCGTTTATTTCGGGCTGAAAAACACGTTTTGAAAGGTGTGTTATTACTGCCCCATAACTTACATGGGGTTGACCAAACTTGCAGAAACATGTTTATTTTTGCTGAAAAACACGTTTTGACACTTTCTGCACACTGGGGTTAAGAGCTGAGTGTGTGGGCTCTTCTGAGCCTTGCAGTTACAAGGGGATTCAGTTGTCTGAAAAAACTCGTTTATTTCGGGCTGAAAAACATGTTTTGAAAAGAGTGCTGTTACTGCCCCATAACTTACATGGGGTTGACCAAACTTGCAGAAAGATGTTTATTTCTGCTGAAAAACACGTTTTGACACTTTCAGCAGACTGGGGTTAAGAGCTGAGTGTGTGGGCTCTTCTGAGCCTTGATGTTACATGGGGATTCAGTTGTCTGAAAAAAGGCGTTTATTTCGGGCTGAAAAACACGTTTTGAAAGGTGTGTTATTACTGCCCCATAACTTACATGGGGTTGACCAAACTTGCAGAAACATGTTTATTTTTGCTGAAAAACACGTTTTGACACTTTCTGCACACTGGGGTTAAGAGCTGAGTGTGTGGGCTCTTCTGAGCCTTGCAGTTATAAGGGGATTCAGTTGTCTGAAAAAACGCGTTTATTTCGGGCTGAAAAACACGTTTTGAAAAGAGTGCTGTTACTGCCCCATAACTTACATGGGGTTGACCAAACTTGCAGAAACATGTTTATTTCTGCTGAAAAACACGTTTTGACACTTTCAGCAGACTGGGGTTAAGAGCTGAGTGTGTGGGCTCTTCTGAGCCTTGATGTTACATGGGGATTCAGTTGTCTGAAAAAACGTGTTTATTTCGGGCTGAAAAACACGTTTTGAAAAGTGTGCTGTTACTGCCCCATAACTTACATGGGGTTGACCAAACTTGCAGAAACATGTTTATTTTTCCTGAAAAACACGTTTTGACACTTTCTGCACACTGGGGTTAAGAGCTGAGTGTGTGGGCTCTTCTGAGCCTTGTTGTTACATGGGGATTCAGTTGACTAAAAAAACGTGTTTATTTCGGGCTGAAAAACACGTTTTGAAAGGTGTGTTATTACTGCCCCATAACTTACATGGGGTTGACCAAACATGCAGAAACATGTTTATTTTTGCTGAAAAACACGTTTTGACACTTTCTGCACACTGGGGTTAAGAGCTGAGTGTGTGGGCTCTTCTGAGCCTTGCAGTTATAAGGGGATTCAGTTGTCTGAAAAAACGCGTTTATTTCGGGCTGAAAAACACGTTTTGAAAAGAGTGCTGTTACTGCCCCATAACTTACATGGGGTTGACCAAACTTGCAGAAACATGTTTATTTCTGCTGAAAAACACGTTTTGACACTTTCAGCAGACTGGGGTTAAGAGCTGAGTGTGTGGGCTCTTCTGAGCCTTGTAGTTACATGGGGATTCAGTTGTCTGAAAAAACGCGTTTATTTCGGGCTGAAAAACACGTTTTGAAAAGAGTGCTGTTACTGCCCCTTAACTTACATGGGGTTGACCAAACTTGCAGAAACATGTTTATTTCTGCTGAAAAACACGTTTTGACACTTTCAGCAGACTGGGGTTAAGAGCTGAGTGTGTGGGCTCTTCTGAGCCTTGATATTACATGGGGATTCAGTTGTCTGAAAAAACGTGTTTATTTCGGGCTGAAAAACACGTTTTGAAAAGAGTGCTGTTACTGCCCCTTAACTTACATGGGGTTGACCAAACTTGCAGAAACATGTTTATTTCTGCTGAAAAACACGTTTTGACACTTTCAGCAGACTGGGGTTAAGAGCTGAGTGTGTGGGCTCTTCTGAGCCTTGATGTTACATGGGGATTCAGTTGTCTGAAAAAACGTGTTTATTTCGGGCTGAAAAACACGTTTTGAAAAGTGTGCTGTTACTGCCCCATAACTTACATGGGGTTGACCAAACTTGCAGAAACATGTTTATTTTTCCTGAAAAACACGTTTTGACACTTTCTGCACACTGGGGTTAAGAGCTGAGTGTGTGGGCTCTTCTGAGCCTTGTTGTTACATGGGGATTCAGTTGACTAAAAAAACGTGTTTATTTCGGGCTGAAAAACACGTTTTGAAAGGTGTGTTATTACTGCCCCATAACTTACATGGGGTTGACCAAACTTGCAGAAACATGTTTATTTTTGCTGAAAAACACGTTTTGACACTTTCTGCACACTGGGGTTAAGAGCTGAGTGTGTGGGCTCTTCTGAGCCTTGCAGTTACAAGGGGATTCAGTTGTCTGAAAAAACTCGTTTATTTCGGGCTGAAAAACATGTTTTGAAAAGAGTGCTGTTACTGCCCCATAACTTACATGGGGTTGACCAAACTTGCAGAAAGATGTTTATTTCTGCTGAAAAACACGTTTTGACACTTTCAGCAGACTGGGGTTAAGAGCTGAGTGTGTGGGCTCTTCTGAGCCTTGATGTTACATGGGGATTCAGTTGTCTGAAAAAACGTGTTTATTTCGGGCTGAAAAACACGTTTTGAAAAGTGTGCTGTTACTGCCCCATAACTTACATGGGGTTGACCAAACTTGCAGAAACATGTTTATTTTTGCTGAAAAACACGTTTTGACACTTTCTGCACACTGGGTTTAAGAGCTGAGTGTGTGGGCTCTTCTGAGCCTTGTTGTTACATGGGGATTCAGTTGTCTGAAAAAACGCGTTTATTTCGGGCTGAAAAACACGTTTTGAAAAGTGTGCTGTTACTGCCCCATAACTTAAATGGGGTTGACCAAACTTGCAGAAACATGTTTATTTTTGCTGAAAAACACGTTTTGACACTTTCTGCACACTGGGGTTAAGAGCTGAGTGTGTGGGCTCTTCTGAGCCTTGCAGTTATAAGGGGATTCAGTTGTCTGAAAAAACGCGTTTATTTCGGGCTGAAAAACACGTTTTGAAAAGAGTGCTGTTACTGCCCCATAACTTACATGGGGTTGACCAAACTTGCAGAAACATGTTTATTTCTGCTGAAAAACACGTTTTGACACTTTCAGCAGACTGGGGTTAAGAGCTGAGTGTGTGGGCTCTTCTGAGCCTTGATGTTACATGGGGATTCAGTTGTCTGAAAAAACGTGTTTATTTCGGGCTGAAAAACACGTTTTGAAAAGTGTGCTGTTACTGCCCCATAACTTACATGGGGTTGACCAAACTTGCAGAAACATGTTTATTTTTCCTGAAAAACACGTTTTGACACTTTCTGCACACTGGGGTTAAGAGCTGAGTGTGTGGGCTCTTCTGAGCCTTGTTGTTACATGGGGATTCAGTTGACTAAAAAAACGTGTTTATTTCGGGCTGAAAAACACGTTTTGAAAGGTGTGTTATTACTGCCCCATAACTTACATGGGGTTGACCAAACATGCAGAAACATGTTTATTTTTGCTGAAAAACACGTTTTGACACTTTCTGCACACTGGGGTTAAGAGCTGAGTGTGTGGGCTCTTCTGAGCCTTGCAGTTATAAGGGGATTCAGTTGTCTGAAAAAACGCGTTTATTTCGGGCTGAAAAACACGTTTTGAAAAGAGTGCTGTTACTGCCCCATAACTTACATGGGGTTGACCAAACTTGCAGAAACATGTTTATTTCTGCTGAAAAACACGTTTTGACACTTTCAGCAGACTGGGGTTAAGAGCTGAGTGTGTGGGCTCTTCTGAGCCTTGTAGTTACATGGGGATTCAGTTGTCTGAAAAAACGCGTTTATTTCGGGCTGAAAAACACGTTTTGAAAAGAGTGCTGTTACTGCCCCTTAACTTACATGGGGTTGACCAAACTTGCAGAAACATGTTTATTTCTGCTGAAAAACACGTTTTGACACTTTCAGCAGACTGGGGTTAAGAGCTGAGTGTGTGGGCTCTTCTGAGCCTTGATATTACATGGGGATTCAGTTGTCTGAAAAAACGTGTTTATTTCGGGCTGAAAAACACGTTTTGAAAAGAGTGCTGTTACTGCCCCTTAACTTACATGGGGTTGACCAAACTTGCAGAAACATGTTTATTTCTGCTGAAAAACACGTTTTGACACTTTCAGCAGACTGGGGTTAAGAGCTGAGTGTGTGGGCTCTTCTGAGCCTTGATGTTACATGGGGATTCAGTTGTCTGAAAAAACGTGTTTATTTCGGGCTGAAAAACACGTTTTGAAAAGTGTGCTGTTACTGCCCCATAACTTACATGGGGTTGACCAAACTTGCAGAAACATGTTTATTTTTCCTGAAAAACACGTTTTGACACTTTCTGCACACTGGGGTTAAGAGCTGAGTGTGTGGGCTCTTCTGAGCCTTGTTGTTACATGGGGATTCAGTTGACTAAAAAAACGTGTTTATTTCGGGCTGAAAAACACGTTTTGAAAGGTGTGTTATTACTGCCCCATAACTTACATGGGGTTGACCAAACTTGCAGAAACATGTTTATTTTTGCTGAAAAACACGTTTTGACACTTTCTGCACACTGGGGTTAAGAGCTGAGTGTGTGGGCTCTTCTGAGCCTTGCAGTTACAAGGGGATTCAGTTGTCTGAAAAAACTCGTTTATTTCGGGCTGAAAAACATGTTTTGAAAAGAGTGCTGTTACTGCCCCATAACTTACATGGGGTTGACCAAACTTGCAGAAAGATGTTTATTTCTGCTGAAAAACACGTTTTGACACTTTCAGCAGACTGGGGTTAAGAGCTGAGTGTGTGGGCTCTTCTGAGCCTTGATGTTACATGGGGATTCAGTTGTCTGAAAAAAGGCGTTTATTTCGGGCTGAAAAACACGTTTTGAAAGGTGTGTTATTACTGCCCCATAACTTACATGGGGTTGACCAAACTTGCAGAAACATGTTTATTTTTGCTGAAAAACACGTTTTGACACTTTCTGCACACTGGGGTTAAGAGCTGAGTGTGTGGGCTCTTCTGAGCCTTGTTGTTACATGGGGATTCAGTTGTCTGAAAAAACGCGTTTATTTCGGGCTGAAAAACACGTTTTGAAAAGTGTGCTGTTACTGCCCCATAACTTAAATGGGGTTGACCAAACTTGCAGAAACATGTTTATTTTTGCTGAAAAACACGTTTTGACACTTTCTGCACACTGGGGTTAAGAGCTGAGTGTGTGGGCTCTTCTAAGCCTTGCAGTTATAAGGGGATTCAGTTGTCTGAAAAAACGCGTTTATTTCGGGCTGAAAAACACGTTTTGAAAAGAGTGCTGTTACTGCCCCATAACTTACATGGGGTTGACCAAACTTGCAGAAACATGTTTATTTCTGCTGAAAAACACGTTTTGACACTTTCAGCAGACTGGGGTTAAGAGCTGAGTGTGTGGGCTCTTCTGAGCCTTGATGTTACATGGGGATTCAGTTGTCTGAAAAAACGTGTTTATTTCGGGCTGAAAAACACGTTTTGAAAAGTGTGCTGTTACTGCCCCATAACTTACATGGGGTTGACCAAACTTGCAGAAACATGTTTATTTTTCCTGAAAAACACGTTTTGACACTTTCTGCACACTGGGGTTAAGAGCTGAGTGTGTGGGCTCTTCTGAGCCTTGTTGTTACATGGGGATTCAGTTGACTAAAAAAACGTGTTTATTTCGGGCTGAAAAACACGTTTTGAAAGGTGTGTTATTACTGCCCCATAACTTACATGGGGTTGACCAAACATGCAGAAACATGTTTATTTTTGCTGAAAAACACGTTTTGACACTTTCTGCACACTGGGGTTAAGAGCTGAGTGTGTGGGCTCTTCTGAGCCTTGCAGTTATAAGGGGATTCAGTTGTCTGAAAAAACGCATTTATTTCGGGCTGAAAAACACGTTTTGAAAAGAGTGCTGTTACTGCCCCATAACTTACATGGGGTTGACCAAACTTGCAGAAACATGTTTATTTCTGCTGAAAAACACGTTTTGACACTTTCAGCAGACTGGGGTTAAGAGCTGAGTGTGTGGGCTCTTCTGAGCCTTGTAGTTACATGGGGATTCAGTTGTCTGAAAAAACGCGTTTATTTCGGGCTGAAAAACACGTTTTGAAAAGAGTGCTGTTACTGCCCCTTAACTTACATGGGGTTGACCAAACTTGCAGAAACATGTTTATTTCTGCTGAAAAACACGTTTTGACACTTTCAACAGACTGGGGTTAAGAGCTGAGTGTGTGGGCTCTTCTGAGCCTTGATATTACATGGGGATTCAGTTGTCTGAAAAAACGTGTTTATTTCGGGCTGAAAAACACGTTTTGAAAAGAGTGCTGTTACTGCCCCTTAACTTACATGGGGTTGACCAAACTTGCAGAAACATGTTTATTTCTGCTGAAAAACACGTTTTGACACTTTCAGCAGACTGGGGTTAAGAGCTGAGTGTGTGGGCTCTTCTGAGCCTTGATGTTACATGGGGATTCAATTGTCTGAAAAAACGTGTTTATTTCGGGCTGAAAAACACGTTTTGAAAAGTGTGCTGTTACTGCCCCATAACTTACATGGGGTTGACCAAACTTGCAGAAACATGTTTATTTTTCCTGAAAAACACGTTTTGACACTTTCTGCACACTGGGGTTAAGAGCTGAGTGTGTGGGCTCTTCTGAGCCTTGTTGTTACATGGGGATTCAGTTGACTAAAAAAACATGTTTATTTCGGGCTGAAAAACACGTTTTGAAAGGTGTGTTATTACTGCCCCATAACTTACATGGGGTTGACCAAACTTGCAGAAACATGTTTATTTTTGCTGAAAAACACGTTTTGACACTTTCTGCACACTGGGGTTAAGAGCTGAGTGTGTGGGCTCTTCTGAGCCTTGCAGTTACAAGGGGATTCAGTTGTCTGAAAAAACTCGTTTATTTCGGGCTGAAAAACATGTTTTGAAAAGAGTGCTGTTACTGCCCCATAACTTACATGGGGTTGACCAAACTTGCAGAAAGATGTTTATTTCTGCTGAAAAACACGTTTTGACACTTTCAGCAGACTGGGGTTAAGAGCTGAGTGTGTGGGCTCTTCTGAGCCTTGATGTTACATGGGGATTCAGTTGTCTGAAAAAAGGCGTTTATTTCGGGCTGAAAAACACGTTTTGAAAGGTGTGTTATTACTGCCCCATAACTTACATGGGGTTGACCAAACTTGCAGAAACATGTTTATTTTTGCTGAAAAACACGTTTTGACACTTTCTGCACACTGGGGTTAAGAGCTGAGTGTGTGGGCTCTTCTGAGCCTTGCAGTTACAAGGGGATTCAGTTGTCTGAAAAAACGCGTTTATTTCGGGCTGAAAAACACGTTTTGAAAAGAGTGCTGTTACTGCCCCATAACTTACATGGGGTTGACCAAACTTGCAGAAACATGTTTATTTTTGCTGAAAAACACGTTTTGACACTTTCTGCACACTGGGGTTAAGAGCTGAGTGTGTGGGCTCTTCTGAGCCTTGTTGTTACATGGGGATTCAGTTGACTAAAAAAACGTGTTTATTTCGGGCTGAAAAACACGTTTTGAAAGGTGTGTTATTACTGCCCCATAACTTACATGGGGTTGACCAAACTTGCAGAAACATGTTTATTTTTGCTGAAAAACATGTTTTGACACTTTCTGCACACTGGGGTTAAGAGCTGAGTGTGTGGGCTCTTCTGAGCCTTGCAGTTACAAGGGGATTCAGTTGTCTGAAAAAACGCGTTTATTTCGGGCTGAAAAACACGTTTTGAAAAGAGTGCTGTTACTGCCCCATAACTTACATGGGGTTGACCAAACTTGCAGAAACATGTTTATTTCTGCTGAAAAACACGTTTTGACACTTTCAGCAGACTGGGGTTAAGAGCTGAGTGTGTGGGCTCTTCTGAGCCTTGTTGTTACAAGGGGATTCAGTTGTCTGAAAAAAGGCGTTTATTTCGGGCTGAAAAACACGTTTTGAAAAGTGTGCTGTTACTGCCCCAAAATTTACATGGGGTTGACCAAACTTGCAGAAACATGTTTATTTTTGCTGAAAAACACATTTTGACACTTTCAGCAGACTGGGGTTAAGAGCTGAGTGTGTGGGCTCTTCTGAGCCTTGTAGTTACATGGGGATTCAGTTGTCTGAAAAAAGGCGTTTATTTCGGGCTGAAAAACACGTTTTGAAAAGAGTGCTGTTACTGCCCTTAACTTACATGGGGTTGACCAAACTTGCAGAAACATGTTTATTTCTGCTGAAAAACACGTTTTGACACTTTCAGCAGACTGGGGTTAAGAGCTGAGTGTGTGGGCTCTTCTGAGCCTTGATATTACATGGGGATTCAGTTGTCTGAAAAAACGTGTTTATTTCGGGCTGAAAAACACGTTTTGAAAAGTTTGCTGTTACTGCCCCATAACTTACATGGGGTTGACCAAACTTGCAGAAACATGTTTATTTTTGCTGAAAAACACGTTTTGACACTTTCTGCACACTGGGTTTAAGAGCTGAGTGTGTGGGCTCTTCTGAGCCTTGTTGTTACATGGGGATTCAGTTGTCTGAAAAAACGCGTTTATTTCGGGCTGAAAAACACGTTTTGAAAAGTGTGCTGTTACTGCCCCATAACTTAAATGGGGTTGACCAAACTTGCAGAAACATGTTTATTTTTGCTGAAAAACACGTTTTGACACTTTCTGCACACTGGGGTTAAGAGCTGAGTGTGTGGGCTCTTCTGAGCCTTGCAGTTATAAGGGGATTCAGTTGTCTGAAAAAACGCGTTTATTTCGGGCTGAAAAACACGTTTTGAAAAGAGTGCTGTTACTGCCCCATAACTTACATGGGGTTGACCAAACTTGCAGAAACATGTTTATTTCTGCTGAAAAACACGTTTTGACACTTTCAGCAGACTGGGGTTAAGAGCTGAGTGTGTGGGCTCTTCTGAGCCTTGATGTTACATGGGGATTCAGTTGTCTGAAAAAACGTGTTTATTTCGGGCTGAAAAACACGTTTTGAAAAGTGTGCTGTTACTGCCCCATAACTTACATGGGGTTGACCAAACTTGCAGAAACATGTTTATTTTTCCTGAAAAACACGTTTTGACACTTTCTGCACACTGGGGTTAAGAGCTGAGTGTGTGGGCTCTTCTGAGCCTTGTTGTTACATGGGGATTCAGTTGACTAAAAAAACGTGTTTATTTCGGGCTGAAAAACACGTTTTGAAAGGTGTGTTATTACTGCCCCATAACTTACATGGGGTTGACCAAACATGCAGAAACATGTTTATTTTTGCTGAAAAACACGTTTTGACACTTTCTGCACACTGGGGTTAAGAGCTGAGTGTGTGGGCTCTTCTGAGCCTTGCAGTTACAAGGGGATTCAGTTGTCTGAAAAAACTCGTTTATTTCGGGCTGAAAAACACGTTTTGAAAAGAGTGCTGTTACTGCCCCATAACTTACATGGGGTTGACCAAACTTGCAGAAAGATGTTTATTTCTGCTGAAAAACACGTTTTGACACTTTCAGCAGACTGGGGTTAAGAGCTGAGTGTGTGGGCTCTTCTGAGCCTTGATGTTACATGGGGATTCAGTTGTCTGAAAAAACGTGTTTATTTCGGGCTGAAAAACACGTTTTGAAAAGTGTGCTGTTACTGCCCCATAACTTAAATGGGGTTGACCAAACTTGCAGAAACATGTTTATTTTTGCTGAAAAACACGTTTTGACACTTTCTGCACACTGGGGTTAAGAGCTGAGTGTGTGGGCTCTTCTGAGCCTTGCAGTTATAAGGGGATTCAGTTGTCTGAAAAAACGCGTTTATTTCGGGCTGAAAAACACGTTTTGAAAAGAGTGCTGTTACTGCCCCATAACTTACATGGGGTTGACCAAACTTGCAGAAACATGTTTATTTCTGCTGAAAAACACGTTTTGACACTTTCAGCAGACTGGGGTTAAGAGCTGAGTGTGTGGGCTCTTCTGAGCCTTGTAGTTACATGGGGATTCAGTTGTCTGAAAAAACGCGTTTATTTCGGGCTGAAAAACACGTTTTGAAAAGAGTGCTGTTACTGCCCCTTAACTTACATGGGGTTGACCAAACTTGCAGAAACATGTTTATTTCTGCTGAAAAACACGTTTTGACACTTTCAGCAGACTGGGGTTAAGAGCTGAGTGTGTGGGCTCTTCTGAGCCTTGATATTACATGGGGATTCAGTTGTCTGAAAAAACGTGTTTATTTCGGGCTGAAAAACACGTTTTGAAAAGAGTGCTGTTACTGCCCCTTAACTTACATGGGGTTGACCAAACTTGCAGAAACATGTTTATTTCTGCTGAAAAACACGTTTTGACACTTTCAGCAGACTGGGGTTAAGAGCTGAGTGTGTGGGCTCTTCTGAGCCTTGATGTTACATGGGGATTCAGTTGTCTGAAAAAACGTGTTTATTTCGGGCTGAAAAACACGTTTTGAAAAGTGTGCTGTTACTGCCCCATAACTTACATGGGGTTGTCAAACTTGCAGAAACATGTTTATTTTTCCTGAAAAACACGTTTTGACACTTTCTGCACACTGGGGTTAAGAGCTGAGTGTGTGGGCTCTTCTGAGCCTTGTTGTTACATGGGGATTCAGTTGACTAAAAAAACGTGTTTATTTCGGGCTGAAAAACACGTTTTGAAAGGTGTGTTATTACTGCCCCATAACTTACATGGGGTTGACCAAACTTGCAGAAACATGTTTATTTTTGCTGAAAAACACGTTTTGACACTTTCTGCACACTGGGGTTAAGAGCTGAGTGTGTGGGCTCTTCTGAGCCTTGCAGTTACAAGGGGATTCAGTTGTCTGAAAAAACTCGTTTATTTCGGGCTGAAAAACATGTTTTGAAAAGAGTGCTGTTACTACCCCATAACTTACATGGGGTTGACCAAACTTGCAGAAAGATGTTTATTTCTGCTGAAAAACACGTTTTGACACTTTCAGCAGACTGGGGTTAAGAGCTGAGTGTGTGGGCTCTTCTGAGCCTTGATGTTACATGGGGATTCAGTTGTCTGAAAAAAGGCGTTTATTTCGGGCTGAAAAACACGTTTTGAAAGGTGTGTTATTACTGCCCCATAACTTACATGGGGTTGACCAAACTTGCAGAAACATGTTTATTTTTGCTGAAAAACACGTTTTGACACTTTCTGCACACTGGGGTTAAGAGCTGAGTGTGTGGGCTCTTCTGAGCCTTGCAGTTACAAGGGGATTCAGTTGTCTGAAAAAACGCGTTTATTTCGGGCTGAAAAACACGTTTTGAAAAGAGTGCTGTTACTGCCCCATAACTTACATGGGGTTGACCAAACTTGCAGAAACATGTTTATTTTTGCTGAAAAACACGTTTTGACACTTTCTGCACACTGGGGTTAAGAGCTGAGTGTGTGGGCTCTTCTGAGCCTTGTTGTTACATGGGGATTCAGTTGACTAAAAAAACGTGTTTATTTCGGGCTGAAAAACACGTTTTGAAAGGTGTGTTATTACTGCCCCATAACTTACATGGGGTTGACCAAACTTGCAGAAACATGTTTATTTTTGCTGAAAAACATGTTTTGACACTTTCTGCACACTGGGGTTAAGAGCTGAGTGTGTGGGCTCTTCTGAGCCTTGCAGTTGCAAGGGGATTCAGTTGTCTGAAAAAACGCGTTTATTTCGGGCTGAAAAACACGTTTTGAAAAGAGTGCTGTTACTGCCCCATAACTTACATGGGGTTGACCAAACTTGCAGAAACATGTTTATTTCTGCTGAAAAACACGTTTTGACACTTTCAGCAGACTGGGGTTAAGAGCTGAGTGTGTGGGCTCTTCTGAGCCTTGTTGTTACAAGGGGATTCAGTTGTCTGAAAAAAGGCGTTTATTTCGGGCTGAAAAACACGTTTTGAAAAGTGTGCTGTTACTGCCCCATAACTTACATGGGGTTGACCAAACTTGCAGAAACATGTTTATTTCTGCTGAAAAACACGTTTTGACACTTTCAGCAGACTGGGGTTAAGAGCTGAGTGTGTGGGCTCTTCTGAGCCTTGCAGTTACAAGGGGATTCAGTTGTCTGAAAAAAGGCGTTTATTTCGGGCTGAAAAACATGTTTTGAAAAGTGTGCTATTACTGCCCCATAACTTACATGGGGTTGACCAAAGTTGCAGAAACATGTTTATTTTTGCTGAAAAACACGTTTTGACACTTTCTGCACACTGGGGTTAAGAGCTGAGTGTGTGGGCTCTTCTGAGCCTTGTTGTTACATGGGGATTCAGTTGACTAAAAAAACGTGTTTATTTCGGGCTGAAAAACACGTTTTGAAAGGTGTGTTATTACTGCCCCATAACTTACATGGGGTTGACCAAACTTGCAGAAACATGTTTATTTTTGCTGAAAAACATGTTTTGACACTTTCTGCACACTGGGGTTAAGAGCTGAGTGTGTGGGCTCTTCTGAGCCTTGCAGTTACAAGGGGATTCAGTTGTCTGAAAAAACGCGTTTATTTCGGGCTGAAAAACACGTTTTGAAAAGAGTGCTGTTACTGCCCCATAACTTACATGGGGTTGACCAAACTTGCAGAAACATGTTTATTTCTGCTGAAAAACACGTTTTGACACTTTCAGCAGACTGGGGTTAAGAGCTGAGTGTGTGGGCTCTTCTGAGCCTTGTTGTTACAAGGGGATTCAGTTGTCTGAAAAAACGTGTTTATTTCGGGCTGAAAAACACGTTTTGAAAAGTTTGCTGTTACTGCCCCATAACTTACATGGGGTTGACCAAACTTGCAGAAACATGTTTATTTCTGCTGAAAAACACGTTTTGACACTTTCAGCAGACTGGGGTTAAGAGCTGAGTGTGTGGGCTCTTCTGAGCCTTGATGTTACATGGGGATTCAGTTGTCTGAAAAAACGTGTTTATTTCGGGCTGAAAAACACGTTTTGAAAAGTGTGCTGTTACTGCCCCATAACTTACATGGGGTTGACCAAACTTGCAGAAACATGTTTATTTTTCCTGAAAAACACGTTTTGACACTTTCTGCACACTGGGGTTAAGAGCTGAGTGTGTGGGCTCTTCTGAGCCTTGTTGTTACATGGGGATTCAGTTGACTAAAAAAACGTGTTTATTTCGGGGTGAAAAACACGTTTTGAAAAGTGTGCTGTTACTGCCCCATAACTTACATGGGGTTGACCAAACATGCAGAAACATGTTTATTTTTGCTGAAAAACACGTTTTGACACTTTCTGCACACTGGGGTTAAGAGCTGAGTGTGTGGGCTCTTCTGAGCCTTGCAGTTACAAGGGGATTCAGTTGTCTGAAAAAACTCGTTTATTTCGGGCTGAAAAACACGTTTTGAAAAGAGTGCTGTTACTGCCCCATAACTTACATGGGGTTGACCAAACTTGCAGAAAGATGTTTATTTCTGCTGAAAAACACGTTTTGACACTTTCAGCAGACTGGGGTTAAGAGCTGAGTGTGTGGGCTCTTCTGAGCCTTGATGTTACATGGAGATTCAGTTGTCTGAAAAAACGTGTTTATTTCGGGCTGAAAAACACGTTTTGAAAAGTGTGCTGTTACTGCCCCATAACTTAAATGGGGTTGACCAAACTTGCAGAAACATGTTTATTTTTGCTGAAAAACACGTTTTGACACTTTTTGCACACTGGGGTTAAGAGCTGAGTGTGTGGGCTCTTCTGAGCCTTGCAGTTATAAGGGGATTCAGTTGTCTGAAAAAACGCGTTTATTTCGGGCTGAAAAACACGTTTTGAAAAGAGTGCTGTTACTGCCCCATAACTTACATGGGGTTGACCAAACTTGCAGAAACATGTTTATTTCTGCTGAAAAACACGTTTTGACACTTTCAGCAGACTGGGGTTAAGAGCTGAGTGTGTGGGCTCTTCTGAGCCTTGTAGTTACATGGGGATTCAGTTGTCTGAAAAAACGCGTTTATTTCGGGCTGAAAAACACGTTTTGAAAAGAGTGCTGTTACTGCCCCTTAACTTACATGGGGTTGACCAAACTTGCAGAAACATGTTTATTTCTGCTGAAAAACACGTTTTGACACTTTCAGCAGACTGGGGTTAAGAGCTGAGTGTGTGGGCTCTTCTGAGCCTTGATATTACATGGGGATTCAGTTGTCTGAAAAAACGTGTTTATTTCGGGCTGAAAAACACGTTTTGAAAAGAGTGCTGTTACTGCCCCTTAACTTACATGGGGTTGACCAAACTTGCAGAAACATGTTTATTTCTGCTGAAAAACACGTTTTGACACTTTCAGCAGACTGGGGTTAAGAGCTGAGTGTGTGGGCTCTTCTGAGCCTTGATGTTACATGGGGATTCAGTTGTCTGAAAAAACGTGTTTATTTCGGGCTGAAAAACACGTTTTGAAAAGTGTGCTGTTACTGCCCCATAACTTACATGGGGTTGACCAAACTTGCAGAAACATGTTTATTTTTCCTGAAAAACACGTTTTGACACTTTCTGCACACTGGGGTTAAGAGCTGAGTGTGTGGGCTCTTCTGAGCCTTGTTGTTACATGGGGATTCAGTTGACTAAAAAAACGTGTTTATTTCGGGCTGAAAAACACGTTTTGAAAGGTGTGTTATTACTGCCCCATAACTTACATGGGGTTGACCAAACTTGCAGAAACATGTTTATTTTTGCTGAAAAACACGTTTTGACACTTTCTGCACACTGGGGTTAAGAGCTGAGTGTGTGGGCTCTTCTGAGCCTTGCAGTTACAAGGGGATTCAGTTGTCTGAAAAAACTCGTTTATTTCGGGCTGAAAAACATGTTTTGAAAAGAGTGCTGTTACTGCCCCATAACTTACATGGGGTTGACCAAACTTGCAGAAAGATGTTTATTTCTGCTGAAAAACACGTTTTGACACTTTCAGCAGACTGGGGTTAAGAGCTGAGTGTGTGGGCTCTTCTGAGCCTTGATGTTACATGGGGATTCAGTTGTCTGAAAAAAGGCGTTTATTTCGGGCTGAAAAACACGTTTTGAAAGGTGTGTTATTACTGCCCCATAACTTACATGGGGTTGACCAAACTTGCAGAAACATGTTTATTTTTGCTGAAAAACACGTTTTGACACTTTCTGCACACTGGGGTTAAGAGCTGAGTGTGTGGGCTCTTCTGAGCCTTGCAGTTACAAGGGGATTCAGTTGTCTGAAAAAACGCGTTTATTTCGGGCTGAAAAACACGTTTTGAAAAGAGTGCTGTTACTGCCCCATAACTTACATGGGGTTGACCAAACTTGCAGAAACATGTTTATTTTTGCTGAAAAACACGTTTTGACACTTTCTGCACACTGGGGTTAAGAGCTGAGTGTGTGGGCTCTTCTGAGCCTTGTTGTTACATGGGGATTCAGTTGACTAAAAAAACGTGTTTATTTCGGGCTGAAAAACACGTTTTGAAAGGTGTGTTATTACTGCCCCATAACTTACATGGGGTTGACCAAACTTGCAGAAACATGTTTATTTTTGCTGAAAAACATGTTTTGACACTTTCTGCACACTGGGGTTAAGAGCTGAGTGTGTGGGCTCTTCTGAGCCTTGCAGTTGCAAGGGGATTCAGTTGTCTGAAAAAACGCGTTTATTTCGGGCTGAAAAACACGTTTTGAAAAGAGTGCTGTTACTGCCCCATAACTTACATGGGGTTGACCAAACTTGCAGAAACATGTTTATTTCTGCTGAAAAACACGTTTTGACACTTTCAGCAGACTGGGGTTAAGAGCTGAGTGTGTGGGCTCTTCTGAGCCTTGTTGTTACAAGGGGATTCAGTTGTCTGAAAAAAGGCGTTTATTTCGGGCTGAAAAACACGTTTTGAAAAGTGTGCTGTTACTGCCCCATAACTTACATGGGGTTGACCAAACTTGCAGAAACATGTTTATTTCTGCTGAAAAACACGTTTTGACACTTTCAGCAGACTGGGGTTAAGAGCTGAGTGTGTGGGCTCTTCTGAGCCTTGCAGTTACAAGGGGATTCAGTTGTCTGAAAAAAGGCGTTTATTTCGGGCTGAAAAACATGTTTTGAAAAGTGTGCTATTACTGCCCCATAACTTACATGGGGTTGACCAAAGTTGCAGAAACATGTTTATTTTTGCTGAAAAACACGTTTTGACACTTTCTGCACACTGGGGTTAAGAGCTGAGTGTGTGGGCTCTTCTGAGCCTTGTTGTTACATGGGGATTCAGTTGACTAAAAAAACGTGTTTATTTCGGGCTGAAAAACACGTTTTGAAAGGTGTGTTATTACTGCCCCATAACTTACATGGGGTTGACCAAACTTGCAGAAACATGTTTATTTTTGCTGAAAAACATGTTTTGACACTTTCTGCACACTGGGGTTAAGAGCTGAGTGTGTGGGCTCTTCTGAGCCTTGCAGTTACAAGGGGATTCAGTTGTCTGAAAAAACGCGTTTATTTCGGGCTGAAAAACACGTTTTGAAAAGAGTGCTGTTACTGCCCCATAACTTACATGGGGTTGACCAAACTTGCAGAAACATGTTTATTTCTGCTGAAAAACACGTTTTGACACTTTCAGCAGACTGGGGTTAAGAGCTGAGTGTGTGGGCTCTTCTGAGCCTTGTTGTTACAAGGGGATTCAGTTGTCTGAAAAAAGGCGTTTATTTCGGGCTGAAAAACACGTTTTGAAAAGTGTGCTGTTACTGCCCCAAAATTTACATGGGGTTGACCAAACTTGCAGAAACATGTTTATTTTTGCTGAAAAACACATTTTGACACTTTCAGCAGACTGGGGTTAAGAGCTGAGTGTGTGGGCTCTTCTGAGCCTTGTAGTTACATGGGGATTCAGTTGTCTGAAAAAACGCGTTTATTTCGGGCTGAAAAACACGTTTTGAAAAGAGTGCTGTTACTGCCCCTTAACTTACATGGGGTTGACCAAACTTGCAGAAACATGTTTATTTCTGCTGAAAAACACGTTTTGACACTTTCAGCAGACTGGGGTTAAGAGCTGAGTGTGTGGGCTCTTCTGAGCCTTGATATTACATGGGGATTCAGTTGTCTGAAAAAACGTGTTTATTTCGGGCTGAAAAACACGTTTTGAAATGTTTGCTGTTACTGCCCCATAACTTACATGGGGTTGACCAAACTTGCAGAAACATGTTTATTTTTGCTGAAAAACACGTTTTGACACTTTCTGCACACTGGGTTTAAGAGCTGAGTGTGTGGGCTCTTCTGAGCCTTGTTGTTACATGGGGATTCAGTTGTCTGAAAAAACGCGTTTATTTCGGGCTGAAAAACACGTTTTGAAAAGAGTGCTGTTACTGCCCCATAACTTACATGGGGTTGACCAAACTTGCAGAAAGATGTTTATTTCTGCTGAAAAACACGTTTTGACACTTTCAGCAGACTGGGGTTAAGAGCTGAGTGTGTGGGCTCTTCTGAGCCTTGATGTTACATGGGGATTCAGTTGTCTGAAAAAACGTGTTTATTTCGGGCTGAAAAACACGTTTTGAAAAGTGTGCTGTTACTGCCCCATAACTTAAATGGGGTTGACCAAACTTGCAGAAACATGTTTATTTTTGCTGAAAAACACGTTTTGACACTTTCTGCACACTGGGGTTAAGAGCTGAGTGTGTGGGCTCTTCTGAGCCTTGTTGTTACATGGGGATTCAGTTGACTAAAAAAACGTGTTTATTTCGGGCTGAAAAACACGTTTTGAAAGGTGTGTTATTACTGCCCCATAACTTACATGGGGTTGACCAAACTTGCAGAAACATGTTTATTTTTCCTGAAAAACACGTTTTGACACTTTCTGCACACTGGGGTTAAGAGCTGAGTGTGTGGGCTCTTCTGAGCCTTGTTGTTACATGGGGATTCAGTTGACTAAAAAAACGTGTTTATTTCGGGCTGAAAAACACGTTTTGAAAAGTGTGCTGTTACTGCCCCATAACTTACATGGGGTTGACCAAACATGCAGAAACATGTTTATTTTTGCTGAAAAACACGTTTTGACACTTTCTGCACACTGGGGTTAAGAGCTGAGTGTGTGGGCTCTTCTGAGCCTTGCAGTTACAAGGGGATTCAGTTGTCTGAAAAAACTCGTTTATTTCGGGCTGAAAAACACGTTTTGAAAAGAGTGCTGTTACTGCCCCATAACTTACATGGGGTTGACCAAACTTGCAGAAAGATGTTTATTTCTGCTGAAAAACACGTTTTGACACTTTCAGCAGACTGGGGTTAAGAGCTGAGTGTGTGGGCTCTTCTGAGCCTTGATGTTACATGGGGATTCAGTTGTCTGAAAAAACGTGTTTATTTCGGGCTGAAAAACACGTTTTGAAAAGTGTGCTGTTACTGCCCCATAACTTAAATGGGGTTGACCAAACTTGCAGAAACATGTTTATTTTTGCTGAAAAACACGTTTTGACACTTTCTGCACACTGGGGTTAAGAGCTGAGTGTGTGGGCTCTTCTGAGCCTTGCAGTTATAAGGGGATTCAGTTGTCTGAAAAAACGCGTTTATTTCGGGCTGAAAAACACGTTTTGAAAAGAGTGCTGTTACTGCCCCATAACTTACATGGGGTTGACCAAACTTGCAGAAACATGTTTATTTCTGCTGAAAAACACGTTTTGACACTTTCAGCAGACTGGGGTTAAGAGCTGAGTGTGTGGGCTCTTCTGAGCCTTGTAGTTACATGGGGATTCAGTTGTCTGAAAAAACGCGTTTATTTCGGGCTGAAAAACACGTTTTGAAAAGAGTGCTGTTACTGCCCCTTAACTTACATGGGGTTGACCAAACTTGCAGAAACATGTTTATTTCTGCTGAAAAACACGTTTTGACACTTTCAGCAGACTGGGGTTAAGAGCTGAGTGTGTGGGCTCTTCTGAGCCTTGATATTACATGGGGATTCAGTTGTCTGAAAAAACGTGTTTATTTCGGGCTGAAAAACACGTTTTGAAAAGAGTGCTGTTACTGCCCCTTAACTTACATGGGGTTGACCAAACTTGCAGAAACATGTTTATTTCTGCTGAAAAACACGTTTTGACACTTTCAGCAGACTGGGGTTAAGAGCTGAGTGTGTGGGCTCTTCTGAGCCTTGATGTTACATGGGGATTCAGTTGTCTGAAAAAACGTGTTTATTTCGGGCTGAAAAACACGTTTTGAAAAGTGTGCTGTTACTGCCCCATAACTTACATGGGGTTGACCAAACTTGCAGAAACATGTTTATTTTTCCTGAAAAACACGTTTTGACACTTTCTGCACACTGGGGTTAAGAGCTGAGTGTGTGGGCTCTTCTGAGCCTTGTTGTTACATGGGGATTCAGTTGACTAAAAAAACGTGTTTATTTCGGGCTGAAAAACACGTTTTGAAAGGTGTGTTATTACTGCCCAATAACTTACATGGGGTTGACCAAACTTGCAGAAACATGTTTATTTTTGCTGAAAAACACGTTTTGACACTTTCTGCACACTGGGGTTAAGAGCTGAGTGTGTGGGCTCTTCTGAGCCTTGCAGTTGCAAGGGGATTCAGTTGTCTGAAAAAACGCGTTTATTTCGGGCTGAAAAACACGTTTTGAAAAGAGTGCTGTTACTGCCCCATAACTTACATGGGGTTGACCAAACTTGCAGAAACATGTTTATTTCTGCTGAAAAACACGTTTTGACACTTTCAGCAGACTGGGGTTAAGAGCTGAGTGTGTGGGCTCTTCTGAGCCTTGTTGTTACAAGGGGATTCAGTTGTCTGAAAAAAGGCGTTTATTTCGGGCTGAAAAACACGTTTTGAAAAGTGTGCTGTTACTGCCCCATAACTTACATGGGGTTGACCAAACTTGCAGAAACATGTTTATTTCTGCTGAAAAACACGTTTTGACACTTTCAGCAGACTGGGGTTAAGAGCTGAGTGTGTGGGCTCTTCTGAGCCTTGCAGTTACAAGGGGATTCAGTTGTCTGAAAAAAGGCGTTTATTTCGGGCTGAAAAACATGTTTTGAAAAGTGTGCTATTACTGCCCCATAACTTACATGGGGTTGACCAAAGTTGCAGAAACATGTTTATTTTTGCTGAAAAACACGTTTTGACACTTTCTGCACACTGGGGTTAAGAGCTGAGTGTGTGGGCTCTTCTGAGCCTTGTTGTTACATGGGGATTCAGTTGTCTGAAAAAACGCGTTTATTTCGGGCTGAAAAACACGTTTTGAAAAGAGTGCTGTTACTGCCCCATAACTTACATGGGGTTGACCAAACTTGCAGAAAGATGTTTATTTCTGCTGAAAAACACGTTTTGACACTTTCAGCAGACTGGGGTTAAGAGCTGAGTGTGTGGGCTCTTCTGAGCCTTGATGTTACATGGGGATTCAGTTGTCTGAAAAAACGTGTTTATTTCGGGCTGAAAAACACGTTTTGAAAAGTGTGCTGTTACTGCCCCATAACTTAAATGGGGTTGACCAAACTTGCAGAAACATGTTTATTTTTGCTGAAAAACACGTTTTGACACTTTCTGCACACTGGGGTTAAGAGCTGAGTGTGTGGGCTCTTCTGAGCCTTGTTGTTACATGGGGATTCAGTTGACTAAAAAAACGTGTTTATTTCGGGCTGAAAAACACGTTTTGAAAGGTGTGTTATTACTGCCCCATAACTTACATGGGGTTGACCAAACTTGCAGAAACATGTTTATTTTTCCTGAAAAACACGTTTTGACACTTTCTGCACACTGGGGTTAAGAGCTGAGTGTGTGGGCTCTTCTGAGCCTTGTTGTTACATGGGGATTCAGTTGACTAAAAAAACGTGTTTATTTCGGGCTGAAAAACACGTTTTGAAAAGTGTGCTGTTACTGCCCCATAACTTACATGGGGTTGACCAAACATGCAGAAACATGTTTATTTTTGCTGAAAAACACGTTTTGACACTTTCTGCACACTGGGGTTAAGAGCTGAGTGTGTGGGCTCTTCTGAGCCTTGCAGTTACAAGGGGATTCAGTTGTCTGAAAAAACTCGTTTATTTCGGGCTGAAAAACACGTTTTGAAAAGAGTGCTGTTACTGCCCCATAACTTACATGGGGTTGACCAAACTTGCAGAAAGATGTTTATTTCTGCTGAAAAACACGTTTTGACACTTTCAGCAGACTGGGGTTAAGAGCTGAGTGTGTGGGCTCTTCTGAGCCTTGATGTTACATGGGGATTCAGTTGTCTGAAAAAACGTGTTTATTTCGGGCTGAAAAACACGTTTTGAAAAGTGTGCTGTTACTGCCCCATAACTTAAATGGGGTTGACCAAACTTGCAGAAACATGTTTATTTTTGCTGAAAAACACGTTTTGACACTTTCTGCACACTGGGGTTAAGAGCTGAGTGTGTGGGCTCTTCTGAGCCTTGCAGTTATAAGGGGATTCAGTTGTCTGAAAAAACGCGTTTATTTCGGGCTGAAAAACACGTTTTGAAAAGAGTGCTGTTACTGCCCCATAACTTACATGGGGTTGACCAAACTTGCAGAAACATGTTTATTTCTGCTGAAAAACACGTTTTGACACTTTCAGCAGACTGGGGTTAAGAGCTGAGTGTGTGGGCTCTTCTGAGCCTTGTAGTTACATGGGGATTCAGTTGTCTGAAAAAACGCGTTTATTTCGGGCTGAAAAACACGTTTTGAAAAGAGTGCTGTTACTGCCCCTTAACTTACATGGGGTTGACCAAACTTGCAGAAACATGTTTATTTCTGCTGAAAAACACGTTTTGACACTTTCAGCAGACTGGGGTTAAGAGCTGAGTGTGTGGGCTCTTCTGAGCCTTGATATTACATGGGGATTCAGTTGTCTGAAAAAACGTGTTTATTTCGGGCTGAAAAACACGTTTTGAAAAGAGTGCTGTTACTGCCCCTTAACTTACATGGGGTTGACCAAACTTGCAGAAACATGTTTATTTCTGCTGAAAAACACGTTTTGACACTTTCAGCAGACTGGGGTTAAGAGCTGAGTGTGTGGGCTCTTCTGAGCCTTGATGTTACATGGGGATTCAGTTGTCTGAAAAAACGTGTTTATTTCGGGCTGAAAAACACGTTTTGAAAAGTGTGCTGTTACTGCCCCATAACTTACATGGGGTTGACCAAACTTGCAGAAACATGTTTATTTTTCCTGAAAAACACGTTTTGACACTTTCTGCACACTGGGGTTAAGAGCTGAGTGTGTGGGCTCTTCTGAGCCTTGTTGTTACATGGGGATTCAGTTGACTAAAAAAACGTGTTTATTTCGGGCTGAAAAACACGTTTTGAAAGGTGTGTTATTACTGCCCCATAACTTACATGGGGTTGACCAAACTTGCAGAAACATGTTTATTTTTGCTGAAAAACACGTTTTGACACTTTCTGCACACTGGGGTTAAGAGCTGAGTGTGTGGGCTCTTCTGAGCCTTGCAGTTACAAGGGGATTCAGTTGTCTGAAAAAACTCGTTTATTTCGGGCTGAAAAACATGTTTTGAAAAGAGTGCTGTTACTGCCCCATAACTTACATGGGGTTGACCAAACTTGCAGAAAGATGTTTATTTCTGCTGAAAAACACGTTTTGACACTTTCAGCAGACTGGGGTTAAGAGCTGAGTGTGTGGGCTCTTCTGAGCCTTGATGTTACATGGGGATTCAGTTGTCTGAAAAAAGGCGTTTATTTCGGGCTGAAAAACACGTTTTGAAAGGTGTGTTATTACTGCCCCATAACTTACATGGGGTTGACCAAACTTGCAGAAACATGTTTATTTTTGCTGAAAAACACGTTTTGACACTTTCTGCACACTGGGGTTAAGAGCTGAGTGTGTGGGCTCTTCTGAGCCTTGCAGTTACAAGGGGATTCAGTTGTCTGAAAAAACGCGTTTATTTCGGGCTGAAAAACACGTTTTGAAAAGAGTGCTGTTACTGCCCCATAACTTACATGGGGTTGACCAAACTTGCAGAAACATGTTTATTTTTGCTGAAAAACACGTTTTGACACTTTCTGCACACTGGGGTTAAGAGCTGAGTGTGTGGGCTCTTCTGAGCCTTGTTGTTACATGGGGATTCAGTTGACTAAAAAAACGTGTTTATTTCGGGCTGAAAAACACGTTTTGAAAGGTGTGTTATTACTGCCCCATAACTTACATGGGGTTGACCAAACTTGCAGAAACATGTTTATTTTTGCTGAAAAACATGTTTTGACACTTTCTGCACACTGGGGTTAAGAGCTGAGTGTGTGGGCTCTTCTGAGCCTTGCAGTTGCAAGGGGATTCAGTTGTCTGAAAAAACGCGTTTATTTCGGGCTGAAAAACACGTTTTGAAAAGAGTGCTGTTACTGCCCCATAACTTACATGGGGTTGACCAAACTTGCAGAAACATGTTTATTTCTGCTGAAAAACACGTTTTGACACTTTCAGCAGACTGGGGTTAAGAGCTGAGTGTGTGGGCTCTTCTGAGCCTTGTTGTTACAAGGGGATTCAGTTGTCTGAAAAAAGGCGTTTATTTCGGGCTGAAAAACACGTTTTGAAAAGTGTGCTGTTACTGCCCCATAACTTACATGGGGTTGACCAAACTTGCAGAAACATGTTTATTTCTGCTGAAAAACACGTTTTGACACTTTCAGCAGACTGGGGTTAAGAGCTGAGTGTGTGGGCTCTTCTGAGCCTTGCAGTTACAAGGGGATTCAGTTGTCTGAAAAAAGGCGTTTATTTCGGGCTGAAAAACATGTTTTGAAAAGTGTGCTATTACTGCCCCATAACTTACATGGGGTTGACCAAAGTTGCAGAAACATGTTTATTTTTGCTGAAAAACACGTTTTGACACTTTCTGCACACTGGGGTTAAGAGCTGAGTGTGTGGGCTCTTCTGAGCCTTGTTGTTACATGGGGATTCAGTTGACTAAAAAAACGTGTTTATTTCGGGCTGAAAAACACGTTTTGAAAGGTGTGTTATTACTGCCCCATAACTTACATGGGGTTGACCAAACTTGCAGAAACATGTTTATTTTTGCTGAAAAACATGTTTTGACACTTTCTGCACACTGGGGTTAAGAGCTGAGTGTGTGGGCTCTTCTGAGCCTTGCAGTTACAAGGGGATTCAGTTGTCTGAAAAAACGCGTTTATTTCGGGCTGAAAAACACGTTTTGAAAAGAGTGCTGTTACTGCCCCATAACTTACATGGGGTTGACCAAACTTGCAGAAACATGTTTATTTCTGCTGAAAAACACGTTTTGACACTTTCAGCAGACTGGGGTTAAGAGCTGAGTGTGTGGGCTCTTCTGAGCCTTGTTGTTACAAGGGGATTCAGTTGTCTGAAAAAAGGCGTTTATTTCGGGCTGAAAAACACGTTTTGAAAAGTGTGCTGTTACTGCCCCAAAATTTACATGGGGTTGACCAAACTTGCAGAAACATGTTTATTTCTGCTGAAAAACACGTTTTGACACTTTCAGCAGACTGGGGTTAAGAGCTGAGTGTGTGGGCTCTTCTGAGCCTTGCAGTTACAAGGGGATTCAGTTGTCTGAAAAAAGGCGTTTATTTCGGGCTGAAAAACATGTTTTGAAAAGTGTGCTATTACTGCCCCATAACTTACATGGGGTTGACCAAAGTTGCAGAAACATGTTTATTTTTGCTGAAAAACACGTTTTGACACTTTCTGCACACTGGGGTTAAGAGCTGAGTGTGTGGGCTCTTCTGAGCCTTGTTGTTACATGGGGATTCAGTTGACTAAAAAAACGTGTTTATTTCGGGCTGAAAAACACGTTTTGAAAGGTGTGTTATTACTGCCCCATAACTTACATGGGGTTGACCAAACTTGCAGAAACATGTTTATTTTTGCTGAAAAACATGTTTTGACACTTTCTGCACACTGGGGTTAAGAGCTGAGTGTGTGGGCTCTTCTGAGCCTTGCAGTTACAAGGGGATTCAGTTGTCTGAAAAAACGCGTTTATTTCGGGCTGAAAAACACGTTTTGAAAAGTGTGCTGTTACTGCCCCAAAATTTACATGGGGTTGACCAAACTTGCAGAAACATGTTTATTTTTGCTGAAAAACACATTTTGACACTTTCAGCAGACTGGGGTTAAGAGCTGAGTGTGTGGGCTCTTCTGAGCCTTGTAGTTACATGGGGATTCAGTTGTCTGAAAAAACGCGTTTATTTCGGGCTGAAAAACACGTTTTGAAAAGAGTGCTGTTACTGCCCCTTAACTTACATGGGGTTGACCAAACTTGCAGAAACATGTTTATTTCTGCTGAAAAACACGTTTTGACACTTTCAGCAGACTGGGGTTAAGAGCTGAGTGTGTGGGCTCTTCTGAGCCTTGATATTACATGGGGATTCAGTTGTCTGAAAAAACGTGTTTATTTCGGGCTGAAAAACATGTTTTGAAAAGTGTGCTATTACTGCCCCATAACTTACATGGGGTTGACCAAAGTTGCAGAAACATGTTTATTTTTCCTGAAAAACACGTTTTGACACTTTCTGCACACTGGGGTTAAGAGCTGAGTGTGTGGGCTCTTCTGAGCCTTGTTGTTACATGGGGATTCAGTTGACTAAAAAAACGTGTTTATTTCGGGCTGAAAAACACGTTTTGAAAGGTGTGTTATTACTGCCCCATAACTTACATGGGGTTGACCAAACTTGCAGAAACATGTTTATTTTTCCTGAAAAACACGTTTTGACACTTTCTGCACACTGGGGTTAAGAGCTGAGTGTGTGGGCTCTTCTGAGCCTTGTTGTTACATGGGGATTCAGTTGACTAAAAAAACGTGTTTATTTCGGGCTGAAAAACACGTTTTGAAAAGTGTGCTGTTACTGCCCCATAACTTACATGGGGTTGACCAAACATGCAGAAACATGTTTATTTTTGCTGAAAAACACGTTTTGACACTTTCTGCACACTGGGGTTAAGAGCTGAGTGTGTGGGCTCTTCTGAGCCTTGCAGTTACAAGGGGATTCAGTTGTCTGAAAAAACTCGTTTATTTCGGGCTGAAAAACACGTTTTGAAAAGAGTGCTGTTACTGCCCCATAACTTACATGGGGTTGACCAAACTTGCAGAAAGATGTTTATTTCTGCTGAAAAACACGTTTTGACACTTTCAGCAGACTGGGGTTAAGAGCTGAGTGTGTGGGCTCTTCTGAGCCTTGATGTTACATGGGGATTCAGTTGTCTGAAAAAACGTGTTTATTTCGGGCTGAAAAACACGTTTTGAAAAGTGTGCTGTTACTGCCCCATAACTTAAATGGGGTTGACCAAACTTGCAGAAACATGTTTATTTTTGCTGAAAAACACGTTTTGACACTTTCTGCACACTGGGGTTAAGAGCTGAGTGTGTGGGCTCTTCTGAGCCTTGCAGTTATAAGGGGATTCAGTTGTCTGAAAAAACGCGTTTATTTCGGGCTGAAAAACACGTTTTGAAAAGAGTGCTGTTACTGCCCCATAACTTACATGGGGTTGACCAAACTTGCAGAAACATGTTTATTTCTGCTGAAAAACACGTTTTGACACTTTCAGCAGACTGGGGTTAAGAGCTGAGTGTGTGGGCTCTTCTGAGCCTTGTAGTTACATGGGGATTCAGTTGTCTGAAAAAACGCGTTTATTTCGGGCTGAAAAACACGTTTTGAAAAGAGTGCTGTTACTGCCCCTTAACTTACATGGGGTTGACCAAACTTGCAGAAACATGTTTATTTCTGCTGAAAAACACGTTTTGACACTTTCAGCAGACTGGGGTTAAGAGCTGAGTGTGTGGGCTCTTCTGAGCCTTGATGTTACATGGGGATTCAGTTGTCTGAAAAAACGTGTTTATTTCGGGCTGAAAAACACGTTTTGAAAAGTGTGCTGTTACTGCCCCATAACTTACATGGGGTTGACCAAACTTGCAGAAACATGTTTATTTTTCCTGAAAAACACGTTTTGACACTTTCTGCACACTGGGGTTAAGAGCTGAGTGTGTGGGCTCTTCTGAGCCTTGTTGTTACATGGGGATTCAGTTGACTAAAAAAACGTGTTTATTTCGGGCTGAAAAACACGTTTTGAAAGGTGTGTTATTACTGCCCCATAACTTACATGGGGTTGACCAAACTTGCAGAAACATGTTTATTTTTGCTGAAAAACACGTTTTGACACTTTCTGCACACTGGGGTTAAGAGCTGAGTGTGTGGGCTCTTCTGAGCCTTGCAGTTACAAGGGGATTCAGTTGTCTGAAAAAACTCGTTTATTTCGGGCTGAAAAACATGTTTTGAAAAGAGTGCTGTTACTGCCCCATAACTTACATGGGGTTGACCAAACTTGCAGAAAGATGTTTATTTCTGCTGAAAAACACGTTTTGACACTTTCAGCAGACTGGGGTTAAGAGCTGAGTGTGTGGGCTCTTCTGAGCCTTGATGTTACATGGGGATTCAGTTGTCTGAAAAAAGGCGTTTATTTCGGGCTGAAAAACACGTTTTGAAAGGTGTGTTATTACTGCCCCATAACTTACATGGGGTTGACCAAACTTGCAGAAACATGTTTATTTTTGCTGAAAAACACGTTTTGACACTTTCTGCACACTGGGGTTAAGAGCTGAGTGTGTGGGCTCTTCTGAGCCTTGCAGTTACAAGGGGATTCAGTTGTCTGAAAAAACGCGTTTATTTCGGGCTGAAAAACACGTTTTGAAAAGAGTGCTGTTACTGCCCCATAACTTACATGGGGTTGACCAAACTTGCAGAAACATGTTTATTTTTGCTGAAAAACACGTTTTGACACTTTCTGCACACTGGGGTTAAGAGCTGAGTGTGTGGGCTCTTCTGAGCCTTGTTGTTACATGGGGATTCAGTTGACTAAAAAAACGTGTTTATTTCGGGCTGAAAAACACGTTTTGAAAGGTGTGTTATTACTGCCCCATAACTTACATGGGGTTGACCAAACTTGCAGAAACATGTTTATTTTTGCTGAAAAACATGTTTTGACACTTTCTGCACACTGGGGTTAAGAGCTGAGTGTGTGGGCTCTTCTGAGCCTTGCAGTTGCAAGGGGATTCAGTTGTCTGAAAAAACGCGTTTATTTCGGGCTGAAAAACACGTTTTGAAAAGAGTGCTGTTACTGCCCCATAACTTACATGGGGTTGACCAAACTTGCAGAAACATGTTTATTTCTGCTGAAAAACACGTTTTGACACTTTCAGCAGACTGGGGTTAAGAGCTGAGTGTGTGGGCTCTTCTGAGCCTTGTTGTTACAAGGGGATTCAGTTGTCTGAAAAAAGGCGTTTATTTCGGGCTGAAAAACACGTTTTGAAAAGTGTGCTGTTACTGCCCCATAACTTACATGGGGTTGACCAAACTTGCAGAAACATGTTTATTTCTGCTGAAAAACACGTTTTGACACTTTCAGCAGACTGGGGTTAAGAGCTGAGTGTGTGGGCTCTTCTGAGCCTTGCAGTTACAAGGGGATTCAGTTGTCTGAAAAAAGGCGTTTATTTCGGGCTGAAAAACATGTTTTGAAAAGTGTGCTATTACTGCCCCATAACTTACATGGGGTTGACCAAAGTTGCAGAAACATGTTTATTTTTGCTGAAAAACACGTTTTGACACTTTCTGCACACTGGGGTTAAGAGCTGAGTGTGTGGGCTCTTCTGAGCCTTGTTGTTACATGGGGATTCAGTTGACTAAAAAAACGTGTTTATTTCGGGCTGAAAAACACGTTTTGAAAGGTGTGTTATTACTGCCCCATAACTTACATGGGGTTGACCAAACTTGCAGAAACATGTTTATTTTTGCTGAAAAACATGTTTTGACACTTTCTGCACACTGGGGTTAAGAGCTGAGTGTGTGGGCTCTTCTGAGCCTTGCAGTTACAAGGGGATTCAGTTGTCTGAAAAAACGCGTTTATTTCGGGCTGAAAAACACGTTTTGAAAAGAGTGCTGTTACTGCCCCATAACTTACATGGGGTTGACCAAACTTGCAGAAACATGTTTATTTCTGCTGAAAAACACGTTTTGACACTTTCAGCAGACTGGGGTTAAGAGCTGAGTGTGTGGGCTCTTCTGAGCCTTGTTGTTACAAGGGGATTCAGTTGTCTGAAAAAAGGCGTTTATTTCGGGCTGAAAAACACGTTTTGAAAAGTGTGCTGTTACTGCCCCAAAATTTACATGGGGTTGACCAAACTTGCAGAAACATGTTTATTTCTGCTGAAAAACACGTTTTGACACTTTCAGCAGACTGGGGTTAAGAGCTGAGTGTGTGGGCTCTTCTGAGCCTTGCAGTTACAAGGGGATTCAGTTGTCTGAAAAAAGGCGTTTATTTCGGGCTGAAAAACATGTTTTGAAAAGTGTGCTATTACTGCCCCATAACTTACATGGGGTTGACCAAAGTTGCAGAAACATGTTTATTTTTGCTGAAAAACACGTTTTGACACTTTCTGCACACTGGGGTTAAGAGCTGAGTGTGTGGGCTCTTCTGAGCCTTGTTGTTACATGGGGATTCAGTTGACTAAAAAAACGTGTTTATTTCGGGCTGAAAAACACGTTTTGAAAGGTGTGTTATTACTGCCCCATAACTTACATGGGGTTGACCAAACTTGCAGAAACATGTTTATTTTTGCTGAAAAACATGTTTTGACACTTTCTGCACACTGGGGTTAAGAGCTGAGTGTGTGGGCTCTTCTGAGCCTTGCAGTTACAAGGGGATTCAGTTGTCTGAAAAAACGCGTTTATTTCGGGCTGAAAAACACGTTTTGAAAAGAGTGCTGTTACTGCCCCATAACTTACATGGGGTTGACCAAACTTGCAGAAACATGTTTATTTCTGCTGAAAAACACGTTTTGACACTTTCAGCAGACTGGGGTTAAGAGCTGAGTGTGTGGGCTCTTCTGAGCCTTGTTGTTACAAGGGGATTCAGTTGTCTGAAAAAAGGCGTTTATTTCGGGCTGAAAAACACGTTTTGAAAAGTGTGCTGTTACTGCCCCAAAATTTACATGGGGTTGACCAAACTTGCAGAAACATGTTTATTTTTGCTGAAAAACACATTTTGACACTTTCAGCAGACTGGGGTTAAGAGCTGAGTGTGTGGGCTCTTCTGAGCCTTGTAGTTACATGGGGATTCAGTTGTCTGAAAAAACGCGTTTATTTCGGGCTGAAAAACACGTTTTGAAAAGAGTGCTGTTACTGCCCCTTAACTTACATGGGGTTGACCAAACTTGCAGAAACATGTTTATTTCTGCTGAAAAACACGTTTTGACACTTTCAGCAGACTGGGGTTAAGAGCTGAGTGTGTGGGCTCTTCTGAGCCTTGATATTACATGGGGATTCAGTTGTCTGAAAAAACGTGTTTATTTCGGGCTGAAAAACACGTTTTGAAAAGTTTGCTGTTACTGCCCCATAACTTACATGGGGTTGACCAAACTTGCAGAAACATGTTTATTTTTGCTGAAAAACACGTTTTGACACTTTCTGCACACTGGGGTTAAGAGCTGAGTGTGTGGGCTCTTCTGAGCCTTGCAGTTATAAGGGGATTCAGTTGTCTGAAAAAACGCGTTTATTTCGGGCTGAAAAACACGTTTTGAAAAGAGTGCTGTTACTGCCCCATAACTTACATGGGGTTGACCAAACTTGCAGAAACATGTTTATTTCTGCTGAAAAACACGTTTTGACACTTTCAGCAGACTGGGGTTAAGAGCTGAGTGTGTGGGCTCTTCTGAGCCTTGATGTTACATGGGGATTCAGTTGTCTGAAAAAACGTGTTTATTTCGGGCTGAAAAACACGTTTTGAAAAGTGTGCTGTTACTGCCCCATAACTTACATGGGGTTGACCAAACTTGCAGAAACATGTTTATTTTTCCTGAAAAACACGTTTTGACACTTTCTGCACACTGGGGTTAAGAGCTGAGTGTGTGGGCTCTTCTGAGCCTTGTTGTTACATGGGGATTCAGTTGACTAAAAAAACGTGTTTATTTCGGGCTGAAAAACACGTTTTGAAAGGTGTGTTATTACTGCCCCATAACTTACATGGGGTTGACCAAACTTGCAGAAACATGTTTATTTTTCCTGAAAAACACGTTTTGACACTTTCTGCACACTGGGGTTAAGAGCTGAGTGTGTGGGCTCTTCTGAGCCTTGTTGTTACATGGGGATTCAGTTGACTAAAAAAACGTGTTTATTTCGGGCTGAAAAACACGTTTTGAAAAGTGTGCTGTTACTGCCCCATAACTTACATGGGGTTGACCAAACATGCAGAAACATGTTTATTTTTGCTGAAAAACACGTTTTGACACTTTCTGCACACTGGGGTTAAGAGCTGAGTGTGTGGGCTCTTCTGAGCCTTGCAGTTACAAGGGGATTCAGTTGTCTGAAAAAACTCGTTTATTTCGGGCTGAAAAACACGTTTTGAAAAGAGTGCTGTTACTGCCCCATAACTTACATGGGGTTGACCAAACTTGCAGAAAGATGTTTATTTCTGCTGAAAAACACGTTTTGACACTTTCAGCAGACTGGGGTTAAGAGCTGAGTGTGTGGGCTCTTCTGAGCCTTGATGTTACATGGGGATTCAGTTGTCTGAAAAAACGTGTTTATTTCGGGCTGAAAAACACGTTTTGAAAAGTGTGCTGTTACTGCCCCATAACTTAAATGGGGTTGACCAAACTTGCAGAAACATGTTTATTTTTGCTGAAAAACACGTTTTGACACTTTCTGCACACTGGGGTTAAGAGCTGAGTGTGTGGGCTCTTCTGAGCCTTGCAGTTATAAGGGGATTCAGTTGTCTGAAAAAACGCGTTTATTTCGGGCTGAAAAACACGTTTTGAAAAGAGTGCTGTTACTGCCCCATAACTTACATGGGGTTGACCAAACTTGCAGAAACATGTTTATTTCTGCTGAAAAACACGTTTTGACACTTTCAGCAGACTGGGGTTAAGAGCTGAGTGTGTGGGCTCTTCTGAGCCTTGTAGTTACATGGGGATTCAGTTGTCTGAAAAAACGCGTTTATTTCGGGCTGAAAAACACGTTTTGAAAAGAGTGCTGTTACTGCCCCTAACTTACATGGGGTTGACCAAACTTGCAGAAACATGTTTATTTCTGCTGAAAAACACGTTTTGACACTTTCAGCAGACTGGGGTTAAGAGCTGAGTGTGTGGGCTCTTCTGAGCCTTGCAGTTACAAGGGGATTCAGTTGTCTGAAAAAAGGCGTTTATTTCGGGCTGAAAAACATGTTTTGAAAAGTGTGCTATTACTGCCCCATAACTTACATGGGGTTGACCAAAGTTGCAGAAACATGTTTATTTTTGCTGAAAAACACGTTTTGACACTTTCTGCACACTGGGGTTAAGAGCTGAGTGTGTGGGCTCTTCTGAGCCTTGTTGTTACATGGGGATTCAGTTGACTAAAAAAACGTGTTTATTTCGGGCTGAAAAACACGTTTTGAAAGGTGTGTTATTACTGCCCCATAACTTACATGGGGTTGACCAAACTTGCAGAAACATGTTTATTTTTGCTGAAAAACATGTTTTGACACTTTCTGCACACTGGGGTTAAGAGCTGAGTGTGTGGGCTCTTCTGAGCCTTGCAGTTACAAGGGGATTCAGTTGTCTGAAAAAACGCGTTTATTTCGGGCTGAAAAACACGTTTTGAAAAGAGTGCTGTTACTGCCCCATAACTTACATGGGGTTGACCAAACTTGCAGAAACATGTTTATTTCTGCTGAAAAACACGTTTTGACACTTTCAGCAGACTGGGGTTAAGAGCTGAGTGTGTGGGCTCTTCTGAGCCTTGTTGTTACAAGGGGATTCAGTTGTCTGAAAAAAGGCGTTTATTTCGGGCTGAAAAACACGTTTTGAAAAGTGTGCTGTTACTGCCCCAAAATTTACATGGGGTTGACCAAACTTGCAGAAACATGTTTATTTCTTCTGAAAAACACGTTTTGACACTTTCAGCAGACTGGGGTTAAGAGCTGAGTGTGTGGGCTCTTCTGAGCCTTGCAGTTACAAGGGGATTCAGTTGTCTGAAAAAAGGCGTTTATTTCGGGCTGAAAAACATGTTTTGAAAAGTGTGCTATTACTGCCCCATAACTTACATGGGGTTGACCAAAGTTGCAGAAACATGTTTATTTTTGCTGAAAAACACGTTTTGACACTTTCTGCACACTGGGGTTAAGAGCTGAGTGTGTGGGCTCTTCTGAGCCTTGTTGTTACATGGGGATTCAGTTGACTAAAAAAACGTGTTTATTTCGGGCTGAAAAACACGTTTTGAAAGGTGTGTTATTACTGCCCCATAACTTACATGGGGTTGACCAAACTTGCAGAAACATGTTTATTTTTGCTGAAAAACATGTTTTGACACTTTCTGCACACTGGGGTTAAGAGCTGAGTGTGTGGGCTCTTCTGAGCCTTGAAGTTACAAGGGGATTCAGTTGTCTGAAAAAACGCGTTTATTTCGGGCTGAAAAACACGTTTTGAAAAGAGTGCTGTTACTGCCCCTAACTTACATGGGGTTGACCAAACTTGCAGAAACATGTTTATTTCTGCTGAAAAACACGTTTTGACACTTTCAGCAGACTGGGGTTAAGAGCTGAGTGTGTGGGCTCTTCTGAGCCTTGTTGTTACAAGGGGATTCAGTTGTCTGAAAAAAGGCGTTTATTTCGGGCTGAAAAACACGTTTTGAAAAGTGTGCTGTTACTGCCCCAAAATTTACATGGGGTTGACCAAACTTGCAGAAACATGTTTATTTTTGCTGAAAAACACATTTTGACACTTTCAGCAGACTGGGGTTAAGAGCTGAGTGTGTGGGCTCTTCTGAGCCTTGTAGTTACATGGGGATTCAGTTGTCTGAAAAAACGCGTTTATTTCGGGCTGAAAAACACGTTTTGAAAAGAGTGCTGTTACTGCCCCTTAACTTACATGGGGTTGACCAAACTTGCAGAAACATGTTTATTTCTGCTGAAAAACACGTTTTGACACTTTCAGCAGACTGGGGTTAAGAGCTGAGTGTGTGGGCTCTTCTGAGCCTTGATATTACATGGGGATTCAGTTGTCTGAAAAAACGTGTTTATTTCGGGCTGAAAAACACGTTTTGAAAAGTTTGCTGTTACTGCCCCATAACTTACATGGGGTTGACCAAACTTGCAGAAACATGTTTATTTTTGCTGAAAAACACGTTTTGACACTTTCTGCACACTGGGTTTAAGAGCTGAGTGTGTGGGCTCTTCTGAGCCTTGTTGTTACATGGGGATTCAGTTGTCTGAAAAAACGCGTTTATTTCGGGCTGAAAAACACGTTTTGAAAAGAGTGCTGTTACTGCCCCATAACTTACATGGGGTTGACCAAACTTGCAGAAAGATGTTTATTTCTGCTGAAAAACACGTTTTGACACTTTCAGCAGACTGGGGTTAAGAGCTGAGTGTGTGGGCTCTTCTGAGCCTTGATGTTACATGGGGATTCAGTTGTCTGAAAAAACGTGTTTATTTCGGGCTGAAAAACACGTTTTGAAAAGTGTGCTGTTACTGCCCCATAACTTAAATGGGGTTGACCAAACTTGCAGAAACATGTTTATTTTTGCTGAAAAACACGTTTTGACACTTTCTGCACACTGGGGTTAAGAGCTGAGTGTGTGGGCTCTTCTGAGCCTTGCAGTTATAAGGGGATTCAGTTGTCTGAAAAAACGCGTTTATTTCGGGCTGAAAAACACGTTTTGAAAAGAGTGCTGTTACTGCCCCATAACTTACATGGGGTTGACCAAACTTGCAGAAACATGTTTATTTCTGCTGAAAAACACGTTTTGACACTTTCAGCAGACTGGGGTTAAGAGCTGAGTGTGTGGGCTCTTCTGAGCCTTGATGTTACATGGGGATTCAGTTGTCTGAAAAAACGTGTTTATTTCGGGCTGAAAAACACGTTTTGAAAAGTGTGCTGTTACTGCCCCATAACTTACATGGGGTTGACCAAACTTGCAGAAACATGTTTATTTTTGCTGAAAAACACGTTTTGACACTTTCTGCACACTGGGGTTAAGAGCTGAGTGTGTGGGCTCTTCTGAGCCTTGTTGTTACATGGGGATTCAGTTGACTAAAAAAACGTGTTTATTTCGGGCTGAAAAACACGTTTTGAAAGGTGTGTTATTACTGCCCCATAACTTACATGGGGTTGACCAAACTTGCAGAAACATGTTTATTTTTCCTGAAAAACACGTTTTGACACTTTCTGCACACTGGGGTTAAGAGCTGAGTGTGTGGGCTCTTCTGAGCCTTGTTGTTACATGGGGATTCAGTTGACTAAAAAAACGTGTTTATTTCGGGCTGAAAAACACGTTTTGAAAAGTGTGCTGTTACTGCCCCATAACTTACATGGGGTTGACCAAACATGCAGAAACATGTTTATTTTTGCTGAAAAACACGTTTTGACACTTTCTGCACACTGGGGTTAAGAGCTGAGTGTGTGGGCTCTTCTGAGCCTTGCAGTTATAAGGGGATTCAGTTGTCTGAAAAAACGCGTTTATTTCGGGCTGAAAAACACGTTTTGAAAAGAGTGCTGTTACTGCCCCATAACTTACATGGGGTTGACCAAACTTGCAGAAACATGTTTATTTCTGCTGAAAAACACGTTTTGACACTTTCAGCAGACTGGGGTTAAGAGCTGAGTGTGTGGGCTCTTCTGAGCCTTGTAGTTACATGGGGATTCAGTTGTCTGAAAAAACGTGTTTATTTCGGGCTGAAAAACACGTTTTGACACTTTCAGCAGACTGGGGTTAAGAGCTGAGTGTGTGGGCTCTTCTGAGCCTTGATATTACATGGGGATTCAGTTGTCTGAAAAAACGTGTTTATTTCGGGCTGAAAAACACGTTTTGAAAAGAGTGCTGTTACTGCCCCTTAACTTACATGGGGTTGACCAAACTTGCAGAAACATGTTTATTTCTGCTGAAAAACACGTTTTGACACTTTCAGCAGACTGGGGTTAAGAGCTGAGTGTGTGGGCTCTTCTGAGCCTTGATGTTACATGGGGATTCAGTTGTCTGAAAAAACGTGTTTATTTCGGGCTGAAAAACACGTTTTGAAAAGTGTGCTGTTACTGCCCCATAACTTACATGGGGTTGACCAAACTTGCAGAAACATGTTTATTTTTCCTGAAAAACACGTTTTGACACTTTCTGCACACTGGGGTTAAGAGCTGAGTGTGTGGGCTCTTCTGAGCCTTGTTGTTACATGGGGATTCAGTTGACTAAAAAAACGTGTTTATTTCGGGCTGAAAAACACGTTTTGAAAGGTGTGTTATTACTGCCCCATAACTTACATGGGGTTGACCAAACTTGCAGAAACATGTTTATTTTTGCTGAAAAACACGTTTTGACACTTTCTGCACACTGGGGTTAAGAGCTGAGTGTGTGGGCTCTTCTGAGCCTTGCAGTTACAAGGGGATTCAGTTGTCTGAAAAAACTCGTTTATTTCGGGCTGAAAAACATGTTTTGAAAAGAGTGCTGTTACTGCCCCATAACTTACATGGGGTTGACCAAACTTGCAGAAAGATGTTTATTTCTGCTGAAAAACACGTTTTGACACTTTCAGCAGACTGGGGTTAAGAGCTGAGTGTGTGGGCTCTTCTGAGCCTTGATGTTACATGGGGATTCAGTTGTCTGAAAAAAGGCGTTTATTTCGGGCTGAAAAACACGTTTTGAAAGGTGTGTTATTACTGCCCCATAACTTACATGGGGTTGACCAAACTTGCAGAAACATGTTTATTTTTGCTGAAAAACACGTTTTGACACTTTCTGCACACTGGGGTTAAGAGCTGAGTGTGTGGGCTCTTCTGAGCCTTGCAGTTACAAGGGGATTCAGTTGTCTGAAAAAACGCGTTTATTTCGGGCTGAAAAACACGTTTTGAAAAGAGTGCTGTTACTGCCCCATAACTTACATGGGGTTGACCAAACTTGCAGAAACATGTTTATTTTTGCTGAAAAACACGTTTTGACACTTTCTGCACACTGGGGTTAAGAGCTGAGTGTGTGGGCTCTTCTGAGCCTTGTTGTTACATGGGGATTCAGTTGACTAAAAAAACGTGTTTATTTCGGGCTGAAAAACACGTTTTGAAAGGTGTGTTATTACTGCCCCATAACTTACATGGGGTTGACCAAACTTGCAGAAACATGTTTATTTTTGCTGAAAAACATGTTTTGACACTTTCTGCACACTGGGGTTAAGAGCTGAGTGTGTGGGCTCTTCTGAGCCTTGCAGTTGCAAGGGGATTCAGTTGTCTGAAAAAACGCGTTTATTTCGGGCTGAAAAACACGTTTTGAAAAGAGTGCTGTTACTGCCCCATAACTTACATGGGGTTGACCAAACTTGCAGAAACATGTTTATTTCTGCTGAAAAACACGTTTTGACACTTTCAGCAGACTGGGGTTAAGAGCTGAGTGTGTGGGCTCTTCTGAGCCTTGTTGTTACAAGGGGATTCAGTTGTCTGAAAAAAGGCGTTTATTTCGGGCTGAAAAACACGTTTTGAAAAGTGTGCTGTTACTGCCCCAAAATTTACATGGGGTTGACCAAACTTGCAGAAACATGTTTATTTCTGCTGAAAAACACGTTTTGACACTTTCAGCAGACTGGGGTTAAGAGCTGAGTGTGTGGGCTCTTCTGAGCCTTGATATTACATGGGGATTCAGTTGTCTGAAAAAACGTGTTTATTTCGGGCTGAAAAACACGTTTTGAAAAGTTTGCTGTTACTGCCCCATAACTTACATGGGGTTGACCAAACTTGCAGAAACATGTTTATTTTTCCTGAAAAACACGTTTTGACACTTTCTGCACACTGGGTTTAAGAGCTGAGTGTGTGGGCTCTTCTGAGCCTTGTTGTTACATGGGGATTCAGTTGTCTGAAAAAACGCGTTTATTTCGGGCTGAAAAACACGTTTTGAAAAGAGTGCTGTTACTGCCCCATAACTTACATGGGGTTGACCAAACTTGCAGAAACATGTTTATTTCTGCTGAAAAACACGTTTTGACACTTTCAGCAGACTGGGGTTAAGAGCTGAGTGTGTGGGATCTTCTGAGCCTTGATGTTACATGGGGATTCAGTTGTCTGAAAAAACGTGTTTATTTCGGGCTGAAAAACACGTTTTGAAAAGTGTGCTGTTACTGCCCCATAACTTAAATGGGGTTGACCAAACTTGCAGAAACATGTTTATTTTTGCTGAAAAACACGTTTTGACACTTTCTGCACACTGGGGTTAAGAGCTGAGTGTGTGGGCTCTTCTGAGCCTTGCAGTTATAAGGGGATTCAGTTGTCTGAAAAAACGCGTTTATTTCGGGCTGAAAAACACGTTTTGAAAAGAGTGCTGTTACTGCCCCATAACTTACATGGGGTTGACCAAACTTGCAGAAACATGTTTATTTCTGCTGAAAAACACGTTTTGACACTTTCAGCAGACTGGGGTTAAGAGCTGAGTGTGTGGGCTCTTCTGAGCCTTGATGATACATGGGGATTCAGTTGTCTGAAAAAACGTGTTTATTTCGGGCTGAAAAACACGTTTTGAAAAGTGTGCTGTTACTGCCCCATAACTTACATGGGGTTGACCAAACTTGCAGAAACATGTTTATTTTTCCTGAAAAACACGTTTTGACACTTTCTGCACACTGGGGTTAAGAGCTGAGTGTGTGGGCTCTTCTGAGCCTTGTTGTTACATGGGGATTCAGTTGACTAAAAAAACGTGTTTATTTCGGGCTGAAAAACACGTTTTGAAAGGTGTGTTATTACTGCCCCATAACTTACATGGGGTTGACCAAACTTGCAGAAACATGTTTATTTTTCCTGAAAAACACGTTTTGACACTTTCTGCACACTGGGGTTAAGAGCTGAGTGTGTGGGCTCTTCTGAGCCTTGTTGTTACATGGGGATTCAGTTGACTAAAAAAACGTGTTTATTTCGGGCTGAAAAACACGTTTTGAAAAGTGTGCTGTTACTGCCCCATAACTTACATGGGGTTGACCAAACATGCAGAAACATGTTTATTTTTGCTGAAAAACACGTTTTGACACTTTCTGCACACTGGGGTTAAGAGCTGAGTGTGTGGGCTCTTCTGAGCCTTGCAGTTACAAGGGGATTCAGTTGTCTGAAAAAACTCGTTTATTTCGGGCTGAAAAACACGTTTTGAAAAGAGTGCTGTTACTGCCCCATAACTTACATGGGGTTGACCAAACTTGCAGAAAGATGTTTATTTCTGCTGAAAAACACGTTTTGACACTTTCAGCAGACTGGGGTTAAGAGCTGAGTGTGTGGGCTCTTCTGAGCCTTGATGTTACATGGGGATTCAGTTGTCTGAAAAAACGTGTTTATTTCGGGCTGAAAAACACGTTTTGAAAAGTGTGCTGTTACTGCCCCATAACTTAAATGGGGTTGACCAAACTTGCAGAAACATGTTTATTTTTGCTGAAAAACACGTTTTGACACTTTCTGCACACTGGGGTTAAGAGCTGAGTGTGTGGGCTCTTCTGAGCCTTGCAGTTATAAGGGGATTCAGTTGTCTGAAAAAACGCGTTTATTTCGGGCTGAAAAACACGTTTTGAAAAGAGTGCTGTTACTGCCCCATAACTTACATGGGGTTGACCAAACTTGCAGAAACATGTTTATTTCTGCTGAAAAACACGTTTTGACACTTTCAGCAGACTGGGGTTAAGAGCTGAGTGTGTGGGCTCTTCTGAGCCTTGTAGTTACATGGGGATTCAGTTGTCTGAAAAAACGCGTTTATTTCGGGCTGAAAAACACGTTTTGAAAAGAGTGCTGTTACTGCCCCTTAACTTACATGGGGTTGACCAAACTTGCAGAAACATGTTTATTTCTGCTGAAAAACACGTTTTGACACTTTCAGCAGACTGGGGTTAAGAGCTGAGTGTGTGGGCTCTTCTGAGCCTTGATATTACATGGGGATTCAGTTGTCTGAAAAAACGTGTTTATTTCGGGCTGAAAAACACGTTTTGAAAAGAGTGCTGTTACTGCCCCTTAACTTACATGGGGTTGACCAAACTTGCAGAAACATGTTTATTTCTGCTGAAAAACACGTTTTGACACTTTCAGCAGACTGGGGTTAAGAGCTGAGTGTGTGGGCTCTTCTGAGCCTTGATGTTACATGGGGATTCAGTTGTCTGAAAAAACGTGTTTATTTCGGGCTGAAAAACACGTTTTGAAAAGTGTGCTGTTACTGCCCCATAACTTACATGGGGTTGACCAAACTTGCAGAAACATGTTTATTTTTCCTGAAAAACACGTTTTGACACTTTCAGCAGACTGGGGTTAAGAGCTGAGTGTGTGGGCTCTTCTGAGCCTTGATGTTACATGGGGATTCAGTTGTCTGAAAAAAGGCGTTTATTTCGGGCTGAAAAACACGTTTTGAAAGGTGTGTTATTACTGCCCCATAACTTACATGGGGTTGACCAAACTTGCAGAAACATGTTTATTTTTGCTGAAAAACACGTTTTGACACTTTCTGCACACTGGGGTTAAGAGCTGAGTGTGTGGGCTCTTCTGAGCCTTGCAGTTACAAGGGGATTCAGTTGTCTGAAAAAACGCGTTTATTTCGGGCTGAAAAACACGTTTTGAAAAGAGTGCTGTTACTGCCCCATAACTTACATGGGGTTGACCAAACTTGCAGAAACATGTTTATTTTTGCTGAAAAACACGTTTTGACACTTTCTGCACACTGGGGTTAAGAGCTGAGTGTGTGGGCTCTTCTGAGCCTTGTTGTTACATGGGGATTCAGTTGACTAAAAAAACGTGTTTATTTCGGGCTGAAAAACACGTTTTGAAAGGTGTGTTATTACTGCCCCATAACTTACATGGGGTTGACCAAACTTGCAGAAACATGTTTATTTTTGCTGAAAAACATGTTTTGACACTTTCTGCACACTGGGGTTAAGAGCTGAGTGTGTGGGCTCTTCTGAGCCTTGCAGTTGCAAGGGGATTCAGTTGTCTGAAAAAACGCGTTTATTTCGGGCTGAAAAACACGTTTTGAAAAGAGTGCTGTTACTGCCCCATAACTTACATGGGGTTGACCAAACTTGCAGAAACATGTTTATTTCTGCTGAAAAACACGTTTTGACACTTTCAGCAGACTGGGGTTAAGAGCTGAGTGTGTGGGCTCTTCTGAGCCTTGTTGTTACAAGGGGATTCAGTTGTCTGAAAAAAGGCGTTTATTTCGGGCTGAAAAACACGTTTTGAAAAGTGTGCTGTTACTGCCCCATAACTTACATGGGGTTGACCAAACTTGCAGAAACATGTTTATTTCTGCTGAAAAACACGTTTTGACACTTTCAGCAGACTGGGGTTAAGAGCTGAGTGTGTGGGCTCTTCAGAGCCTTGCAGTTACAAGGGGATTCAGTTGTCTGAAAAAAGGCGTTTATTTCGGGCTGAAAAACATGTTTTGAAAAGTGTGCTATTACTGCCCCATAACTTACATGGGGTTGACCAAAGTTGCAGAAACATGTTTATTTTTGCTGAAAAACACGTTTTGACACTTTCTGCACACTGGGGTTAAGAGCTGAGTGTGTGGGCTCTTCTGAGCCTTGTTGTTACATGGGGATTCAGTTGACTAAAAAAACGTGTTTATTTCGGGCTGAAAAACACGTTTTGAAAGGTGTGTTATTACTGCCCCATAACTTACATGGGGTTGACCAAACTTGCAGAAACATGTTTATTTCTGCTGAAAAACACGTTTTGACACTTTCTGCACACTGGGGTTAAGAGCTGAGTGTGTGGGCTCTTCTGAGTCTTGCAGTTACATAGCGATTCAGTTGTCTGAAAAAACGCGTTTATTTCGGGCTGAAAAACACGTTTTCAAAAGTGTGCTGTTACTGCCCCATAACTTACATGGGGTTGACCAAACTTGCAGAAACATGTTTATTTCTGCTGAAAATCACGTTTTGACACTTTCTGCACACTGGGGTTAAGAGCTGAGTGTGTGGGCTCTACTGAGTCTTGCAGTTACATAGGGATTCAGTTTTCTGAAAAAACGCGTTTATTTCGGGCTGAAAAACACGTTTTCAAAAGTGTGCTGTTACTTCCCCATAACTTACATGGGGGTGACCAAACTTGCAGAAACATGTTTATTTCTGCTGAAAAACACGTTTTGACACTTTCTGCACACTGGGGTTAAGAGCTGAGTGTGTGGGCTCTTCTGAGTCTTGCAGTTACATAGGGATTCAGTTGTCTGAAAAAACGCGTTTATTTCGGGCTGAAAAACACGTTTTCAAAAGTGTGCTGTTACTGCCCCATAACTTACATGGGGTTGACCAAACTTGCAGAAACATGTTTATTTCTGCTGAAAATCACGTTTTGACACTTTCTGCACACTGGGGTTAAGAGCTGAGTGTGTGGGCTCTACTGAGTCTTGCAGTTACATAGGGATTCAGTTGTCTGAAAAAACGCGTTTATTTCGGGCTGAAAAACACGTTTTCAAAAGTGTGCTGTTACTGCCCCATAACTTACATGGGGGTGACCAAACTTGCAGAAACATGTTTATTTCTGCTGAAAAACACGTTTTGACACTTTCTGCACACTGGGGTTAAGAGCTGAGTGTGTGGGCTCTTCTGAGTCTTGCAGTTACATAGGGATTCAGTTGTCTGAAAAAACGCGTTTATTTCGGGCTGAAAAACACGTTTTCAAAAGTGTGCTGTTACTGCCCCATAACTTACATGGGGTTGACCAAACTTGCAGAAACATGTTTATTTCTGCTGAAAATCACGTTTTGACACTTTCTGCACACTGGGGTTAAGAGCTGAGTGTGTGGGCTCTTTTGAGCCTTGCAGTTACATAGGGATTCAGTTGTCTGAAAAAACGCGTTTATTTCGGGCTGAAAAACACGTTTTCAAAAGTGTTCTGTTACTGCCCCATAACTTACATGGGGGTGACCAAACTTGCAGAAACATGTTTATTTCTGCTGAAAATCATGTTTTGACACTTTCTGCACACTGGGGTTAAGAGCTGAGTGTGTGGGCTCTTCTGAGTCTTGCAGTTACATAGGGATTCAGTTGTCTGAAAAAACGCGTTTATTTCTTGCTGAAAAACACGTTTTCAAAAGTGTGCTGTTACTGCCCCATAACTTACATGGGGTTGACCAAACTTGCAGAAACATGTTTATTTCTGCTGAAAATCACGTTTTGACACTTTCTGCACACTGGGGTTAAGAGCTGAGTGTGTGGGCTCTTTTGAGCCTTGCAGTTACAAAGGGATTCAGTTGTTTGAAAAAACGCGTTTATTTCGGGCTGAAAAACACGTTTTCAAAAGTGTGCTGTTACTGCCCCATAACTTACATGGGGGTGACCAAACTTGCAGAAACATGTTTATTTCTGCTAAAAAACACGTTTTGACACTTTCTGCACACTGGGGTTAAGAGCTGAGTGTGTGGGCTCTTCTGAGTCTTGCAGTTACATAGGGATTCAGTTGTCTGAAAAAACGCGTTTATTTCAGGCTGAAAAACACGTTTTCAAAAGTGTGCTGTTACTGCCCCATAACTTACATGGGGTTGACCAAACTTGCAGAAACATGTTTATTTCTGCTGAAAATCACGTTTTGACACTTTCTGCACACTGGGGTTAAGAGCTGAGTGTGTGGGCTCTTCTGAGTCTTGCAGTTACATAGGGATTCAGTTGTCTGAAAAAACGCGTTTATTTCGGGCTGAAAAACACGTTTTCAAAAGTGTTCTGTTACTGCCCCATAACTTACATGGGGGTGACCAAACTTGCAGAAACATGTTTATTTCTGCTGAAAAACACGTTTTGACACTTTCTGCACACTGGGGTTAAGAGCTGAGTGTGTGGGCTCTTCTGAGTCTTGCAGTTACATAGCGATTCAGTTGTCTGAAAAAACGCGTTTATTTCGGGCTGAAAAACACGTTTTCAAAAGTGTGCTGTTACTGCCCCATAACTTACATGGGGTTGACCAAACTTGCAGAAACATGTTTATTTCTGCTGAAAATCACGTTTTGACACTTTCTGCACACTGGGGTTAAGAGCTGAGTGTGTGGGCTCTTCTGAGTCTTGCAGTTACATAGGGATTCAGTTGTCTGAAAAAACGCGTTTATTTCGGGCTGAAAAACACGTTTTCAAAAGTGTGCTGTTACTGCCCCATAACTTACATGGGGTTGACCAAACTTGCAGAAACATGTTTATTTCTGCTGAAAATCACGTTTTGACACTTTCTGCACACTGGGGTTAAGAGCTGAGTGTGTGGGCTCTTTTGAGCCTTGCAGTTACATAGGGATTCAGTTGTCTGAAAAAACGCGTTTATTTCGGGCTGAAAAACACGTTTTCAAAAGTGTTCTGTTACTGCCCCATAACTTACATGGGGTTGACCAAACTTGCAGAAACATGTTTATTTCTGCTGAAAATCACGTTTTGACACTTTCTGCACACTGGGGTTAAGAGCTGAGTGTGTGGGCTCTACTGAGTCTTGCAGTTACATAGGGATTCAGTTGTCTGAAAAAACGCGTTTATTTCGGGCTGAAAAACACGTTTTCAAAAGTGTGCTGTTACTGCCCCATAACTTACATGGGGGTGACCAAACTTGCAGAAACATGTTTATTTCTGCTGAAAATCATGTTTTGACACTTTCTGCACACTGGGGTTAAGAGCTGAGTGTGTGGGCTCTTTTGAGCCTTGCAGTTACAAAGGGATTCAGTTGTTTGAAAAAACGCGTTTATTTCGGGCTGAAAAACACGTTTTCAAAAGTGTGCTGTTACTGCCCCATAACTTACATGGGGGTGACCAAACTTGCAGAAACATGTTTATTTCTGCTGAAAAACACGTTTTGACACTTTCTGCACACTGGGGTTAAGAGCTGAGTGTGTGGGCTCTTCTGAGTCTTGCAGTTACATAGGGATTCAGTTGTCTGAAAAAACGTGTTTATTTCGGGCTGAAAAACACGTTTTCAAAAGTGTGCTGTTACTGCCCCATAACTTACATGGGGGTGACCAAACTTGCAGAAACATGTTTATTTCTGCTGAAAAACACGTTTTGACACTTTCTGCACACTGGGGTTAAGAGCTGAGTGTGTGGGCTCTTCTGAGTCTTGCAGTTACATAGGGATTCAGTTGTCTGAAAAAACGCGTTTATTTCGGGCTGAAAAACACGTTTTCAAAAGTGTGCTGTTACTGCCCCATAACTTACATGGGGTTGACCAAACTTGCAGAAACATGTTTATTTCTGCTGAAAATCACGTTTTGACACTTTCTGCACACTGGGGTTAAGAGCTGAGTGTGTGGGCTCTACTGAGTCTTGCAGTTACATAGGGATTCAGTTGTCTGAAAAAACGCGTTTATTTCTTGCTGAAAAACACGTTTTCAAAAGTGTGCTGTTACTGCCCCATAACTTACATGGGGTTGACCAAACTTGCAGAAACATGTTTATTTCTGCTGAAAATCACGTTTTGACACTTTCTGCACACTGGGGTTAAGAGCTGAGTGTGTGGGCTCTTTTGAGCCTTGCAGTTACAAAGGGATTCAGTTGTTTGAAAAAACGCGTTTATTTCGGGCTGAAAAACACGTTTTCAAAAGTGTGCTGTTACTGCCCCATAACTTACATGGGGGTGACCAAACTTGCAGAAACATGTTTATTTCTGCTAAAAAACACGTTTTGACACTTTCTGCACACTGGGGTTAAGAGCTGAGTGTGTGGGCTCTTCTGAGTCTTGCAGTTACATAGGGATTCAGTTGTCTGAAAAAACGCGTTTATTTCGGGCTGAAAAACACGTTTTCAAAAGTGTGCTGTTACTGCCCCATAACTTACATGGGGTTGACCAAACTTGCAGAAACATGTTTATTTCTGCTGAAAATCACGTTTTGACACTTTCTGCACACTGGGGTTAAGAGCTGAGTGTGTGGGCTCTTCTGAGTCTTGCAGTTACATAGGGATTCAGTTGTCTGAAAAAACGCGTTTATTTCGGGCTGAAAAACACGTTTTCAAAAGTGTTCTGTTACTGCCCCATAACTTACATGGGGGTGACCAAACTTGCAGAAACATGTTTATTTCTGCTGAAAAACACGTTTTGACACTTTCTGCACACTGGGGTTAAGAGCTGAGTGTGTGGGCTCTTCTGAGTCTTGCAGTTACATAGCGATTCAGTTGTCTGAAAAAACGCGTTTATTTCGGGCTGAAAAACACGTTTTCAAAAGTGTGCTGTTACTGCCCCATAACTTACATGGGGTTGACCAAACTTGCAGAAACATGTTTATTTCTGCTGAAAATCACGTTTTGACACTTTCTGCACACTGGGGTTAAGAGCTGAGTGTGTGGGCTCTACTGAGTCTTGCAGTTACATAGGGATTCAGTTGTCTGAAAAAACGCGTTTATTTCGGGCTGAAAAACACGTTTTCAAAAGTGTGCTGTTACTGCCCCATAACTTACATGGGGGTGACCAAACTTGCAGAAACATGTTTATTTCTGCTGAAAAACACGTTTTGACACTTTCTGCACACTGGAGTTAAGAGCTGAGTGTGTGGGCTCTTCTGAGTCTTGCAGTTACATAGGGATTCAGTTGTCTGAAAAAACGCGTTTATTTCGGGCTGAAAAACACGTTTTCAAAAGTGTGCTGTTACTGCCCCATAACTTACATGGGGGTGACCAAACTTGCAGAAACATGTTTATTTCTGCTGAAAAACACGTTTTGACACTTTCTGCACACTGGGGTTAAGAGCTGAGTGTGTGGGCTCTTCTGAGTCTTGCAGTTACATAGCGATTCAGTTGTCTGAAAAAACGCGTTTATTTCGGGCTGAAAAACACGTTTTCAAAAGTGTGCTGTTACTGCCCCATAACTTACATGGGGTTGACCAAACTTGCAGAAACATTTTTATTTCTGCAGAAAATCACGTTTTGACACTTTCTGCACACTGGGGTTAAGAGCTGAGTGTGTGGGCTCTTTTGAGCCTTGCAGTTACATAGGGATTCAGTTGTCTGAAAAAACGCGTTTATTTCAGGCTGAAAAACACGTTTTCAAAAGTGTGCTGTTACTGCCCCATAACTTACATGGGGTTGACCAAACTTGCAGAAACATGTTTATTTCTGCTGAAAATCACGTTTTGACACTTTCTGCACACTGGGGTTAAGAGCTGAGTGTGTGGGCTCTTTTGAGCCTTGCAGTTACATAGGGATTCAGTTGTCTGAAAAAACGCGTTTATTTCGGGCTGAAAAACACGTTTTCAAAAGTGTTCTGTTACTGCCCCATAACTTACATGGGGGTGACCAAACTTGCAGAAACATGTTTATTTCTGCTGAAAAACACGTTTTGACACTTTCTGCACACTGGGGTTAAGAGCTGAGTGTGTGGGCTCTTCTGAGTCTTGCAGTTACATAGGGATTCAGTTGTCTGAAAAAACGCGTTTATTTCGGGCTGAAAAACACGTTTTCAAAAGTGTGCTGTTACTGCCCCATAACTTACATGGGGTTGACCAAACTTGCAGAAACATGTTTATTTCTGCTGAAAATCACGTTTTGACACTTTCTGCACACTGGGGTTAAGAGCTGAGTGTGTGGGCTCTACTGAGTCTTGCAGTTACATAGGGATTCAGTTGTCTGAAAAAACGCGTTTATTTCGGGCTGAAAAACACGTTTTCAAAAGTGTGCTGTTACTTCCCCATAACTTACATGGGGGTGACCAAACTTGCAGAAACATGTTTATTTCTGCTGAAAAACACGTTTTGACACTTTCTGCACACTGGGGTTAAGAGCTGAGTGTGTGGGCTCTTTTGAGCCTTGCAGTTACATAGGGATTCAGTTGTCTGAAAAAACGCGTTTATTTCGGGCTGAAAAACACGTTTTCAAAAGTGTGCTGTTACTGCACCATAACTTACATGGGGGTGACCAAACTTGCAGAAACATGTTTATTTCTGCTGAAAAACACGTTTTGACACTTTCTGCACACTGGGGTTAAGAGCTGAGTGTGTGGGCTCTTTTGAGCCTTGCAGTTACATAGGGATTCAGTTGTCTGAAAAAACGTGTTTATTTCGGGCTGAAAAACACGTTTTCAAAAGTGTGCTGTTACTGCCCCATAACTTACATGGGGGTGACCAAACTTGCAGAAACATGTTTATTTCTGCTGAAAATCATGTTTTGACACTTTCTGCACACTGGGGTTAAGAGCTGAGTGTGTGGGCTCTTTTGAGCCTTGCAGTTACAAAGGGATTCAGTTGTCTGAAATAACGCGTTTATTTCGGGCTGAAAAACACGTTTTCAAAAGTGTGCTGTTACTGCCCCATAACTTACATGGGGGTGACCAAACTTGCAGAAACATGTTTATTTCTGCTGAAAAACACGTTTTGACACTTTCTGCACACTGGGGTTAAGAGCTGAGTGTGTGGGCTCTTCTGAGTCTTGCAGTTACATAGGGATTCAGTTGTCTGAAAAAACGCGTTTATTTCGGGCTGAAAAACACGTTTTCAAAAGTGTGCTGTTACTGCCCCATAACTTACATGGGGTTGACCAAACTTGCAGAAACATGTTTATTTCTGCTGAAAATCACGTTTTGACACTTTCTGCACACTGGGGTTAAGAGCTGAGTGTGTGGGCTCTTCTGAGTCTTGCAGTTACATAGGGATTCAGTTGTCTGAAAAAACGCGTTTATTTCTTGCTGAAAAACACGTTTTCAAAAGTGTGCTGTTACTGCCCCATAACTTACATGGGGTTGACCAAACTTGCAGAAACATGTTTATTTCTGCTGAAAATCACGTTTTGACACTTTCTGCACACTGGGGTTAAGAGCTGAGTGTGTGGGCTCTACTGAGTCTTGCAGTTACATAGGGATTCAGTTGTCTGAAAAAACGCGTTTATTTCGGGCTGAAAAACACGTTTTCAAAAGTGTGCTGTTACTGCCCCATAACTTACATGGGGGTGACCAAACTTGCAGAAACATGTTTATTTCTGCTGAAAATCATGTTTTGACACTTTCTGCACACTGGGGTTAAGAGCTGAGTGTGTGGGCTCTTCTGAGTCTTGCAGTTACATAGGGATTCAGTTGTCTGAAAAAACGCGTTTATTTCGGGCTGAAAAACACGTTTTCAAAAGTGTGCTGTTACTGCCCCATGACTTACATGGGGGTGACCAAACTTGCAGAAACATATTTATTTCTGCTGAAAATCATGTTTTGACACTTTCTGCACACTGGGGTTAAGAGCTGAGTGTGTGGGCTCTTTTGAGCCTTGCAGTTACAAAGGGATTCAGTTGTCTGAAAAAACGCGTTTATTTCGGGCTGAAAAACACGTTTTCAAAAGTGTGCTGTTACTGCCCCATAACTTACATGGGGTTGACCAAACTTGCAGAAACATGTTTATTTCTGCTGAAAATCACGTTTTGACACTTTCTGCACACTGGGGTTAAGAGCTGAGTGTGTGGGCTCTACTGAGTCTTGCAGTTACATAGGGATTCAGTTGTCTGAAAAAACGCGTTTATTTCGGGCTGAAAAACACGTTTTCAAAAGTGTGCTGTTACTTCCCCATAACTTACATGGGGGTGACCAAACTTGCAGAAACATGTTTATTTCTGCTGAAAAACACGTTTTGACACTTTCTGCACACTGGGGTTAAGAGCTGAGTGTGTGGGCTCTTCTGAGTCTTGCAGTTACATAGGGATTCAGTTGACTGAAAAAACGCGTTTATTTCGGGCTGAAAAACACGTTTTCAAAAGTGTGCTGTTACTGCCCCATAACTTACATGGGGTTGACCAAACTTGCAGAAACATGTTTATTTGTGCTGAAAATCACGTTTTGACACTTTCTGCACATTGGGGTTAAGAGCTGAGTGTGTGGGCTCTACTGAGTCTTGCAGTTACATAGGGATTCAGTTGTCTGAAAAAACGCGTTTATTTCGGGCTGAAAAACACGTTTTCAAAAGTGTGCTGTTACTGCCCGATAACTTACATGGGGTTGACCAAACTTGCAGAAACATGTTTATTTCTGCTGAAAATCACGTTTTGACACTTTCTGCACACTGGGGTTAAGAGCTGAGTGTGTGGGCTCTTCTGAGTCTTGCAGTTACATAGGGATTCAGTTGTCTGAAAAAAGGCGTTTATTTCAGGCTGAAAAACACGTTTTCAAAAGTGTGCTGTTACTGCCCCATAACTTACATGGGGTTGACCAAACTTGCAGAAACATGTTTATTTCTGCTGAAAATCACGTTTTGACACTTTCTGCACACTGGGGTTAAGAGCTGAGTGTGTGGGCTCTTTTGAGCCTTGCAGTTACATAGGGATTCAGTTGTCTGAAAAAACGCGTTTATTTCGGGCTGAAAAACACGTTTTCAAAAGTGTTCTGTTACTGCCCCATAACTTACATGGGGGTGACCAAACTTGCAGAAACATGTTTATTTCTGCTGAAAAACACGTTTTGACACTTTCTGCACACTGGGGTTAAGAGCTGAGTGTGTGGGCTCTTCTGAGTCTTGCAGTTACATAGGGATTCAGTTGTCTGAAAAAACGCGTTTATTTCGGGCTGAAAAACACGTTTTCAAAAGTGTGCTGTTACTGCCCCATAACTTACATGGGGTTGACCAAACTTGCAGAAACATGTTTATTTCTGCTGAAAATCACGTTTTGACACTTTCTGCACACTGGGGTTAAGAGCTGAGTGTGTGGGCTCTTTTGAGCCTTGCAGTTACATAGGGATTCAGTTGTCTGAAAAAACGCGTTTATTTCGGGCTGAAAAACACGTTTTCAAAAGTGTTCTGTTCCTGCCCCATAACTTACATGGGGGTGACCAAACTTGCAGAAACATGTTTATTTCTGCTGAAAAACACGTTTTGACACTTTCTGCACACTGGGGTTAAGAGCTGAGTGTGTGGGCTCTTCTGAGTCTTGCAGTTACATAGGGATTCAGTTGTCTGAAAAAACGCGTTTATTTCGGGCTGAAAAACACGTTTTCAAAAGTGTGCTGTTACTGCCCCATAACTTACATGGGGTTGACCAAACTTGCAGAAACATGTTTATTTCTGCTGAAAATCACGTTTTGACACTTTCTGCACACTGGGGTTAAGAGCTGAGTGTGTGGGCTCTACTGAGTCTTGCAGTTACATAGGGATTCAGTTGTCTGAAAAAACGCGTTTATTTCGGGCTGAAAAACACGTTTTCAAAAGTGTGCTGTTACTTCCCCATAACTTACATGGGGGTGACCAAACTTGCAGAAACATGTTTATTTCTGCTGAAAAACACGTTTTGACACTTTCTGCACACTGGGGTTAAGAGCTGAGTGTGTGGGCTCTTTTGAGCCTTGCAGTTACATAGGGATTCAGTTGTCTGAAAAAACGCGTTTATTTCGGGCTGAAAAACACGTTTTCAAAAGTGTGCTGTTACTGCACCATAACTTACATGGGGGTGACCAAACTTGCAGAAACATGTTTATTTCTGCTGAAAAACACGTTTTGACACTTTCTGCACACTGGGGTTAAGAGCTGAGTGTGTGGGCTCTTTTGAGCCTTGCAGTTACATAGGGATTCAGTTGTCTGAAAAAACGTGTTTATTTCGGGCTGAAAAACACGTTTTCAAAAGTGTGCTGTTACTGCCCCATAACTTACATGGGGGTGACCAAACTTGCAGAAACATGTTTATTTCTGCTGAAAATCATGTTTTGACACTTTCTGCACACTGGGGTTAAGAGCTGAGTGTGTGGGCTCTTTTGAGCCTTGCAGTTACAAAGGGATTCAGTTGTCTGAAAAAACGCGTTTATTTCGGGCTGAAAAACACGTTTTCAAAAGTGTGCTGTTACTGCCCCATAACTTACATGGGGGTGACCAAACTTGCAGAAACATGTTTATTTCTGCTGAAAAACACGTTTTGACACTTTCTGCACACTGGGGTTAAGAGCTGAGTGTGTGGGCTCTTCTGAGTCTTGCAGTTACATAGGGATTCAGTTGTCTGAAAAAACGCGTTTATTTCGGGCTGAAAAACACGTTTTCAAAAGTGTGCTGTTACTGCCCCATAACTTACATGGGGTTGACCAAACTTGCAGAAACATGTTTATTTCTGCTGAAAATCACGTTTTGACACTTTCTGCACACTGGGGTTAAGAGCTGAGTGTGTGGGCTCTTCTGAGTCTTGCAGTTACATAGGGATTCAGTTGTCTGAAAAAACGCGTTTATTTCTTGCTGAAAAACACGTTTTCAAAAGTGTGCTGTTACTGCCCCATAACTTACATGGGGTTGACCAAACTTGCAGAAACATGTTTATTTCTGCTGAAAATCACGTTTTGACACTTTCTGCACACTGGGGTTAAGAGCTGAGTGTGTGGGCTCTACTGAGTCTTGCAGTTACATAGGGATTCAGTTGTCTGAAAAAACGCGTTTATTTCGGGCTGAAAAACACGTTTTCAAAAGTGTGCTGTTACTGCCCCATAACTTACATGGGGGTGACCAAACTTGCAGAAACATGTTTATTTCTGCTGAAAATCATGTTTTGACACTTTCTGCACACTGGGGTTAAGAGCTGAGTGTGTGGGCTCTTCTGAGTCTTGCAGTTACATAGGGATTCAGTTGTCTGAAAAAACGCGTTTATTTCGGGCTGAAAAACACGTTTTCAAAAGTGTGCTGTTACTGCCCCATGACTTACATGGGGGTGACCAAACTTGCAGAAACATATTTATTTCTGCTGAAAATCATGTTTTGACACTTTCTGCACACTGGGGTTAAGAGCTGAGTGTGTGGGCTCTTTTGAGCCTTGCAGTTACAAAGGGATTCAGTTGTCTGAAAAAACGCGTTTATTTCGGGCTGAAAAACACGTTTTCAAAAGTGTGCTGTTACTGCCCCATAACTTACATGGGGGTGACCAAACTTGCAGAAACATGTTTATTTCTGCTGAAAAACACGTTTTGACACTTTCTGCACACTGGGGTTAAGAGCTGAGTGTGTGGGCTCTTCTGAGTCTTGCAGTTACATAGGGATTCAGTTGTCTGAAAAAACGCGTTTATTTCGGGCTGAAAAACACGTTTTCAAAAGTGTGCTGTTACTGCCCCATAACTTACATGGGGTTGACCAAACTTGCAGAAACATGTTTATTTCTGCTGAAAATCACGTTTTGACACTTTCTGCACACTGGGGTTAAGAGCTGAGTGTGTGGGCTCTACTGAGTCTTGCAGTTACATAGGGATTCAGTTGTCTGAAAAAACGCGTTTATTTCGGGCTGAAAAACACGTTTTCAAAAGTGTGCTGTTACTTCCCCATAACTTACATGGGGGTGACCAAACTTGCAGAAACATGTTTATTTCTGCTGAAAAACACGTTTTGACACTTTCTGCACACTGGGGTTAAGAGCTGAGTGTGTGGGCTCTTCTGAGTCTTGCAGTTACATAGGGATTCAGTTGACTGAAAAAACGCGTTTATTTCGGGCTGAAAAACACGTTTTCAAAAGTGTGCTGTTACTGCCCCATAACTTACATGGGGTTGACCAAACTTGCAGAAACATGTTTATTTGTGCTGAAAATCACGTTTTGACACTTTCTGCACACTGGGGTTAAGAGCTGAGTGTGTGGGCTCTACTGAGTCTTGCAGTTACATAGGGATTCAGTTGTCTGAAAAAACGCGTTTATTTCGGGCTGAAAAACACGTTTTCAAAAGTGTGCTGTTACTGCCCCATAACTTACATGGGGTTGACCAAACTTGCAGAAACATGTTTATTTCTGCTGAAAATCACGTTTTGACACTTTCTGCACACTGGGGTTAAGAGCTGAGTGTGTGGGCTCTTTTGAGCCTTGCAGTTACATAGGGATTCAGTTGTCTGAAAAAACGCGTTTATTTCGGGCTGAAAAACACGTTTTCAAAAGTGTTCTGTTACTGCCCCATAACTTACATGGGGGTGACCAAACTTGCAGAAACATGTTTATTTCTGCTGAAAAACACGTTTTGACACTTTCTGCACACTGGGGTTAAGAGCTGAGTGTGTGGGCTCTTCTGAGTCTTGCAGTTACATAGGGATTCAGTTGTCTGAAAAAACGCGTTTATTTCGGGCTGAAAAACACGTTTTCAAAAGTGTGCTGTTACTGCCCCATAACTTACATGGGGTTGACCAAACTTGCAGAAACATGTTTATTTCTGCTGAAAAACACGTTTTGACACTTTCTGCACACTGGGGTTAAGAGCTGAGTGTGTGGGCTCTTCTGAGTCTTGCAGTTACATAGGGATTCAGTTGTCTGAAAAAACGCGTTTATTTCGGGCTGAAAAACACGTTTTCAAAAGTGTGCTGTTACTGCCCCATAACTTACATGGGGTTGACCAAACTTGCAGAAACATGTTTATTTCTGCTGAAAATCACGTTTTGACACTTTCTGCACACTGGGGTTAAGAGCTGAGTGTGTGGGCTCTACTGAGTCTTGCAGTTACATAGGGATTCAGTTGTCTGAAAAAACGCGTTTATTTCGTGCTGAAAAACACGTTTTCAAAAGTGTGCTGTTACTTCCCCATAACTTACATGGGGGTGACCAAACTTGCAGAAACATGTTTATTTCTGCTGAAAATCATGTTTTGACACTTTCTGCACACTGGGGTTAAGAGCTGAGTGTGTGGGCTCTTCTGAGTCTTGCAGTTACATAGGGATTCAGTTGTCTGAAAAAACGCGTTTATTTCGGGCTGAAAAACATGTTTTCAAAAGTGTGCTGTTACTGCCCCATAACTTACATGGGGGTGACCAAACTTGCAGAAACATGTTTATTTCTGCTGAAAAACACGTTTTGACACTTTCTGCACACTGGGGTTAAGAGCTGAGTGTGTGGGCTCTTCTGAGTCTTGCAGTTACATAGCGATTCAGTTGTCTGAAAAAACGCGTTTATTTCGGGCTGAAAAACACGTTTTCAAAAGTGTGCTGTTACTGCCCCATAACTTACATGGGGGTGACCAAACTTGCAGAAACATGTTTATTTCTGCTGAAAATCATGTTTTGACACTTTCTGCACACTGGGGTTAAGAGCTGAGTGTGTGGGCTCTTCTGAGTCTTGCAGTTACATAGGGATTCAGTTGTCTGAAAAAACGCGTTTATTTCGGGCTGAAAAACACGTTTTCAAAAGTGTGCTGTTACTGCCCCATGACTTACATGGGGGTGACCAAACTTGCAGAAACATATTTATTTCTGCTGAAAATCATGTTTTGACACTTTCTGCACACTGGGGTTAAGAGCTGAGTGTGTGGGCTCTTTTGAGCCTTGCAGTTACAAAGGGATTCAGTTGTCTGAAAAAACGCGTTTATTTCGGGCTGAAAAACACGTTTTCAAAAGTGTGCTGTTACTGCCCCATAACTTACATGGGGGTGACCAAACTTGCAGAAACATGTTTATTTCTGCTGAAAAACACGTTTTGACACTTTCTGCACACTGGGGTTAAGAGCTGAGTGTGTGGGCTCTTCTGAGTCTTGCAGTTACATAGGGATTCAGTTGTCTGAAAAAACGCGTTTATTTCGGGCTGAAAAACACGTTTTCAAAAGTGTGCTGTTACTGCCCCATAACTTACATGGGGTTGACCAAACTTGCAGAAACATGTTTATTTCTGCTGAAAATCACGTTTTGACACTTTCTGCACACTGGGGTTAAGAGCTGAGTGTGTGGGCTCTACTGAGTCTTGCAGTTACATAGGGATTCAGTTGTCTGAAAAAACGCGTTTATTTCGGGCTGAAAAACACGTTTTCAAAAGTGTGCTGTTACTTCCCCATAACTTACATGGGGGTGACCAAACTTGCAGAAACATGTTTATTTCTGCTGAAAAACACGTTTTGACACTTTCTGCACACTGGGGTTAAGAGCTGAGTGTGTGGGCTCTTCTGAGTCTTGCAGTTACATAGGGATTCAGTTGACTGAAAAAACGCGTTTATTTCGGGCTGAAAAACACGTTTTCAAAAGTGTGCTGTTACTGCCCCATAACTTACATGGGGTTGACCAAACTTGCAGAAACATGTTTATTTGTGCTGAAAATCACGTTTTGACACTTTCTGCACACTGGGGTTAAGAGCTGAGTGTGTGGGCTCTACTGAGTCTTGCAGTTACATAGGGATTCAGTTGTCTGAAAAAACGCGTTTATTTCGGGCTGAAAAACACGTTTTCAAAAGTGTGCTGTTACTGCCCCATAACTTACATGGGGTTGACCAAACTTGCAGAAACATGTTTATTTCTGCTGAAAATCACGTTTTGACACTTTCTGCACACTGGGGTTAAGAGCTGAGTGTGTGGGCTCTTTTGAGCCTTGCAGTTACATAGGGATTCAGTTGTCTGAAAAAACGCGTTTATTTCGGGCTGAAAAACACGTTTTCAAAAGTGTTCTGTTACTGCCCCATAACTTACATGGGGGTGACCAAACTTGCAGAAACATGTTTATTTCTGCTGAAAAACACGTTTTGACACTTTCTGCACACTGGGGTTAAGAGCTGAGTGTGTGGGCTCTTCTGAGTCTTGCAGTTACATAGGGATTCAGTTGTCTGAAAAAACGCGTTTATTTCGGGCTGAAAAACACGTTTTCAAAAGTGTGCTGTTACTGCCCCATAACTTACATGGGGTTGACCAAACTTGCAGAAACATGTTTATTTCTGCTGAAAAACACGTTTTGACACTTTCTGCACACTGGGGTTAAGAGCTGAGTGTGTGGGCTCTTCTGAGTCTTGCAGTTACATAGGGATTCAGTTGTCTGAAAAAACGCGTTTATTTCGGGCTGAAAAACACGTTTTCAAAAGTGTGCTGTTACTGCCCCATAACTTACATGGGGTTGACCAAACTTGCAGAAACATGTTTATTTCTGCTGAAAATCACGTTTTGACACTTTCTGCACACTGGGGTTAAGAGCTGAGTGTGTGGGCTCTACTGAGTCTTGCAGTTACATAGGGATTCAGTTTTCTGAAAAAACGCGTTTATTTCGGGCTGAAAAACACGTTTTCAAAAGTGTGCTGTTACTTCCCCATAACTTACATGGGGGTGACCAAACTTGCAGAAACATGTTTATTTCTGCTGAAAAACACGTTTTGACACTTTCTGCACACTGGGGTTAAGAGCTGAGTGTGTGGGCTCTTCTGAGTCTTGCAGTTACATAGGGATTCAGTTGTCTGAAAAAACGCGTTTATTTCGGGCTGAAAAACACGTTTTCAAAAGTGTGCTGTTACTGCCCCATAACTTACATGGGGTTGACCAAACTTGCAGAAACATGTTTATTTCTGCTGAAAATCACGTTTTGACACTTTCTGCACACTGGGGTTAAGAGCTGAGTGTGTGGGCTCTACTGAGTCTTGCAGTTACATAGGGATTCAGTTGTCTGAAAAAACGCGTTTATTTCGGGCTGAAAAACACGTTTTCAAAAGTGTGCTGTTACTGCCCCATAACTTACATGGGGGTGACCAAACTTGCAGAAACATGTTTATTTCTGCTGAAAAACACGTTTTGACACTTTCTGCACACTGGGGTTAAGAGCTGAGTGTGTGGGCTCTTCTGAGTCTTGCAGTTACATAGGGATTCAGTTGTCTGAAAAAACGCGTTTATTTCGGGCTGAAAAACACGTTTTCAAAAGTGTGCTGTTACTGCCCCATAACTTACATGGGGTTGACCAAACTTGCAGAAACATGTTTATTTCTGCTGAAAATCACGTTTTGACACTTTCTGCACACTGGGGTTAAGAGCTGAGTGTGTGGGCTCTTTTGAGCCTTGCAGTTACATAGGGATTCAGTTGTCTGAAAAAACGCGTTTATTTCGGGCTGAAAAACACGTTTTCAAAAGTGTTCTGTTACTGCCCCATAACTTACATGGGGGTGACCAAACTTGCAGAAACATGTTTATTTCTGCTGAAAATCATGTTTTGACACTTTCTGCACACTGGGGTTAAGAGCTGAGTGTGTGGGCTCTTCTGAGTCTTGCAGTTACATAGGGATTCAGTTGTCTGAAAAAACGCGTTTATTTCTTGCTGAAAAACACGTTTTCAAAAGTGTGCTGTTACTGCCCCATAACTTACATGGGGTTGACCAAACTTGCAGAAACATGTTTATTTCTGCTGAAAATCACGTTTTGACACTTTCTGCACACTGGGGTTAAGAGCTGAGTGTGTGGGCTCTACTGAGTCTTGCAGTTACATAGGGATTCAGTTGTCTGAAAAAACGCGTTTATTTCGGGCTGAAAAACACGTTTTCAAAAGTGTGCTGTTACTGCCCCATAACTTACATGGGGGTGACCAAACTTGCAGAAACATGTTTATTTCTGCTGAAAATCATGTTTTGACACTTTCTGCACACTGGGGTTAAGAGCTGAGTGTGTGGGCTCTTCTGAGTCTTGCAGTTACATAGGGATTCAGTTGTCTGAAAAAACGCGTTTATTTCGGGCTGAAAAACACGTTTTCAAAAGTGTGCTGTTACTGCCCCATAACTTACATGGGGGTGACCAAACTTGCAGAAACATGTTTATTTCTGCTGAAAATCATGTTTTGACACTTTCTGCACACTGGGGTTAAGAGCTGAGTGTGTGGGCTCTTTTGAGCCTTGCAGTTACAAAGGGATTCAGTTGTTTGAAAAAACGCGTTTATTTCGGGCTGAAAAACACGTTTTCAAAAGTGTGCTGTTACTGCCCCATAACTTACATGGGGGTGACCAAACTTGCAGAAACATGTTTATTTCTGCTGAAAAACACGTTTTGACACTTTCTGCACACTGGGGTTAAGAGCTGAGTGTGTGGGCTCTTCTGAGTCTTGCAGTTACATAGGGATTCAGTTGTCTGAAAAAACGCGTTTATTTCGGGCTGAAAAACACGTTTTCAAAAGTGTTCTGTTACTGCCCCATAACTTACATGGGGGTGACCAAACTTGCAGAAACATGTTTATTTCTGCTGAAAAACACGTTTTGACACTTTCTGCACACTGGGGTTAAGAGCTGAGTGTGTGGGCTCTTCTGAGTCTTGCAGTTACATAGGGATTCAGTTGTCTGAAAAAACGCGTTTATTTCGGGCTGAAAAACACGTTTTCAAAAGTGTGCTGTTACTGCCCCATAACTTACATGGGGTTGACCAAACTTGCAGAAACATGTTTATTTCTGCTGAAAATCACGTTTTGACACTTTCTGCACACTGGGGTTAAGAGCTGAGTGTGTGGGCTCTACTGAGTCTTGCAGTTACATAGGGATTCAGTTGTCTGAAAAAACGCGTTTATTTCGTGCTGAAAAACACGTTTTCAAAAGTGTGCTGTTACTTCCCCATAACTTACATGGGGGTGACCAAACTTGCAGAAACATGTTTATTTCTGCTGAAAATCATGTTTTGACACTTTCTGCACACTGGGGTTAAGAGCTGAGTGTGTGGGCTCTTCTGAGTCTTGCAGTTACATAGGGATTCAGTTGTCTGAAAAAACGCGTTTATTTCGGGCTGAACAACATGTTTTCAAAAGTGTGCTGTTACTGCCCCATAACTTACATGGGGGTGACCAAACTTGCAGAAACATGTTTATTTCTGCTGAAAAACACGTTTTGACACTTTCTGCACACTGGGGTTAAGAGCTGAGTGTGTGGGCTCTTCTGAGTCTTGCAGTTACATAGCGATTCAGTTGTCTGAAAAAACGCGTTTATTTCGGGCTGAAAAACACGTTTTCAAAAGTGTGCTGTTACTGCCCCATAACTTACATGGGGTTGACCAAACTTGCAGAAACATGTTTATTTCTGCTGAAAATCACGTTTTGACACTTTCTGCACACTGGGGTTAAGAGCTGAGTGTGTGGGCTCTACTGAGTCTTGCAGTTACATAGGGATTCAGTTTTCTGAAAAAACGCGTTTATTTCGGGCTGAAAAACACGTTTTCAAAAGTGTGCTGTTACTTCCCCATAACTTACATGGGGGTGACCAAACTTGCAGAAACATGTTTATTTCTGCTGAAAAACACGTTTTGACACTTTCTGCACACTGGGGTTAAGAGCTGAGTGTGTGGGCTCTTCTGAGTCTTGCAGTTACATAGGGATTCAGTTGTCTGAAAAAACGCGTTTATTTCGGGCTGAAAAACACGTTTTCAAAAGTGTGCTGTTACTGCCCCATAACTTACATGGGGGTGACCAAACTTGCAGAAACATGTTTATTTCTGCTGAAAAACACGTTTTGACACTTTCTGCACACTGGGGTTAAGAGCTGAGTGTGTGGGCTCTTCTGAGTCTTGCAGTTACATAGGGATTCAGTTGTCTGAAAAAACGCGTTTATTTCGGGCTGAAAAACACGTTTTCAAAAGTGTGCTGTTACTGCCCCATAACTTACATGGGGTTGACCAAACTTGCAGAAACATGTTTATTTCTGCTGAAAATCACGTTTTGACACTTTCTGCACACTGGGGTTAAGAGCTGAGTGTGTGGGCTCTTTTGAGCCTTGCAGTTACATAGGGATTCAGTTGTCTGAAAAAACGCGTTTATTTCGGGCTGAAAAACACGTTTTCAAAAGTGTTCTGTTACTGCCCCATAACTTACATGGGGGTGACCAAACTTGTAGAAACATGTTTATTTCTGCTGAAAATCATGTTTTGACACTTTCTGCACACTGGGGTTAAGAGCTGAGTGTGTGGGCTCTTCTGAGTCTTGCAGTTACATAGGGATTCAGTTGTCTGAAAAAACGCGTTTATTTCTTGCTGAAAAACACGTTTTCAAAAGTGTGCTGTTACTGCCCCATAACTTACATGGGGGTGACCAAACTTGCAGAAACATGTTTATTTCTGCTGAAAATCATGTTTTGACACTTTCTGCACACTGGGGTTAAGAGCTGAGTGTGTGGGCTCTTTTGAGCCTTGCAGTTACAAAGGGATTCAGTTGTTTGAAAAAACGCGTTTATTTCGGGCTGAAAAACACGTTTTCAAAAGTGTGCTGTTACTGCCCCATAACTTACATGGGGGTGACCAAACTTGCAGAAACATGTTTATTTCTGCTGAAAATCACGTTTTGACACTTTCTGCACACTGGGGTTAAGAGCTGAGTGTGTGGGCTCTTTTGAGCCTTGCAGTTACATAGGGATTCAGTTGTCTGAAAAAACGCGTTTATTTCGGGCTGAAAAACACGTTTTCAAAAGTGTTCTGTTACTGCCCCATAACTTACATGGGGGTGACCAAACTTGCAGAAACATGTTTATTTCTGCTGAAAAACACGTTTTGACACTTTCTGCACACTGGGGTTAAGAGCTGAGTGTGTGGGCTCTTCTGAGCCTTGCAGTTACAAAGGGATTCAGTTGTTTGAAAAAACGCGTTTATTTCGGGCTGAAAAACACGTTTTCAAAAGTGTGCTGTTACTGCCCCATAACTAACATGGGGGTGACCAAACTTGCAGAAACATGTTTATTTCTGCTGAAAATCACGTTTTGACACTTTCTGCACACTGGGGTTAAGAGCTGAGTGTGTGGGCTCTTTTGAGCCTTGCAGTTACATAGGGATTCAGTTGTCTGAAAAAACGCGTTTATTTCGGGCTGAAAAACACGTTTTCAAAAGTGTTCTGTTACTGCCCCATAACTTACATGGGGGTGACCAAACTTGCAGAAACATGTTTATTTCTGCTGAAAAACACGTTTTGACACTTTCTGCACACTGGGGTTAAGAGCTGAGTGTGTGGGCTCTTCTGAGTCTTGCAGTTACATAGGGATTCAGTTGTCTGAAAAAACGCGTTTATTTCGGGCTGAAAAACACGTTTTCAAAAGTGTGCTGTTACTGCACCATAACTTACATGGGGGTGACCAAACTTGCAGAAACATGCTTATTTCTGCTGAAAAACACGTTTTGACACTTTCTGCACACTGGGGTTAAGAGCTGAGTGTGTGGGCTCTTTTGAGCCTTGCAGTTACATAGGGATTCAGTTGTCTGAAAAAACGCGTTTATTTCGGGCTGAAAAACACGTTTTCAAAAGTGTGCTGTTACTGCCCCATAACTTACATGGGGGTGACCAAACTTGCAGAAACATGTTTATTTCTGCTGAAAATCATGTTTTGACACTTTCTGCACACTGGGGTTAAGAGCTGAGTGTGTGGGCTCTTTTGAGCCTTGCAGTTACAAAGGGATTCAGTTGTCTGAAAAAACGCGTTTATTTCGGGCTGAAAAACACGTTTTCAAAAGTGTGCTGTTACTGCCCCATAACTTACATGGGGGTGACCAAACTTGCAGAAACATGTTTATTTCTGCTGAAAAACACGTTTTGACACTTTCTGCACACTGGGGTTAAGAGCTGAGTGTGTGGGCTCTTCTGAGTCTTGCAGTTACATAGGGATTCAGTTGTCTGAAAAAACGCGTTTATTTCGGGCTGAAAAACACGTTTTCAAAAGTGTGCTGTTACTGCCCCATAACTTACATGGGGTTGTCCAAACTTGCAGAAACATGTTTATTTCTGCTGAAAATCACGTTTTGACACTTTCTGCACACTGGGGTTAAGAGCTGAGTGTGTGGGCTCTTCTGAGTCTTGCAGTTACATAGGGATTCAGTTGTCTGAAAAAACGCGTTTATTTCTTGCTGAAAAACACGTTTTCAAAAGTGTGCTGTTACTGCCCCATAACTTACATGGGGTTGACCAAACTTGCAGAAACATGTTTATTTCTGCTGAAAATCACGTTTTGACACTTTCTGCACACTGGGGTTAAGAGCTGAGTGTGTGGGCTCTACTGAGTCTTGCAGTTACATAGGGATTCAGTTGTCTGAAAAAACGCGTTTATTTCGGGCTGAAAAACACGTTTTCAAAAGTGTGCTGTTACTGCCCCATAACTTACATGGGGGTGACCAAACTTGCAGAAACATGTTTATTTCTGCTGAAAATCATGTTTTGACACTTTCTGCACACTGGGGTTAAGAGCTGAGTGTGTGGGCTCTTCTGAGTCTTGCAGTTACATAGGGATTCAGTTGTCTGAAAAAACGCGTTTATTTCGGGCTGAAAAACACGTTTTCAAAAGTGTGCTGTTACTGCCCCATGACTTACATGGGAGTGACCAAACTTGCAGAAACATATTTATTTCTGCTGAAAATCATGTTTTGACACTTTCTGCACACTGGGGTTAAGAGCTGAGTGTGTGGGCTCTTTTGAGCCTTGCAGTTACAAAGGGATTCAGTTGTCTGAAAAAACGCGTTTATTTCGGGCTGAAAAACACGTTTTCAAAAGTGTGCTGTTACTGCCCCATAACTTACATGGGGGTGACCAAACTTGCAGAAACATGTTTATTTCTGCTGAAAAACACGTTTTGACACTTTCTGCACACTGTGGTTAATAGCTGAGTGTGTGGGCTCTTCTGAGTCTTGCAGTTACATAGGGATTCAGTTGTCTGAAAAAACGCGTTTATTTCGGGCTGAAAAACACGTTTTCAAAAGTGTGCTGTTACTGCCCCATAACTTACATGGGGTTGACCAAACTTGCAGAAACATGTTTATTTCTGCTGAAAATCACGTTTTGACACTTTCTGCACACTGGGGTTAAGAGCTGAGTGTGTGGGCTCTACTGAGTCTTGCAGTTACATAGGGATTCAGTTGTCTGAAAAAACGCGTTTATTTCGGGCTGAAAAACACGTTTTCAAAAGTGTGCTGTTACTTCCCCATAACTTACATGGGGGTGACCAAACTTGCAGAAACATGTTTATTTCTGCTGAAAAACACGTTTTGACACTTTCTGCACACTGGGGTTAAGAGCTGAGTGTGTGGCCTCTTCTGAGTCTTACAGTTACATAGGGATTCAGTTGACTGAAAAAACGCGTTTATTTCGGGCTGAAAAACACGTTTTCAAAAGTGTGCTGTTACTGCCCCATAACTTACATGGGGTTGACCAAACTTGCAGAAACATGTTTATTTGTGCTGAAAATCACGTTTTGACACTTTCTGCACACTGGGGTTAAGAGCTGAGTGTGTGGGCTCTACTGAGTCTTGCAGTTACATAGGGATTCAGTTGTCTGAAAAAACGCGTTTATTTCGGGCTGAAAAACACGTTTTCAAAAGTGTGCTGTTACTGCCCCATAACTTACATGGGGTTGACCAAACTTGCAGAAACATGTTTATTTCTGCTGAAAATCACGTTTTGACACTTTCTGCACACTGGGGTTAAGAGCTGAGTGTGTGGGCTCTTTTGAGCCTTGCAGTTACATAGGGATTCAGTTGTCTGAAAAAACGCGTTTATTTCGGGCTGAAAAACACGTTTTCAAAAGTGTTCTGTTACTGCCCCATAACTTACATGGGGGTGACCAAACTTGCAGAAACATGTTTATTTCTGCTGAAAAACACGTTTTGACACTTTCTGCACACTGGGGTTAAGAGCTGAGTGTGTGGGCTCTTCTGAGTCTTGCAGTTACATAGGGATTCAGTTGTCTGAAAAAACGAGTTTATTTCGGGCTGAAAAACACGTTTTCAAAAGTGTGCTGTTACTGCCCCATAACTTACATGGGGTTGACCAAACTTGCAGAAACATGTTTATTTCTGCTGAAAATCACGTTTTGACACTTTCTGCACACTGGGGTTAAGAGCTGAGTGTGTGGGCTCTTTTGAGCCTTGCAGTTACATAGGGATTCAGTTGTCTGAAAAAACGCGTTTATTTCGGGCTGAAAAACACGTTTTCAAAAGTGTTCTGTTACTGCCCCATAACTTACATGGGGGTGACCAAACTTGCAGAAACATGTTTATTTCTGCTGAAAAACACGTTTTGACACTTTCTGCACACTGGGGTTAAGAGCTGAGTGTGTGGGCTCTTCTGAGTCTTGCAGTTACATAGGGATTCAGTTGTCTGAAAAAACGCGTTTATTTCGGGCTGAAAAACACGTTTTCAAAAGTGTGCTGTTACTGCCCCATAACTTACATGGGGTTGACCAAACTTGCAGAAACATGTTTATTTCTGCTGAAAATCACGTTTTGACACTTTCTGCACACTGGGGTTAAGAGCTGAGTGTGTGGGCTCTACTGAGTCTTGCAGTTACATAGGGATTCAGTTGTCTGAAAAAACGCGTTTATTTCGTGCTGAAAAACACGTTTTCAAAAGTGTGCTGTTACTTCCCCATAACTTACATGGGGGTGACCAAACTTGCAGAAACATGTTTATTTCTGCTGAAAATCATGTTTTGACACTTTCTGCACACTGGGGTTAAGAGCTGAGTGTGTGGGCTCTTCTGAGTCTTGCAGTTACATAGGGATTCAGTTGTCTGAAAAAACGCGTTTATTTCGGGCTTAAAAACATGTTTTCAAAAGTGTGCTGTTACTGCCCCATAACTTACATGGGGGTGACCAAACTTGCAGAAACATGTTTATTTCTGCTGAAAATCATGTTTTGACACTTTCTGCACACTGGGGTTAAGAGTTGAGTGTGTGGGCTCTTTTGAGCCTTGCAGTTACAAAGGGATTCAGTTGTCTGAAAAAACGCGTTTATTTCGGGCTGAAAAACACGTTTTCAAAAGTGTGCTGTTACTGCCCCATAACTTACATGGGGGTGACCAAACTTGCAGAAACATGTTTATTTCTGCTGAAAAACACGTTTTGACACTTTCTGCACACTGGGGTTAAGAGCTGAGTGTGTGGGCTCTTCTGAGTCTTGCAGTTACATAGGGATTCAGTTGTCTGAAAAAACGCGTTTATTTCGGGCTGAAAAACACGTTTTCAAAAGTGTGCTGTTACTGCCCCATAACTTACATGGGGGTGACCAAACTTGCAGAAACATGTTTATTTCTGCTGAAAAACACGTTTTGACACTTTCTGCACACTGGGGTTAAGAGCTGAGTGTGTGGGCTCTTCTGAGTCTTGCAGTTACATAGGGATTCAGTTGTCTGAAAAAACGCGTTTATTTCAGGCTGAAAAACACGTTTTCAAAAGTGTGCTGTTACTGCCCCATAACTTACATGGGGTTGACCAAACTTGCAGAAACATGTTTATTTCTGCTGAAAATCACGTTTTGACACTTTCTGCACACTGGGGTTAAGAGCTGAGTGTGTGGGCTCTTTTGAGCCTTGCAGTTACATAGGGATTCAGTTGTCTGAAAAAACGCGTTTATTTCGGGCTGAAAAACACGTTTTCAAAAGTGTTCTGTTACTGCCCCATAACTTACATGGGGGTGACCAAACTTGCAGAAACATGTTTATTTCTGCTGAAAAACACGTTTTGACACTTTCTGCACACTGGGGTTAAGAGCTGAGTGTGTGGGCTCTTCTGAGTCTTGCAGTTACATAGGGATTCAGTTGTCTGAAAAAACGCGTTTATTTCGGGCTGAAAAACACGTTTTGAAAAGTGTGCTGTTACTGCCCCATAACTTACATGGGGTTGACCAAACTTGCAGAAACATGTTTATTTCTGCTGAAAATCACGTTTTGACACTTTCTGCACACTGGGGTTAAGAGCTGAGTGTGTGGGCTCTTTTGAGCCTTGCAGTTACATAGGGATTCAGTTGTCTGAAAAAACGCGTTTATTTCGGGCTGAAAAACACGTTTTCAAAAGTGTTCTGTTACTGCCCCATAACTTACATGGGGGTGACCAAACTTGCAGAAACATGTTTATTTCTGCTGAAAAACACGTTTTGACACTTTCTGCACACTGGGGTTAAGAGCTGAGTGTGTGGGCTCTTCTGAGTCTTGCAGTTACATAGGGATTCAGTTGTCTGAAAAAACGCGTTTATTTCGGGCTGAAAAACACGTTTTCAAAAGTGTGCTGTTACTGCCCCATAACTTACATGGGGTTGACCAAACTTGCAGAAACATGTTTATTTCTGCTGAAAATCACGTTTTGACACTTTCTGCACACTGGGGTTAAGAGCTGAGTGTGTGGGCTCTTTTGAGTCTTGCAGTTACATAGGGATTCAGTTGTCTGAAAAAACACGTTTATTTCGGGCTGAAAAACACGTTTTCAAAAGTGTGCTGTTACTTCCCCATAACTTACATGGGGGTGACCAAACTTGCAGAAACATGTTTATTTCTGCTGAAAAACACGTTTTGACACTTTATGCACACTGGGGTTAAGAGCTGAGTGTGTGGGCTCTTTTGAGCCTTGCAGTTACATAGGGATTCAGTTGTCTGAAAAAACGCGTTTATTTCGGGCTGAAAAACACGTTTTCAAAAGTGTGCTGTTACTGCACCATAACTTACATGGGGGTGACCAAAGTTGCAGAAACATGTTTATTTCTGCTGAAAAACACGTTTTGACACTTTCTGCACACTGGGGTTAAGAGCTGAGTGTGTGGGCTCTTTTGAGCCTTGCAGTTACATAGGGATTCAGTTGTCTGAAAAAACGCGTTTATTTCGGGCTGAAAAACACGTTTTCAAAAGTGTGCTGTTACTGCCCCATAACTTACATGGGGGTGACCAAACTTGCAGAAACATGTTTATTTCTGCTGAAAATCATGTTTTGACACTTTCTGCACACTGGGGTTAAGAGCTGAGTGTGTGGGCTCTTTTGAGCCTTGCAGTTACAAAGGGATTCAGTTGTCTGAAAAAACGCGTTTATTTCGGGCTGAAAAACACGTTTTCAAAAGTGTGCTGTTACTGCCCCATAACTTACATGGGGGTGACCAAACTTGCAGAAACATGTTTATTTCTGCTGAAAAACACGTTTTGACACTTTCTGCACACTGGGGTTAAGAGCTGAGTGTGTGGGCTCTTCTGAGTCTTGCAGTTACATAGGGATTCAGTTGTCTGAAAAAACGCGTTTATTTCGGGCTGAAAAACACGTTTTCAAAAGTGTGCTGTTACTGCCCCATAACTTACATGGGGTTGACCAAACTTGCAGAAACATGTTTATTTCTGCTGAAAATCACGTTTTGACACTTTCTGCACACTGGGGTTAAGAGCTGAGTGTGTGGGCTCTTCTGAGTCTTGCAGTTACATAGGGATTCAGTTGTCTGAAAAAACGCGTTTATTTCTTGCTGAAAAACACGTTTTCAAAAGTGTGCTGTTACTGCCCCATAACTTACATGGGGTTGACCAAACTTGCAGAAACATGTTTATTTCTGCTGAAAATCACGTTTTGACACTTTCTGCACACTGGGGTTAAGAGCTGAGTGTGTGGGCTCTACTGAGTCTTGCAGTTACATAGGGATTCAGTTGTCTGAAAAAACGCGTTTATTTCGGGCTGAAAAACACGTTTTCAAAAGTGTGCTGTTACTGCCCCATAACTTACATGGGGGTGACCAAACTTGCAGAAACATGTTTATTTCTGCTGAAAATCATGTTTTGACACTTTCTGCACACTGGGGTTAAGAGCTGAGTGTGTGGGCTCTTCTGAGTCTTGCAGTTACATAGGGATTCAGTTGTCTGAAAAAACGCGTTTATTTCGGGCTGAAAAACACGTTTTCAAAAGTGTGCTGTTACTGCCCCATGACTTACATGGGAGTGACCAAACTTGCAGAAACATATTTATTTCTGCTGAAAATCATGTTTTGACACTTTCTGCACACTGGGGTTAAGAGCTGAGTGTGTGGGCTCTTTTGAGCCTTGCAGTTACAAAGGGATTCAGTTGTCTGAAAAAACGCGTTTATTTCGGGCTGAAAAACACGTTTTCAAAAGTGTGCTGTTACTGCCCCATAACTTACATGGGGGTGACCAAACTTGCAGAAACATGTTTATTTCTGCTGAAAAACACGTTTTGACACTTTCTGCACACTGGGGTTAAGAGCTGAGTGTGTGGGCTCTTCTGAGTCTTGCAGTTACATAGGGATTCAGTTGTCTGAAAAAACGCGTTTATTTCGGGCTGAAAAACACGTTTTCAAAAGTGTGCTGTTACTGCCCCATAACTTACATGGGGTTGACCAAACTTGCAGAAACATGTTTATTTCTGCTGAAAATCACGTTTTGACACTTTCTGCACACTGGGGTTAAGAGCTGAGTGTGTGGGCTCTACTGAGTCTTGCAGTTACATAGGGATTCAGTTGTCTGAAAAAACGCGTTTATTTCGGGCTGAAAAACACGTTTTCAAAAGTGTGCTGTTACTTCCCCATAACTTACATGGGGGTGACCAAACTTGCAGAAACATGTTTATTTCTGCTGAAAAACACGTTTTGACACTTTCTGCACACTGGGGTTAAGAGCTGAGTGTGTGGCCTCTTCTGAGTCTTACAGTTACATAGGGATTCAGTTGACTGAAAAAACGCGTTTATTTCGGGCTGAAAAACACGTTTTCAAAAGTGTGCTGTTACTGCCCCATAAC